>NC_035435.2:33963726-34307676 GCF_002127325.2 Helianthus annuus
TAAGGTATATATTTGGGCAAAAAGAGTTAAACATGAGGCAAAGAAGGTGGATGGAAATCCTGAGTGATTACGACTGTGATATTCAGTATCACGAAGGAAAGGCAAACGTAGTCGCAGACGCCTTAAGTCGTAAATATCATGAAAAGCAAAAGCGAGTCCGTGCTCTTAGGTTAAATCTACAATTAGATTTAATGGAACAATTGAAGAACATTCAAGGAACGGCAATCAAGGACGATGCCGAAGGAATGAAAGGTTACCTAAAGGAATTAGAACAAGGAAAAGATGGAATTTGGAGATTCCACAAGAAACGAATTTGGGTACCTAAGCAAGGAGAATTAAGAAATAAGATTTTAGAAGAATCTCATAAATCTAGGTATACTGTACATCCAGGAAACAATAAGATGTACCAAGATTTAAGAAATAATTTTTGGTGGATAGGAATGAAAAAGGATATAGCTGAATACGTATCTAAATGTCTAACCTGTTCACAAGTTAAAGCCGAACATCAGAAACCTTCAGGACTACTACAACAGTTAGAAATGCCTGTATGGAATTGGAACTCATAACAATGGACTTTGTTACTAAGTTACCCAAAACCAGAAAAGGCAATGATGTTATTTGGGTAATTGTGGATCGATTAACCAAATCAGCTCATTTTCTACCAATGAAGGAAACCTTTAGCATGGAAAGGTTAGCCAAGTTGTATGTAGATGAAGTAGTATCTTTACATGGAGTCCCACTCTCCATTGTATCAGATAGAGATAGTCGTTTTACTTCCCGTTTCTGGACAAGTTTCCAAGAAGCAATGGGAACTCGACTCAATTTAAGTACCGCATATCATCCTCAAACGGACGGACAAAGTGAAAGGACGATACAAACCCTGGAAGACATGCTCCGAGCATGTGTAATTGACTTTGGTGGTAATTGGGATAGCCATTTACCATTAATTGAATTCTCCTATAACAATAGTTATCATTCGAGCATCGAAGCTGCTCCATTTGAAGCACTGTATGGACGCAAGTGTAGAACTCCCGTATGTTGGGCAGAGATAGGAGAAAGTCAATTATCAGGACCAGAGATTGTGCAAGAAACTACTGACAAGATATCGCAAATCAAGGAAAGACTGAAGACTGCTAGAGATCGTCAGAAGAGCTATGCAGACAATCGCCGCAAGCCGTTAGAATTCCAAGTCGGCGACAAAGTACTATTAAAAGTATCTCCTTGGAAAGGAGTAGTACGATTCGGTAAGAAAGGAAAACTGAGTCCCAGATATGTTGGACCATTCCCAGTGATCCAACGAATAGGACCAGTAGCTTACCGTTTACAACTACCAGAAGAATTAGCTGGAGTACATGATGTGTTTCATGTATCCAATCTCAAGAAATGTCTATCAGATGAATCCCTGGTAGTACCTCTTCAAGATATAGAGGTAAATGAAAAGCTGAAATTCGTAGAGAAACCCTTACAAATAGAAGACCGGAAAATCAAGTTTCTCAAACACAAACGACTAGTGCTAGTAAAAGTCAAATGGGAATCCAAGAGAGGACCAGAATATACTTGGGAACTGAAATCAGAGATGAAGCGAAAGTACCCTCATCTATTTCAGTAAATCTCGAGGACGAGATTTTTCTTAAGGTGGGGAGGATGTAACAACTGTCACTAAAATCAATAGTTAGGACAATAATTAGTCAATAAGAGAACCCTAATTGAGACACCCAAGTAATTCTGCACTAGCCCTAAAATTTTCAGAACAATCAGAATCAGGATCAGGGCCCTAAAACTCGAGGGGGGGTAAACCCTAGTTGAATAGTTATCTAAATATTACGTTGCTTAAAGCTGATTGGCCAAAATTGTTGATTCATGCAAGCTACTCCCATGCATGGCAAGTCTAGGACATTTAGGTATCCCTTACGGACCGTAAGGGACCAGGCTTACGGTCCGTAAGCAAGGCCAAATTTTGGCTATAAATAGCCGACCTTGGGACTTGCACAGGGGAGTTGAAACGACGTAAATTGTCTCTGTGTACGTCGAGTTCAGGCCATTATATCACAATAAACACACACACGATCACGAGGTGCTGCCGCAATCAGGGTAATAACTCGATCGCTATTACGATTCAACGTCCGATCGATTATAACTATCCAACGATTGTCCGAGTGCTGCTCAAATTGAGCTTGTACTTTGTTATTCATTGTGATTTCAACTTGAATGTTTGAGTGCTGTTCGAATTCAGACTATGCTCTGTCATTCGTTGTGAATCCATTGAATTGTTAAGTATCGCACTTGATAATAGTTGTGAGGGTTTAATCTCGTGAATTGACGTAACTGCTGAATTAGTTACTAATCCCGTTTGTATGTGTGCATTGTTATTTAAATTAGGTTAGAAGGCTAATCAGTAAAGCTTATACTCTGCTCGTAAATCTGCAATGTGAGTCGTTCCCTTTTTATAAACTCTTTTCTCACAGTTTGTGAGTCAACTGTTTTACAAAACTCCAAATTATTTTCAAAGTTATAGTTACAGTGATTAAGTCTATGTAATCACCAAGTTACAGCCGATATGTGGGGTTTTGTATATATTACTTATTTCCCGTCACACTTGGACAAACGGGTGGCCAAGGGGTGATCTGACCACAGTCACAGACACCATTGGACAAATGGGCTAGCCAATGGATGGTCGAGTGACAAATACTGTGGGTAGTTGGTTTGATATCAGAAACATTGTAATTCTCCTTAATACTGTAGATTATAACAAATGTGTCGTTTTCAGTAAACTGAATGATTCACTCAGTATTTCCCCGCTGACAAAACCTTCTTCAAACATGTTTCAGGTGATCTGGTATGAGCAAAGAAAAGTGCCGTGAAGCACTCCCAGCTTAGAAAAGTGGCTCAATGTAAATAAATAAATGAACATGTTTTGAAAATAAAGATTTCCCTGAGAAATCACATTACTGTAAATTTCGGGAATTTATCCCTAGTTTATGAAACGAGCAGTTTAAATTATTAAAAGATCCTGTTTTAAAAAGACTTCCGCTGTCGCTTAAATTAAATACCACGGGATTCCTGTCCCGCGACTCCTGAAACGGGTCAAACCGGGTCGGGGGCCGTGACAACCTTGCTAATAAATGTACTCCTAAGTAAACGTTTTGGTAAACGAATAGCCTTCTGTTGAATGAGGCGTTAACTTGGTGGAATCTCCAAGTGCAAACTATAGGGAGTAATACAACAAGGAGGTTATTGTGGGAAGAACTCAAGAATCCTAAGCGAGAAGAGTATTGCTCGCTAGTGGAAAAATTCCAAGTTTGGGAACCGAGCTCTAGGACTCGATCATGATTAGAGCTAATGTTGTTAGTTACCCCGACACCTCTACAATCTGTCAAGGATTGATTGCATATTGGATAACACTCGAATCCAAACGCACTGAGCGCTACATTTGGGGTTTAGCCCTGAGATCCGAATCATGATCACATCATGTCACCCTACCTAGATTTATTTTCAAGTAACTCTCTCAGTTATTCTCACCAAGGATGAGGTGAGGATGGGGGACTGCCCAAGGATGGTGTTAAGAGAAAGAGAAATCTCGTGACAAGCAAAGCGAAGGCGATTACTGCCATAATCGATGCTCGCATTGAGAAGTATGCTAATAACTTGTCAAAATTCGGAATGAGATAGGTGAAACTTTCATCATGAGGGCACCTGCAAAAGTGACAAGAGTAGTAGTGTGGTGAGAGTTGGCACAAAACATAAACTAATGAGTTAGCTATATTTAAGAATGAACGAGGTGGTTTTTACTATGGCATGGAGGTCACTACGAGCATGGATGGTAAAGGATGAATCAAGCTAGTGAGTAAGCAAGTCTAGGGGTATGCTCTACTCTACAACCATCATGTATCAATTCTTTGGATACCAACGTCGGCTTAACTTAGTGTCTTTAGATACTAAGCATATACACGAATTAGAGTCATGTAGGTTAAACATGTCTTGCTCTATCAAGTTAGCTAATGAGGAATTAGCGAAGTCATGTGAAGTCATTATGGGTCACCGATACGTTCCTATCAACCGACCCGTTGCATCCGTGTTGTTTAACACCGGTGTCGGTATTAGCTTCAGCCCCATAAAATTCAAAGTATGCTTGGCCGAGTCAAGTAAACAAGACGTCCTCCCATTCAATAGGATTGACCAATGGTAAATTAGTCAAGTCAGGAAAGACATCAAAGGATGCACACTCGAACTTGGAGCACGAAAATTCAGTAACGACTTTCACTCATTCAATTAGGTTGTTACGACTTAACTTTTGGGATAGATTGGTTGGCCGACAACCGAGTAGAAGTAGTTGTGCTGCGAAAACTATTATTCTTTTCCCCCCTGTCTGACGAGAGAACATCTTTTGGTGCACGGAGAGAAACACGACACACGGCTGCTGACCAACAACTGTATGAAGGCTCGGAAGAGTCTGAGAACAGGATGCATCGCTTTTCTTGTCCATGTGGTCGATAAGAAGGCAGAGTAGCACAAGGTGGAGGACATCCCTATGGTAAGGGAATACCCTGAAGTCTTTCCAGAAGACTTGCCGGGACTACCTCCGCAGCGACAAGTCGAATTCAGTATCGATCTTGTGCCAGGAGCTGCACCGGTGGCGAAAGCTTCATATAGACTCGCACCCTCGGAGATGCAGGAATTATCTACTCAGCTTCAGGAATTGTTTGACAAAGGATTCAATAGACCGAGTTTCTCACCTTGGGGAGCTCCGATGCTATTTGTCAAGAAGAAAGACGGAACCTTTCAGATGTGTATAGATTACCAAGAAATGAAAAAGTTAACCATAAAGAACTGGTATCCTTTACCAAGGATTGACGACTTGTTCGATCAGTTACAAGGTTCTAGCTTCTATTCCAAAATTGATCTAAGATCCGGACACCATCAGCTGAGGATCCAAGAGGAAAGCATTCCTATGACAGCGTTCAGGACTCGCTATGGGCATTACGAGTTCCTTGTTATGCCTTTCGGCCTAACAAACGCTCCCGCCTTATTCATGGATTTGATGAATCAGGTGTCACACCCCAACCGATGGCGGAATCATCGGGGCGTGGCACTATGCGAATCAGATTGCACAAGAGAATCCATAACAACTATATTGCGATAGTATTTAATGTGTTCATTATCCCATACTAATAAACCATACAATTACATAAGGTATCACAAATTTCTTGTCCTCTTGAACAATACAATCCGACAACATAGACTTTTAAGTGAGTTTCTAGACTTCCTAGCTTGATTTGATGTAAACTGCAAATAAACCTGCAACATACGTTAAGATAATGTCAATACTAAAGTATTGGCAAGTATACAGGTTTGATATGTAGTAGCGTAGAAGATTAAAAGGTGCTGCGAATTTCCACATGCATAAACGTAATACACGACATATACACTCACAAAACTGATACTACCAGCTAAGTCCTCGATGCTCGATTCTTCGATGGCATAACTAGACCCCGTCGGGTGCAATAGTACTATACTAGTCTTGGTGGGACGTCGCGAGTATAAGTCCTAGCACATATGCAACTAGCATCACGTATATCTATGCATAACAGTCATTCGCAAGTGGTAATTGGATTGATTGGATAATTCGTTTGATAAGCTTGATTTGCTAGGAACGTATGTTACACCCAAAATGTGATAAAAAGGGACTCAAGTATACTCACAGTGCGTATTCGGCAAGCTAACACGGCTTGGTTGGATTTGGCGGAAAAATGTTTGAGAATACCCTGATTACAGACTGATTGCATAGCGTTTGATAGCGCGTTACATGATAGCGAGATAAACAAGAAACGAATGATAATCCGATCGAATGCCGGCCCGTTCGGATGGGTTGCTACCCGAATCGGATGGGCTGTCCGATCGGCTGGCCTGTCCGATCGGCTGGCCTGTCCGATCAGCTGGCCTGTCCAGCTGTATTCGACAAAGTTTGAAGGTTTATCGATGGTTTAGGTCGAGACGATGCTGTGACGTGCTAAACAACTGAAATTCCGTCCAGTCCGACTTATTCTAACGGCCGGGAACCACCCGGTTCCATCAGATCTGGCCGTTCTTGACGGTTTTTCCATGTTTAACCCGAAATTGGTCGTCCCTTTGTTAGAAATCAGATCTTGAACCAACACGACACTAGGTGTAACATCCGTCAAAATCGGGTCTCCGAATCCGACCCAGACCGTAAAACCGGACCTATTTCAAATTAAAAAGGATAGAATTTTTAATATTTAATATTTTATTAAATAATTAATCGTTACGCTTTACATTGGATTAAACCGGAATAAAACTGGAGGTTTGTTAGCGAAACTCGGTGAACTCGGTTACTGGTTACAAAGGACATAATTAATTTCGTTAAAAATTGAGGTTAAAACAAGTATTAATTTTAAAAGGGTTAAGGTTGTCATAACTTCAAAGTTATAAGTTAAGGGGTTGTTTTGTAATTAATGGAAAACTATAAAGTAAGCAAATCAACTAACTAGGTTAGTCAACTCGGTTAACTCAGTTAGTTATTTTTCTATATGAGGTTAACAAGGTTAGTTTGTTAGTTAATTTAATAAAGGAAACTCATTAACTAAGTTAGTGTTATAGGTTAGTCAAGTTAGCAGGTTATATAAAAAAAGAAGTTAGTGACGGGATTCAAACCCGAAACCACTGTTGTACAAATCACGTTCATAACCAATTGAGCTATGACTTGTTTTACGATTATATCATGATGCGAATTTATTTAACCACTGACTAGGTCAGCGCTGGTTCAGCTTCTTCTCCACCAGCGCGACCTATCGACTCACCCAGCTCCATGAACGAGTTTTATACAACGGTTCCACTTCCCTTTTGTTCCATTATGACCAATACTAAGGGGTTTTCAGTTATACACCATGAAATCGATCTAAATGCTTCATAATTAAAGCAAATAAGTGTAAGTTTTAATCACCACTAAAGAACTTCATGAACATCAAATGGGTTTTACCCAAATCGTCAAATTAGGCTCTAAAACTCATACCATTCATTCTCCTGATCAATACATGCAAAACCCCACTGAAATTTCTCCTTTTCATCAACTCTACATCGCGAATTTAATCGAAGAACATTCTAGGGCTTGTAACTTCTACAGACGATATCTCCTTCAATTCTCAACCTTTTCAGGTGATTCCAAAGCCTAAACTTATTAAATTTTCGTGCTCTACAAAAGCCCTCTATCAATTTCAGTGATAGAAGGCTAATTTATCCGAATTTAATTTTAGTTGAAATTAGGGTTCTTCATGCATAGAATTTGGGGTTTTTAGATTTAGACTTGTATTTTGATGAAATTGAAAGTATAATACTGTTATATATCATACTAGTGTATTGCCTATAAATTTTGGGAATTTTTAGATATCAATTGGAATTTTGGTGAATTATTTATGTTTTAATCACTAGATAAATCAAATAAAAATAAAAGATAATTTTATATAAACTCAATAAATATTTTTATTGGTATTTCAGACTATATCAACACTAGGGAATTTCTATAAATTTTTTTTCTTAATTTTTGGGAAATTATGAAATTTAATTTGGATTTATACATTATTTAATTATTTAAAAAAATACTAGATTTTCACAAATAAATTCTATGAATATTTTTACTGATTTCTATAGATTATATAATCGTAGTGGGAATTTTATATAGATCTTCCATAGTTTTAGATAATCATTTAAGTAAAGAAGTTATGGAAATATTAAACAAAGTAAATTCCTTTATAATTAATCATTTTATGTGATAATTATTTAATCGACGATATAAAAATTATTAGATGGTTTTATTGAATTTGTTTGAATATGGGCATTTACAAAACTATTAAACCCTATTAAATTGATAATTCTAAGAATGTCTCATGGTAAATAAGCATAAAAATCTATATGTACATAAATTATATTGGTTTGGTTATTTTGTCAAATAGTTATTTTATATAATTTAAAGTCCCCAAATAGGAGAACCCAATTTCCTAAAATTAATATATTGTCCTTTCGTTCAAGTATTTTCGTTATTTAGAATCTTGGTTATATTTATTCTAGGGTGATTTAGTCAATTGTTATACCTCGTGTACTCGTGCGGTAATTCTCGTGGATTAGCTATTCGCAACCTGTGAGTAATTTCTTCCATTTCCCCTTTTTAATCTTTTACAAATTTTGGGGTGCATCACGTTACACTTTTCGATTTACTTAACATGCTATGATCAAGTGTTATTATGTGAACGTCTTATGTGTATTCTATTATTCTATATGCTATCTGATATCAAGTCTATTGCATGCTATTATTCTAGTGGATCCACACGGCTGACTAGGTTCCCCACGGCCATGGGTTGTAGCCTAGTATCGCCAACAGTATTAGACTCGATCCTCGGGGCTTGAGCCTAATGCACGCTATTACCAGGAGTCTATTTATTTTGGTTGTTTGTGTTGTTATTGGTGGTGTATCCTTGTTTGGTAAATTTGGATTTATGGATATGTTTACTATGTTGATGATATGAGACCATTTACACACTAACCTTGAGGTGCATGTTAAAAATATTTTTTTTTAAAAAGAAATAAATATAAAACTGTTTTCTATAAAACGGAGGAAATTATTCACCAACTTATTTGTTGACCCAAAAATATATTTTTCTAACATGGTGCAGGTTTTCAAAGTTGATGAGATGTGGACATGTAGCATGGGCCTTAGGAAAATAAATTGAAATATTGATATGTTTGTTTTGAACAATGTATGAACAATTTTGATTATTATATGATATGTGATTATTTAAATGGATATGCTTTAACTATTGAAACAATATTTAGTTGTCATGAGCTATGGGCAATCATCATGCCCCGTACCTTTCCGCTGCGGGTCGGGGTGTGACACTAGGAATGAGTAGAAGGTCGGTATAAGCTCCGATTCTATCAGTCTTGAATGCTTTGAGTGAAAAAGGGTCGAAAGAAAGTTGGAAAACCATCTTTTACTCCTTTCAGTCATGATTATGTGTAGATCTGTGGGAAAATGATGTTTATTCTTGTGGAAATCCTTCGGATCTGGGTTGTTCTTGGTGGAATGAGGCCAACATTTGAAGTTCATAAGAACTTCATGATGACATCACCTTAGAACACCTCAAATTCATTGATTTCACGGTTAAAAGTTGAGATTCGAAAGATAGAATAAGGGAGGAGTGCGTATAGATCAAAGTAGTACAAGATTTGAGTTGAAAACTTACAAGAATCGCGAGAAATCGAGAGATGAAGGGGTTGGAGCGTCTGGTCGAACAGTAGCAGTCACATCAAGTGTTCTTGATGTGACTGAGGGGTATTTATAGGCAAAGAGGAGAAGGAGGGGCAGTGATCCGGATCGGATGGCCCATCCGACCGGCTGGCCTAGCCGTTCGGCTGGCCCATCCAATCGGCTGGCCTAGCCATTCGGTTGGCCCATCCGTCCGGATGACCAATCCGTTCGGCTGTCCTTCGGCGAGCTGTGTTTAGGTGTTCCGTTTTGTTCGTAAAACATCGCGATAGTTTGGTTACACCATTTCGTATAGATATATAAGTATTTATTATATATTTAATTATTCATAAGGGGCCGTATGTACGTATTCATATTATATTTTTAATTATCCAAAGTTGCGATACAATAACCGGGTCTGGATTCGATCTGCGATTATTTGCGACACTTCATGGTCATCGAGGAGGGTAGAATATGTCCTCTCTCAATGTCATCGTGAACGTTAATGTGTGCGATGCGCTGCGCGTTTTGAGTAATGAGTTGCACTGCGACATATCACGGCTATCAAGGAGGGTAGAATTTGGTCCTCACTCGACATCTTCGTGGTTGTCAGCACGTACAATGTGGTGTGATAGCGATAAACTGAGAGTTTGAACCTGTTTCGATTTTCTCTTCTTCTTTGATAAAATCTTCCCCTTTAACAAACTCAGTTTTAGGGATATTTTTCAAATTCTTTTTGGGTTTCCCACGTGACTTTGGTTTTGACTTCGCATTTTGAACTTGATTAAAAATTTCCAAAATTTTATTACTTATCAAATTCTCAATGTTATCAAAATTTAGCTCGTTTTTCTTTGTAACTTCCCTCACCTTCGAGTGTTCGGAGTCAGAAGCCTCATCTGGCTCAGATTCTGATTCACTTTGCGGTTCAACCATCAGAGGGGTTTTTGGCACAAAATTTGCCAATTCAGGATCAATGCTTGGCATCGATGTATAATTATGGTTTACCGGTGGAGGCACTTTCTTATAACCGATGCCGAACATTTCTTCCTCAGATTCTTTGAGACGTTGGCTATTAATACAGAAATTCATCACTTCAGATGAATCCCTGAACTTTTCAATTTTTCGTTGCAAATCTAAAATCTGATTATCCTTTTCCAAAATGATTTTGTTCTTTTCCAAAACACAATTTTGGTTCATTTCAAGTTCAGATCTTAATTCCTGTTTTTTAAGAGTTCCCTGAGCCACAAGTCTCTCAAATTCAGAGATATCATTTTTCAGCGCTTTTATCTTAATTCGGTGTTCTTTATCCGAATTAGACAAAACAACAATGAGTTCTCTGGATTTTTCTAAATCTGCAATTAAGTTTGTGTTGTGAAGTGCATATCTGTCAATCTTGGTGACAAACTCTACACATCTAGCACATCGCTTATCTACAGAAGATGATTTTACCTCAATGCCAGCCATGAATGCACAAGCTTCATTTTCTACGGAGTTTTCTTCCAACCTTTTAGCTTCTGCATCCGCAAATTGCTGCATTTCAGCTGTGGAAATGTTGAACTCAAAGCATTCTCCCTTTTCTCCATCTTCTGTTTTGTTAGTCTTTTCAACGGACTCTTCATTCAAGTTATCTGCATTCTCAGCAACATTGCCCGAATCCAACTCTTCCCCAAAAACCTTAGCTACAACCGCAAGTTCCTCAATGCTAGTCTCTTCGATAACCTCTTCACACACTTCTTCGTTCACAATTTCAGCTATAAAGGCTTGTGACACAATAGCTCCTGAAATGTCTTCCAAAGCACAACCCCAGTCGTAAGGCTCAGTCACATTTTGTAGAGGTTGAGCCACCATAGCATTGTTTGTCGAAGGTGTAAGATTTTCAGAACCACTTGGACGAGTACTTGAGTTAGAAGTAGCAGTTGATGCATCGTTGTGAGGTCTTGAATTGTTTCCTCGAGAGTCGCTTTCTCTGTCAGATCTTTCCATTTTCGGCTTTCAACAATCACGTGCGAAATGCCCGTAGATGCCGCAGTTGTAACATTTCACCTTTGACATGTCGACTCCCATTCGAGTCTTTGTCTGACCTCCTATGAACTTCCTACCCGTTCTCAACAGAAATTTCTTCGCTCTACGGACTAAGAGTGCCATATTGAGTTGTAGATCAAGTTCTTCCATTTCGTCTTGGTCTATCTGGTCAAAGTCCTCATCGAGACTTGACGGTTCAACGAGCTTTCCAAGACAGAAGTTCTCGTAGGCAGTCATGAAGGACGCCAAAAGACTCATGTTTTCTTCAATCAACTTTAAGCAGCTTGCCTCTACCTTTGGAATGTTCAAGTTTGTTCCTTGAGATTTCTGAGCTCCACTAGAAGAGTACATTCCTTGATTGGAATTGGTTGTTCCACTTGAACTGACATTGTTGCTTATAAAGGCGTGTTCACTTGTAGGAACTTCATTCTCTGAATATAGGGCAACGCCGGCTCCACCATTACTACCTTTATCCGTCGGTTTTGAAGCTTTATATAACTGAGGATCTTGGATGTCACAACTGAGCAAAACCCGCAACAACTCTGATTTCTTACTTCGTTTCTTCCACACTTGACGCTTGCCAATTTCGGGACGAAATTTCCTTCAAGTTGGGGATGATGTGACAACCCGAACTTTCGAGGCAAGTAACGCTCCATCTTTTGATCCTTACTCTTCGTTGTTTTCCGCTAATTCGTTAAAACAGTACACTAATAGTTAAAGTATGACGTAATGGATCGCGCATTAACCTTGGCCACTGTTTAATTAGGCCGTTTACTTGGGCTTGAGCCCATGTACTACAACCGGCCCCAACATCCTGTGGACTAGATAATCAACCCAATTCCTTCATAATTTGATTAACCGGCCCAACTTTTGCAACATATGTAACCGGCCCAACACTTTAATCCTTTCATATAAGGAATAGAATACGTATTATAACCTAACTAAAATTCCGATTAAGCTTATAACTACAACAAACCCTACCCCATCACCTCTAATCCTCTGATCGTGAACTGTAGCAGCCCCCCTCCTGTTCGAGATAACATCTTAATTTCTGGTTAGTGTTTCTCAGCGATTGGCTTTTACGTTGTGTGATATTGTTATGATCGTATATGAATACAAACGTGATACCACTAGTGTTGATCAGAATATGTGTTAGTAATGATTTTACCTCAATGCCAGCCATGAATGCACAAGCTTCATTTTCTACGGAGTTTTCTTCCAACCTTTTAGCTTCTGCATCCGCAAATTGCTGCATTTCAGCTGTGGAAATGTTGAACTCAAAGCATTCTCCCTTTTCTCCATCTTCTGTTTTGTTAGTCTTTTCAACGGACTCTTCATTCAAGTTATCTGCATTCTCAGCAACATTGCCCGAATCCAACTCTTCCCCAAAAACCTTAGCTACAACCGCAAGTTCCTCAATGCTAGTCTCTTCGATAACCTCTTCACACACTTCTTCGTTCACAATTTCAGCTATAAAGGCTTGTGACACAATAGCTCCTGAAATGTCTTCCAAAGCACAACCCCAGTCGTAAGGCTCAGTCACATTTTGTAGAGGTTGAGCCACCATAGCATTGTTTGTCGAAGGTGTAAGATTTTCAGAACCACTTGGACGAGTACTTGAGTTAGAAGTAGCAGTTGATGCATCGTTGTGAGGTCTTGAATTGTTTCCTCGAGAGTCGCTTTCTCTGTCAGATCTTTCCATTTTCGGCTTTCAACAATCACGTGCGAAATGCCCGTAGATGCCGCAGTTGTAACATTTCACCTTTGACATGTCGACTCCCATTCGAGTCTTTGTCTGACCTCCTATGAACTTCCTACCCGTTCTCAACAGAAATTTCTTCGCTCTACGGACTAAGAGTGCCATATTGAGTTGTAGATCAAGTTCTTCCATTTCGTCTTGGTCTATCTGGTCAAAGTCCTCATCGAGACTTGACGGTTCAACGAGCTTTCCAAGACAGAAGTTCTCGTAGGCAGTCATGAAGGACGCCAAAAGACTCATGTTTTCTTCAATCAACTTTAAGCAGCTTGCCTCTACCTTTGGAATGTTCAAGTTTGTTCCTTGAGATTTCTGAGCTCCACTAGAAGAGTACATTCCTTGATTGGAATTGGTTGTTCCACTTGAACTGACATTGTTGCTTATAAAGGCGTGTTCACTTGCAGGAACTTCATTCTCTGAATATAGGGCAACGCCGACTCCACCATTACTACCTTTATCCGTCGGTTTTGAAGCTTTATATAACTGAGGATCTTGGATCTTCTCAAAATCAGACGCTTGATCTTCCATATTCCAAGCATAACCCTTTAGTTTTTGTACAACTTCTTCCAATGAGAGCTCCTCGTAGAGAACTCATTCTCTAATCAATGCGGTGTACATATTCCATTCTTTGGAAAGGCAATTCAGAAACTTCTCAACTTTCTCAAATTCAGTGTAGATACCCTCTTGACTTCTATCAAGTTCGCTCAACAGATGATAAAATCGGTTCACCGTGTCATCAAATGATTCATTTCTTAAAGCTTTAAACACAACGAATTGAGTCGTCAAATGTTCGAGACGTCGTTTCTTGTACATTGCGTTTCCTTCATAGCGCTCGATCATGCTATCCCACAACTCCTTCGAGCTACTTCTCTTACGGAAAGTATGAAGTATAGATTGCGTCATAGCCGTCGTAATCATTGACATAGCTTTCTCTTCACAATCATAAAATTTTTTCTGGTCGTCGGTGAGTGCCAAATAAGTATCAATTGTTAACGTTCGTACTGGAGTAGCTCCACATCCTTTAACAATGCACAACCAGATCTTGATGTCTTTTTCTCTTACATACCTTTCGAAACGCTCCTTCCACTCAGGAAAATCAAGCTCGTTTATCAACAAAGGAGGTTTGTCGTTACTCCCTACCTCAACATTGTGCTTGAGGTTTTGCACCATTGTAGTCAGATTATTGTTTGCCATTTCGAGATAGTTGTGAAAGAAACAGTGAGTTTAAACAGAAATCAATAGTAGGTTTCCAAGCAAGAACTGTCATTGGGAAGGTTTTCTAAGTCCAAAGTCGGAGAGAAAACACGGAGTGAAATGTCTGAGGCTTTAACAAAGAGTAAACCCAGATAACAACCTAAAATAGAACACAAACAAAAACTCCACACTACACTGTTAAGGAATTAAACTCAGACCACTCTACACTATGCTAAAATACAGACTTGTTGAATTTTATAAGAAACTCGGATCAAAAGAAAAACCTAAAACTCAGATCAGTTGAAATATAAACTAGGACAATTAAACTCGGACCCACAAACTTCAAAATAGGACAAAAAACTCGGACACCTTAAACTAAACTCGGACAAACGTAGTCTAAACTCGGACCAATAGGAAATAAAACTCGGAACACAAAGCCTTAATTAAATTCGGACGCTAAAATTTATAAAGAAACTCGGACCACTTTAACTTAGATAAACCTCGGACTCTTGAACTGTATATAAAATCGGACTAATAAAAGAACATAATCTCGGACCACTACTATATCAATAAACTCAGACCTAGAACACTTGACTATCTAAACTCGGACAACACACTATATGCCTCAAACTTACCTCAAACTCGGACACACAAAATAAAACTCGGAGCTATAAAAAGTCAAGATGAAAACTCGGACCACTATCTAAAACCTAAAACTCGGACCTAGTGGACTCAGTAACCAGTCTCCGGACTATCTCCCCAATGTGACTTCACACTGGTTCAACAATACCCCGGAAACACAAACACAAGATTTAAACCATGGACAATGCTTCCAAAGATCAAACTAGGAATCTTTTTCAACCTTCAACACTGTATGAACAAAAACCAAAACCCCTGTAAAAACCCAGATGAAGATCAACACTAAAAATCACCAAACTACTCAAAATCCATCACCAAATCACTAGAAATGAATAAAGAATCATGAATAAAGCACAAAAACTCACTATACACTCACTAAACCCTATCAAAAGGTATATATACAAGACGAACTCCGGACTCCATGACATACTTGAAGCCCGGAAAAAACACACTACACTAAAACCCTGACTTTTGCCAAAACACAAACCCCTGACAAAAGTCTGGACCAAAAACTTGGACAAAATGTCCAAGGATAAACCTTGGACTAAGTTTCAAGACATGATCAATAAAGACCCTACAAATTGGAAGGCATGCACTTATCACCCAAAGTGCATTAACACAAACCGAGCAAGAGATAAGTACAACACAAAGATTCAATGTCTAACGGTTGTATATTGATACCGATAGAGTTTCGTTACACAATGATATTACAATGAAACACACAACTGAAACTCAGTTTTCTCTCTCTCTCTTTAACAACAATACAAAACGCAAATTCAAATTAAACAATATAGTAGAAACATACAAACAGTAAGAGGTAATATGACCCATACCTAACACAACCGCACCTTTAGCCGAGAAAACTGTGGGCAGAACATTAGAACACCTTCGCTCTATATTTGGGTTAAGCTCGACCTACACTTTTGTTTGCCACTCATTAGAGGTAGACGATTCCACCTGAATCACCTATTTATGCAATTGAAAACCAACAGCCAAAAGAGATTCTTCAGAAATTTGGGGCGGGGAAGACAAATCTGGAGGCCAATTGAAGTGCGAAGGAAGAATCCATCGAAAAATTGATTTAACAAGGATTCATAATAGTGGTTAATTTGTAGGTTCCATTGGTTAGGGTTTCGTTGAGATTAAATGAGGATGTGATAGTATCTCTCCCCCAAATGCGATACGGTCGCCGGGGAGGCAGTGGGGAGGGAGTGGGGTGGGGTGATGGTGAAGCGGGTGGAGAATGAAAGGGTGGCATTTTGGGAGGAGTTGAATAAGCAGATGGATGTAAGGTGGCATGATTTTGAACTGAAACGAGAAGAAATTAAAAGATCTTGAAATCATGAATTTGAAAGATGAAACCTGTAACTACTGTAACTACCATAAGTTTTGGGGAGACAGAGTGTTTTACAATTGGAGAAGGAGAGAGTTAGGGTTTAGAATGGAGATGAGAGGGAAACTGAAATTTTCGTGGTGAAAATATGAAATTTTGATTTTTTTTTTGGAGGAAACTTTTTGAGACTGTTTGTTTATGTGTTAGGGGCTGTTTGGTAGCCTCTTAATGACCATTCAGATGCTACCTCTTAATGGTTTAAAACCTTTGAATGAATAAGAGGTAACCTCAAGTCTGAATGGTTAAGAGTTAACCTCTGAATGGTAAATCATCACATGTCACATTCTTCTACCTTCTCATTGGTAAAATTCTTAATGGTTCCATTAAGAGGTAGCCTCTTAATGACCATTCAGAGACTACCAAACAGCCCCTTAATAAGGCTCTTAGTTTAGATCTTTTACTGGTTCAGCACTTAATGGTTCAGACTGTTTGTTTTACGATCAAATGTCTGAATGGTTCAGACATTTGCCTTTGAATGGTTAAGATTTATATAGAGTCTGAATGGTTAAGACCTCTAATCTGAATTGGTCATACATTTATCTCTAAACGGTTAAGCATTATACAGGCTCTTAATAGTTCAGAACTCTTACTGGTTCAGCACTTAACGGATGAGACCTCTTATTGTCCACTATGATCCGTTTAGGCCCCATATGGTCAATTAAGACATCTATGATGTATTATTATCCATTGTGATCCAATAAGGCCCCACACGGTCCGTAAAGCATGTATGATCTACTATTGTCTGTTGTGATCCATTAAGGCCCAATATGGCCCATTAATACATTTATGATCTAGTAGTGCCCATAGAGGTCCATTGAGACATGTACGATCTAATATTGGCCATTGTAATCCATTTAGGCCCAATGTGGTCGATTAAGACATAAATGATCCACAATTATCCATTGTGCTCCATTAAGGCCCAATATGGTCCATTAAGACATGTATTATCGACTATTGGCCATTTTGATCCATTAAGGTCCAATATAGTCCATTAAGAAAGTTTGATCTACTATTGATCTTGTGATCTGTTAAGGCCCAATATGGTTCATTAAGACATATATGATTCACTATTGGCCAATGTGACATATCAAAACCCAATAAGGTCCATTAAGACATATACGATCCACTATTGTCCACTGTGCTGCATTAAGGCCCAATATGGTCAATTAAGATGTGTATGATCATCCACTATGATTCATTAAGGCCTAACATGGTCCATTAAGACATATACGATCCATTATTGGCCATTGTATTCCACTTAGGCTCAATATGGCTCATTAACACATATATGATATACTGTTGTGCATTGTGATCCATTAAGACATGTATGACCCACTATCATATAGGCCCAATATGGTCCATTAAGACATGTGTGATCTACTATTATCCATTGCGATCTATTAAGACCCAATATGGTTCATTAACATATCTATGACCACTATTGGTCATTGTGACCCAGTAAAGCCCAATATGGTCCATTAACACATATATGATTAGGGATGAGTTTGGTAAGGTACCGGTACCTAACATACCGATACCGAAAAATGCCGATACCGGAAATCATCAAATATGGTACAGGTACCGGTACCAAAAATGTTCGGTATGGTACTGTACACTACTCGTACCGCGACGCTATTTGAAAGTAAAATTCGATGAACTACTCTACTGGTATTGTATCAAACTGAAAGTATAAGTACCGAAAACAATTAACTACGAGAAATTCGGTACCATTATTAATTTGCATACATTAATATATCATTTAGAAGAAAACAAATATGGTTTAAAATAATAATATTTAATAATAGTTTGAATTATTAAATATCTAGTAAGATTTTTTTTTTGTTTTTTAATATTAAATAATGTAATATTTAAATAAGAATTTATTTGAGAGGAAAGTTTTGAATCAAATATTTTGGAGGGAAGTTTAAGTTTCAGGATGAAATATTTTGGGGGGAAGTTTAAGTTTTTAGACTGAAATATTTTGGGGGAAGTTTTAGGAGAAAATATTTTAGGTGAAAGTTTAACTTTTGGATTTAAATATTTTGGGGGAGAATTTTTAAAGATGTAGTAAGTTTAAAATTTGGTCACACATTTTTTTAATGACACTTGATAACATTTCGTCACACAAAATAAACGAAATGATGATTGTGTGACGAATGTTAATGTAAAACCCCATTAAATTTTATAATTTTAAGTGTGACTATTGTCTAAATTTTGGTTACATAAATACTATATGTGGCCATATGTATTAGATTTTAGCCACATTATTAAACATATAATGTGGTCGTAGAACACATTTGGCCACACTTTTCTAATGTGGATGTTTTATCTTAACGTGTGGCTAAAGGTTGGAATAGTTTTGTGTTTAGTCACGCAAAACAAATACAGTAACCATAGATCAAATTTGGCCACCCTTTTTTAGTGTGACTAATAATTGTCACAGTTTTTTCTTAAAGTGTGTCTAAAGGTTTTGAATAAACATGTTATTGATCACAGTAAATTATATAATGTGATCGTAGATAACATTTAGCCACACTTTGCTAGTGTAGCAAATATATGTCATAATTTTTTTCTTAAAGTGTGGCTAAAGGTGTCAAATACATGTTTTTTCGTCACATGAAACAAAAATATGTGGCCATATATCACATTTGGCTACACATTTCGATTTGTGGCTAATAAATGTCATATTATTTTCTAAAACTGTGGCTAAAGGTTCTGAACTGGTATAAATAGTCACATTAATAATAAAATGTGTGGCTAAACGTATTTTAAAATGTTATGAATATCCTTTAGCCACACATTTTTACAAATGTGTGGCAGGGCGGTTTTGCCAAAAGTGTGGCCGTAGCCTCTTTTTCACATATAGGACCAGGTACGATGAAACATCACCGGGTCGATGTAACCTCCAATATCGACGAAACTTGCAAAGTTTCGTCGATATAGATATATATGACGAAACCTGGGGGTGGCCTTGAAGAGACTTTAAAGTCGATGAAACTCTCAAGGTTTCGTCGACCTGCATGTTGAATTATAGGTTTCGGCCCAAATGCAAGTTGATTGGCCAATTCTATGCTTAAATATACATACAGAATTCTCAGAATCCTATTGCAAAGGTTAGTACAACTTGTGACATCATCATGGTGATGTCATGATGATGTGTCAGCAGGAAACGCTCACGGCTCTTCGTGCTTCGCGTGTCGAACTCTAGGGCGCACGATGGAGGAATGTCGTGACGTCGGGTTTGAGCCGAACCTAACCGAGTCGAACCGAACCGAATCGAACCGAGTCGAGTCGCGTCCACATAAAGTGTACCAACAACAATAATACAATTATTAAGTATATATTAAACAAGAGCAATTGATTCCTAATTTACCCTAGTTTCAATCACGAAGCTCGAAAGTATATTTATCTACTCATAATAAAAACAAACGTTTATGATTATCTAAATTTTTGTTTAAAATTGTTTATAGGAAAACAAATATATATTCTTATCTATTTTTTTTTTAAATCATCATCATTATTGTTGTTAATAGATTTTCATTTATTAGTATAGGAAGATTTACAAAGCTATCAACCCACATTTTGAAACTGAATCTCATCTTGTGAAATCAAAACTCATTAGATGTATTTTGTCACTCGAACTTTATTTAGTTGAGGTTTGATCGTGAACACCGATTATCAAACTGTAACTATGTAACCGTGTTTACATTGGCAATGTCAAAAGCATGCATGCTTAGGGTTTCATCAACTTCTTTTTCTGAAAGGTTTTTTTTAGACCTTAATAGAAACACTTGTTTTCCCTGTTGAAATTTCTAAACTATTAGACAGGCATTAACATCTTTTTCACCTACATCATCATTAATATAACCATTATCTTCTTCCCCTTAACTCACTTCTTTATATTGCTCTTACTTTTCATACATTTGCAAAATCATTTAGCAGGCAAATGAGTCTCTTCATTTTGGTAAATTATATTTCATATTCTCTTCTCAGGTTGATCTTGTTGTGTTTCACCACTTTTGTAACTTCATATGAGAGGTATAACTTATCCCACATCTCCTCGAGAGAAGTACATCTTTTGAAAGCATGAAAGTTGTGATTTGGTAACCACTAGCCAATGCTTACGTTGTAGGTATTTATATGTCTGTTATTAAGTTAGTTTGCAACAGAAGTTAAGAACATACAACGATTAATAATAAAACCCTATTATATATCAAACGGATAAAGCTAAATAAATTGTTACATGAGGTTCACTCAGTGGTGGACCCAAAAAAAATTTCATGGGGGCGAAAATGTTTAGAGGTCAATTGTCTATGCTAAATACGGAAAAAGTTTTGTTTCGATTAGGTCGGATCACATAACAAACGGATAAAGCTAAATAAAATTAAAAAAAAATTATAAAAGGTCTACCGTGATTTGAAATTCATAATAAAAATAGAATATCCATACTGTTGTTTTCTATTCGTGTTTATTTTTTTCAAAGCCCTTACATCTAGCAGCAAAACTAGAAAACTTTAATTGGAGAGTCATAATTTTTTTTTTTTTACATTTGCTAGTATCAGTCACTCGGTCAGTATTAGTATCAATAGGTAAAATTTTTTTTAAAAGAATTTTGTTTTCTTATAATTCAAATTCTTATTCATTGTTTTTATTGTTACTTTAGTTGCTAATTAACGGATCTAATAAACATCATTTCAAAAAGACATGTTTAAATTTTTATATATATATATATATATATATATATATATATATATATATATATATATATATATATATGGGAAGGTTCAAATGAAAACCACTAGTTATTGTGAAAACTCGAAAACTAATTAAAAAAAGCCAAAAAAAATACAGATTTTTTTTTATTTTTTTTGCAAACCAAATTTCGCAGGTTTTTTTATATAAAAAAATTTACAAAAAAAAAAAATGTGTAGTGCACATGTGTAATACGACACATGTGTATTGTGTATGTGTACTACACATGTGTATTATTACACATGTGCACTACACAAATTTTTTTTTTTTTTGAAAAAAGTTTTTTTTATATATAAAAACCAGCGATTTTTATAAAAAAAGTTGAAAAAAAAATTTTGTGTGTTTTTTAGGCTTTTTTTAGTTAGTTTTCGAGTTTTCATAATAAAAGTGTTTTTCATTTGAATATATATGTATATGTATATATATATATATATATATATGTATATATATATATATATATATATATATATATATATATATATATATATATATATATATATATATATATATATATATATATATATATATATATATATATATGGGACCGCTAAAATGAAAAACACCTCCAGTTGTAAGATCCGATAGAACCACTTTCTAGTCATTAGATCTTCAAGATCAATGGATGAGATTAAAAGTAACTAAAAATAATATTAAATGTTTTTTGTCTTATTATATCTTTAATATTATAATTCAAAAGGATAATTTAGTAAAATAACTCTATTTTGTCTTTTTGTCTTTATTGTTTTTATTAGTTTTTTGTATTATTATATTACTTTTTATTTTTTAAACATAATTTTTTTTATTAAAAACATTTTTAAATTCAGATTTTTTTTAAAGATTTTTTTATACTTTTTACAATTTAAGTTTTACGTTAAATTTTTTACGTTTTACGTTTTTTTGACGCGCCGTTTTTTTCGCCGGATTTTTTCAAGTGTCGTTTTTTTAACATGACGTTTTTTAAACGCGCCGTTTTTTACGCGCCGTTTTTTACGCGCCGTTTTTTAACGCCGTTTTTTACACGCCTATTTTTTAACGCCGTTTTTAACGCCGTGTTTTAACGCCGTTTTTACGTTAACATTTTTTACGTTTTTACGTTTTACGCGCCGGTTTTTTACGTTTTACGTAAAACTTTTTACGTTTTACTAAAAAACTTTTACGATTTACGTTTTACCTAAAACTTTTTACGTTTTACGAAAAAGTTTTTACGTTTTACGTAAAACTTTTTACGTTTTACGAAAAACTTTTTTACGTTTTACGTTAAAAAGTTTACGGGTTTAACTTTTTTTTATAAAAACGTTTTTACGCAAAACCGAACGCACCCAGAAAATCGCACACTCGGGGGGTGTCTCAGATAGTTTGCTATCATCATCGACGCCTCGAAAAAAAACCCAATAAACAAAAATCAAAAGAACGAGTGGGGTTGCAGGTTCAAAAACCTACCCTCCGCCGTCCTTGTCGCGCCATCGTCATCAAAATCTACGATTTTTTTTCTCATCATCGCCGCCCAATCCAACGGAATAAAACCCACACAATCAAGAATACAAATCAAAAACAGAAATCAAAGAACCTAATTCAAACCCCCAAAACATATAAAAAATACCCGTCAGAATCAAGAAGACAACTCAACCCCCAATTCGGGCACCATCGGCGCTACGGGGCACCATCGGTGTTGGTGCAGTTGTCTGTCGACTACATCTTCGTTCGAATCTTAGGGTAGAGCTGATTGTAGTGTGCGCGGAAATCGGAAAAACTTGTATTAGATAGGTCCGCTTATAGGGTAGATGAGTTGGTCCGCTTATGTGTCATTCATAGGATCGCTTATATGTCACTCATGTTGGTCCGCTCATCTGTCACATACTAGGTCCGCTTATATGGACATGTCTATATAAGCGAACCAGTGAGCCTATATATAGGGTTCATATGAGCGGTTCTAGGAGTGTATGTGTGTGAAACGGTGAAGCTCTGCCCGTTTGTCTCCAAGAACTTGTAATTTGATATATAATCAATAAAGGAGACGTTAAGTAGTGAAATCAAGCTTTACGAAGACTAATTCAATGAATTCCGCCTCTGAATTAGTCTAAGCGCTCTTCTGAACGACTCGTCAAGTCTCGAAACGGTCCTACAAGTGGTATCAGAGCTCAGGAGGAAGAGTTCTTACCGTTTAGCTCGTTTTTCACTCAAAATTCTGATTTCTACACCTTCTTTTCTTCGTTCGGAAAGTTTTAACGGTCGGAATTGTCTCAAATTTGCACAGTATGCTCGGAATCATGAACTAACAAACCCTTGAAGTTTTCAGATCAAAAATCGACCTAGAAAGTTGATTTTTGGAGGGTTCGCTTATACGGTTCCGCTCAAAAAGTGACGTCATCAATCAGGACCGCTCCAAAATACATGTCTGGTTCGCTCCAAGGAACATTTTTGGGTTAGGTTCGCTCGAAAATTCAGCTTGGACCGCTTTTAGGGACAATTTCTAGTTCGCTCATGTGTACAATCTGACTGGTCCGCTCTTTAGTCAGTTCATCGGTCCGCTCGAACAGCCATTTATTGGATCCGCTTATTTGGTCCGGATTGCTTGGTTCGCTCATTTGTCCAACAACCTGGTCCGCTCTAAACGACAAAAGTTTGGTTCGCTTATCTGAACATTGTTTGGCTCGCTTAACCGAACAAAAGTTGATCCGCTTTTTAGTCAACATACACTTGTCGGGTTTTGTTTTTGAAAAATGACGATGATTTTTGATGAACAAGAAAATAATAAGCTTGAAAGTCTGAATAATTGGTATATGAGAACTGTGGATACCAGTTATAGGAATGTGAGTACAGACATTTGGGTTAAAAGTTTTGAACTTTTCATATGTCAAAAGGGTGAAACATTGAATGAGATGGAAGCACGATTTAAAGTTCTAACAGACAATTTGTGGAGAACGGGTATTAGAATGTCAACTGATGAACATATATTGAAATTGACAACTGCATTACCTGCTAAATGGGATGAATTCATGGTTGAGCTAAAAGGAAAAGATTTTTTCCAAGAGCTTAATCCACATCAGTTCTTTAATGAGGTTTATGCAGAATGTCGTAAGGAAGAAAAGAAAAGGAGGGATTTCTGGTCTGAGATGGAAAAGAATTTAAATAAATTGGAGCTGGATGTACTCATTGAAATTGATAGAAGAATTCGTGTGTTTCTGGCAACAAAGAGTATTCTGAAATATGATATCAAAAGGAAATGTTATATTGATGAAAATATGAATCCTGTTGATTTTGTTAAACTCTTTTGTGCAGAGTCTTGATCTTCAAGTTCTGTATCAGTGTGCTCAAAATGTGACAGCTTCAAGACTGAAAATGACAAACTCTTGATGAATGCGGAAAGTTTGACATCAAAAGTCAAGAAGTTAGAAGATGTGAAGCATGTTGATGATAAGCAGATTCTTATTTTGAAAGAAAATTGTGAGAAGTTGAAAGCTGAAAATGACAAACTGTTAAGTAATTTGAACAGTTTGACATTTGAAAACAAGAAGTTGAAAGAAAAAGAAAAGGTTTTTGAAGAGATAAGGATTTTGAAATTGAAAAATCAAAAAGTGAAAAAGAATTTCAAAATCAATTGAAAATTCTTTAAGATGGGAGAAATGTTTTTAGCCAAAACAACATTGAGAAGCAAAAATTGATCAATTCACATCTTCAGAAAATTATAAATTTGGAGAAAGAATGTGAATGTGCTAGAAAGAAAATTGAAGCGTTGGAAAAAGAGTTTGAAAGCAAAAAGAAATCTTCAGAAGATGAGGATTTCTGGATTAAGCTGGAAAACAAGAATCTAAAAGCGAATGAATCAAAATTTCAGGAACAGATAACAGTTTTGATGAATGAAAAATCTGTTCTTGAAAATTTGAAGAATGATAATGAGAAAACGATCAAGTCTCATTTTCGGAGAATATCTCAGCTTGAAAGTGAAGCTGAGAATTCGAGGAACAAAATTGATGAACTTGAGAAGAAATTGATAGGTTTTGTGACTAAATCAGACAGTTTGAGTTTTCCCTGTCCAAAACCAATCAATTCTGTTCCAATAAGTGACAATGTCACAAACTTTGACAAAGTCAAAGTTAAAGATTGTGGTGAAAAATCTGATGATAAAAAGGAAAAGTTTCAGAAAACTGTTATGCAATCGACTGAAGAGGGTGAATGCTCGAAGCAAAAACCTTTGAAGAAGAAAGCGGAACAGAAACAAAAAATTAAAAATGAGAAAATTGTTCAAAAAGATAATAAAAGCTCATCAGATCGATCATCCAATCAAAATGAGAAATTACAAAAAGTAAAAAATGAAAAATCAAAAATTGTTGGTAATAAGTGGTGCAGGTTGGACCACAGTGCTTCAAAGCCAAATCCAGCAAAGTTGAGAAAGGAATATCACCAAGCCAAACAATGCTTTGATCTGAGCGTTTGGACTCAAAATGGTGATTGGTACGATAACAGAGTGTGTTACAGCTGCGGATATCACCGACACATTGCTGTTAACTGCCAGTATTGGAGTTATAAGACCAGGAGGTGCTTTAACTGTAACATCAAAGGTCACGTTGCCCGAGATTGCCCAAGGAGATCGAATGAATGATTGAGGGCTAATTCTCAGAAATTGGCAAAGATTCCAGTCAAAGTCAAGCCCCAGGAACAGAAGGTTCTGAAACCTAAAGTTCAAGAACAGTCAATTCAAGAAAAGAAAGTTAAACTTTCACAGGGGCAGAAAGACAGACTGAGGAAGAAGAGGAAGAAGGCGAGGGAGTATCTCGAAAGGATTTTGTCCTCGGGTTCATCCGTTGGAAAGAATAAAAGTTCTGATGAATCAACCTCATCAATTGCAAAGTCAAGCAAGACAGATTCATCAGATACAAATCTGAGGACGAAAGAAGAGAAGAAGAAAAAGGTCGGCGATGAATCTGACAGGTCAAAGTCAGACAAGCCACCTGCAGGCAATGATTCTGGTTGGTCAAAACCAGAGGAGCCATTGGTTGAGGTAAAAAAGGAGAATTCAAGTTTAACAATGGATGATGCAAACTTTCCACCATTGTTGAACAAGAATTCGAAATCACCCAAGGATCGTCAGGCTTGGGTGAATCTGTTTAAGTAAAAAACCTGACTTGTCGGAGCTCCCAGGTTGGTAAGCGTGGAGCATGAATCAGCATATTTCTTGAGAAATTTCACTTTGGTGATTTTTCGCCTCAAATGTGGTAAATCAGGGACATTAAGTTGTACTTGATTTTCTACAAATGTTGTTTGGGTTTTGAAACTGGAAATGATAAATCTTTAAAAATGTTTGAAGAAAACAAGATGATGGAGTAACCCCGTACCTAAATTGTTTGGTAAACAAACTTATATTTTCCGGAAAAACCATTTTAATTAAAACAAACTTAAGTGTTTTGAGATCACAATGGGAAAATAGTTTGTTGTGAGGGGGAGTTCTGATTGTTTATGCCAGGTGGATGGAGAATTGATGCGATTCTCATCATGTTGTCAAACTTTGTATAGTTTGTTTCAAATTTTCCCAGAAAATCAAAATTGAAACATATTTTGATTTTAGGGGGAGAAAAATTTAAAAATAATCAGAAAATTTGAAAATGTCAAAAACAGTGGAAAATTAAAAATGAGTTTTTGTTGCGAAATAAGAGGAAATGATAGTAAATCAGTTGGACTATCACAGCACGCTAAAGAAATGTGATGTCAAATGTAATAAACGATCTCACTGATGATGTGACGATAGGTTTTTGTACATTTAGTAGATTTATTCGGGATATAAAACTAAAATTTCAAACTTGTGAAATTCGTGGGGAACATTACTTGGATATATAGGTAATCCCTGAAATCTCGTTTGAAAGGTCTCGTATTCTGATATACTAGATGTGTATATTCTATGATGTCTGGGGTATTATTCCGGGACTTCTGCTGAACGGTAGTTCTGACCTAGTCCTTGGCTAATACTTTCCGCAAAATGCTTGAAACATAGCATAAAGCCCTCAGCTGATTAGACAATAAAATTGATAATCATCTGTTGTAGCTGAAAAGATCCTCTAAAGGGGACACACTGCTAAGTCGAAGCTGATATCTCTCTGCTGAATGGAAGTTCTGACCTGAGATTCCTCAGTTCTCGCATCTTTCCCCTAATTTATGTACAGATATCATTGTAGTATTCATACCTGTAAGACTGAATATTGGGATTCTGGATACGGGAGTATATTAAAGAGGTGGGACACATGAATTGAACTAAGTTGATAAAACACTTAAATAGTATCCTGAATAGATTGAAAATTGTATGAAAATTTAAGAGGACAACTATATCGTCAATCTACGTGAATCGTTTAGAACTTAAAACGATTAGAAGCTTAACGGTGCTTGTGATGTGTCTCAAAAACTGATATGATCCTCTTGCACAAACTCACAAAAATATGTTTGTTCTGCATTTAAATTTCTGTCTTTGCATTTACGTTTCATATTTTGATAAATCCAAAAAAGATTTTCGACAAATGATGATGAAAATCTGACATTCAAAATCTCAAAGGCTAAACTTGATGAACAGACAGGTTGGTTAAGTGATTTGAAATGTTTAAAATGATTCATTAGGTTGAATCAGAAATTGGAATGTTTCAAATTTGTGATCAGTGTTTAATTGTAAAAATTATCAATGCGTTGTTGATTCATTAAGTTGAATCACAATTATTTTGGTTTGTGATAGAATGTTTGAGTGTTGCAGGTTTCTGATCTTGTTGCTACGGAAAGCCAGGAGGTATAACAGAACCTGAGGAGAGCTTAAACTGATAAAGCCAGGAGTTGATTTCAATGGTGATAACAAATTCCAGACGGCGATCCCAGCTCGTTGATAGGGGGAGTCTGATGAAAGTTAGAGCCAGAGAAAGTCCCAGGCACATGATTCCAGGATGAAGTTCCTGAAAAAGATATGATTCCAGGCAGAGTTCCTGAAGAAGATCGAACAAGATTGAAGAGTTGTGAATGATTGAAGACTCTCACTGAAGATTCCGTCAACATTCAAGGGGGGAGTCTGTTGGTGCAGTTGTCTGTCGACTACATCTTCGTTCGAGTCTTAGGGTAGAGCTGATTGTAGTGTGCGCGGAAATCGGAAAAACTTGTATTAGATAGGTCCGCTTATAGGGTAGATGAGTTGGTCCGCTTATGTGTCATTCATAGGATCGCTTATATGTCACTCATGTTGGTCCGCTCATCTGTCACATACTAGGTACGCTTATATGGACATGTCCATATAAGCGAACCAGTGAGCCTATATATAGGGTTCATATGAGCGGTTCTAGGTGTGTATGTGTGTGAAACGGTGAAGCTCTGCCCGTTTGTCTCCAAGAACTTGTAATTTGATATATAATCAATAAAGGAGACGTTAAGTAGTGAAATCAAGCTTTACGAAGACTAATTCAATGAATTCCGCCTCTGAATTAGTCTAAGCGCTCTTTTGAAAGTCTCGTCAGGTCTCGAAACGGTCCTACAATCGGCACCACCGGGCACCATCGGCACCACCGAGCACCATCTGGACCACTTTTAATCGGTCACCTGTAAAAAACAAACAAACCCGCAGAATCAAGCAAACCACCCCACCTTGTCACACCCTGATTTCCACACGTTTCACTGGTGGGCCCGGTGGGGGATTACCGTAACGTAGTTGGCAACAATATAGTCAAACCACACAATATTTAAATGCAGCGGAAGCAAAAAGATAGATATATTTCAACTATCGAATGCAATATCCAAGTATCACAAGTAGTCGAAATAAATCCACAGGGGATCAAAATAAAAATAGAAATATTGTTCAACAGATAGTGGCATCCCAAGCTTGCGAAACTCTAACGATGATAAGGAGTGGCCAGCCTATTTCGTGTTGAACCTGCATTTAATCTTTTTGGGGAAAATACGTCAGTTTACACCGGTAAATACATTCAACCGACACTTTTGAAAAAAAAGGTTTAATAAAATTGATTTGAATGCACAAGGCACAAACTCTTTATAACTTGGGATAATTAATCAATTAAATCTTGTAAAAGAATTACATGCTAGTCGCCCGGGTCGTGCTGGGTTTAAGGTTAATAGACACGCCACAAAGCATAAAGCCGTGGCGGGAAAACCAACGGTTATACCTTTATAAATATAGACACATTGTCGGGTGTACGCCTACACCCGCGTGTCGAAGTTGTGGCCATTTCGTAAAATGATGCCAAGGATATCCGGGACATGGTCATTAAGCTCCCAAAGGCGTAAAGCCAACAAAACCAATTTTGAAATGGGTCATATTGATAATACCCAACCACTAATGAGTTAGGGTCAATTGCCTGAGCAAGTAATAACCTCAACAAACAAATGCAAGTATCTTTTACTGGTCTCCTATTCTGGAACGAAGGTTTATAACAACCTATTAGAATCCTAACGGGTCTTTAATTTATCCTTAGCTTAGACCGGTCAGTTTCAAAGGATAATTACGGTTTAATCGCGTGAAAGGCGAAAACCGGGAATGGAATGTGGCTTAGACCCAACAAGTTTGAAGACTTGTTTCATATGGGTAATATAACCACACTCTGGATTTTGAAGTAAAAACGATAAGGTTTGACCCGTTTCGGCTAGTTTATGTAAACTATTTACATAAACCGAACCGTACGCGTAAAAGGCGTATCGGGTAACCGTAAGAGTCCTACACAGGTTTCCTAAGTTAATATACTCTAAAGAGGTTGTGGTATCGGTAGGATACCTTCCATTATGCCCATAACGAGTTTAATCCCAATATACGCCCCGTAGGGGTATTTTGGTCATTTTATAGATTATAAAAGAGGTTTCCGAGTTGTACAGAAAATCTGAGTTTTCCGAACAGTTTATAGAGTCCAAAATACTCTATTTATTATTTAAAATCAGTAGCAACTGGATTTGGGTCAAAATAACTTGTAGAACTCATTTTATGTTCGAAAAAGGTATATTCGGTATTTACCGAATCAATGCCATAACCGGAGGTTATAAGCAGGTTAAAAATAATTAAAAATCTTTAAAAATTCCAAAATATTATATTACATCAGTGTGTAAAAGGTTTGGTGTCGAAATTTGGGTTTAGATAGGCTTTATGCTAATTGCGCCGTTTAATTACTAAAGTTTCCGTAATTGCGCTATTTAGCATAACTCCTATTCTAGACCTTGGATTGATGTGAAATTTTAGGGACATGCTTAGAAATCAGTAACTAAGGTTATTCTCCTTTCACATATCCAAAATTCTCGTTTTAAAGTAAAAAGGGCGTTATGGTCAACTTTTAAGCATTTAACGGAAATGTGCAAAAGACTCGGACAAACAATGAACCGGTCACAGAGGGTTATACCATCATGTAACCTCCTAAGAGAGTCCTAAGGCATATCTAAATCATACCATAACGGGTCAGAACTGAAGTCAAAGCAAAAGTCAAAGTTTTGCGACATTCGGTTCCAAACCGGGTCAAAACAGTAAATGGTCGGATCAAACAAGCTTAGACCACTTATAATACTTATTATCATGTTTTATGAGTGTTAGAACAGGTTACACGCCATCTACATTACTGATTATGCATAAAATCGAAAGTTAGCATAATTACCAACATGTAACTACCTTTGACCCGGCATTTGGACTAGTTAGAGTGGGAATCAGAGGGTGCCCTTTTAGGGGTTTAATGCCCACATAATTACCAACATGTAACTACCTTTGATTCGACAAATCACTAGACCACTTGTGATTTATCGTTAAGTCAACCGTTAGTTACGACGGATTGACTTTTAGGCCATATCTAAGGAAAACTTAACCAAGAAAGGGTGGAGCACACTTACAAGAGTCCTATGCACGACCAGGGATGAGTATTGAAGGCACTTGAGCTCCATAAGTGATCAAGAAAGCATATTGAAGGTGTGAAGTTCATTGTTGCACAAGGTGGCCTTTTATTGTAAACTACACACCTTAGATCCTTGACAACTAAGGCTACAAGTGCTCTTGGATGATCACCAAGTGTCCCTGAGTGCTAGGGGACGTTTAGGGGGCACCCATGCTCTCAATAATGGCCAATAAGTCGGTTAAAACACTCAACAGTGCTTCTGTCCGAATTATCTACATCTGGGGCATTGACGCAGCCCGCGTCCAAGACCATGCTACCTTTACGTGGCCCGCTTCAATCTCACTCTTAGAGCCCATATCTTCTACTGTCAAAGCGGCCAACGTAAAGCCCTTAGCTACCTTTACGCGTGTCACGGCCCCCGACCCGGTTTGACCCGTTTCAGGAGCCGCGGGACAGAAATCCCGTGGTATTTTAATTTAGGCGACAGCGGAAGTCTTTTTAAAACAGGATCTTTCAATATTAAAACTGCACGTTACATAATTTAGGGATAAAACCCTGTAATTTACAATAAGGTGATTTCACTGGGAAATCTTTATTTTTTAAAACATGTTTCTTTATTTATTTACATTGAGCCACTTCTCTAAGCTGGTAGTGCTCCACGGCACTTTTCTTAGCTCACAACAGATCACCTGAAACATGTTTGAAAAAGGTTTTGTCAGCGGGGAAATACTGAGTGAGTTCATTCAGGTTTTATAAAATGATACATAGTTATTAATTACAGCATAAGAGCGATTACAATGGCTTCTATCTTATTTTTATCTGGCACTCTGTCACAATGGTGAAAAGTCACAATGGTGACGATGGTCATACCACTATTAGGTCAATGAACCCAAAATAGTGATGATTATCCCTAGTAGGTCAATGAACCTAACGGGGAGAAAATTAGTAATGTGCACAATACCCCACTAGCCAGTGATTCAAGATATCCACGACTTAGTCCCTGTAATTATAACTTTTGAAAATAATTTGGAGTATTGTAAAACAGTTGATAAAAAGAGAATCACTCACATTGCAGATTTAACGAGCAGTGTATAAGCCTACTGATTATAAGCTCAATTTGAGCAGCACTCAAACAATCGTTGGATAGTTTCAATCGATCGGACGTTGAATCGTAATAGCGATCGAGTTATTACCCTGATTGCGACAGCGATTCGTGCGGTGTGTGATTTGTAGTAAACGATGTGACAACTCGACTTTTCGACTTACACTATCGCATTTAATGCACGTTGACTTTGACTGTTTGATAGTTGACTTGTTGACTTGTAACTGTACATGTTATGTGTTAATGAAACGTATTGTATTGTGCATATATGTGATTACTGTCATAATGTGAGAATTATTATGAAACGCTTAGACTTAAACTGATTAAACCACATAGTGCCCGACGAAACAGAACTAGATTCGTCAACCCAATCTCGACGAAACAGGAAATCAGTTTCGTCAACATCAATCTCGACGAAACAAAACCTGTTTCGCCGGCCCATCAGTTTCGCCAAGGCCCAGTTCGGCCCAGTAAGGTAAAACACGTATATACACACACCCAGACCTATGTTTGATACGTTTTGGCAAAACAAGAAAACCTTAGAGCTTTCTCTGTGTGACGGCAACCTTGGAGCCCTCTAGATCAATTCCGTTCTTGCTTTCATCTATTCCGGTTAGTGTGATTAGTCCGTAAATCGTTTTGTGTGTTCATGTTATTGTTGACAATGATAAAGTGTGTATGATTGATGACGTTTTTGTGAATCGGTTATGAATGGTATTGATCGGCTATCATGTTTTGTTCGGATTGTTTGCATGATGTATTAGGGATATCTTGTAAACAAGTGTGGATTAAATCATTAGTCATTGATGTGTATGGAATCGGCTAGCATATGTGAACCGGATAACGTACTCTGTTAAATTATTAAACTAGGGTTCGGGATAGAAACGAATAACGAATCGTAACGTCATGATTAAGTGGTTATATGTTGAACGATTTGTGTATGATTACTGATTAATGATGATCATGATGGATGTTCTTGACGGCTGTTTTAGATAGTTAGGGTTTCTGTGATTAAATCCGTAACTGACTTGTGTTGACGTAACTGCTGCCTTGACGAATTAGAATGTTTGACGAAACTGGATTTGATTCGCCAAGGGGGTTTGACGAAATAGAGGAAGTGATTCGCCAAGGGTTGTCAACGAAACAGAATCTTGTTTCGTCAAAAGGGTAGTTGACGAAACACATTGTGTTTCGCCAACCTGTGATTCGTCAACTTGGATAACTTGCACAGTAACCTAGTTAGACTCTGTTAGAAGTTAACTGTATTAACTAACTGCCGTTAAATGCCATGCATGACTTGTATGATTCTGAATACGCGCATAGTGTTACTTGGTTATTATTGATTGTGCTTATGCGTGAACAACTTGAACATAAACTGATTGTGTATACGTGTATACCCTAGGACGTGATTGATTTACTTCAAGCACATACTTAGCATACCGAGCAAACCCAAGGTGAGTTCACACAGCCAAGGCATGGGGTTCCCGGGTGGGAATGGGATTTGACGAATTATTGTGTATACTCAGTTGGTAGAACCTAACGATAAGATACGACTAGACTAGTAACACTTATTGAACTGATCTTCGCACACCTGCCAAGGGTTGGCCGCGATATTATGACTGACTTCGCACACCTGCCTTAGGAAGGCCGCGAACTAAATTTACTAATCTTCGCACACCTGCCTGGGAGGCCGCGATACAAATAAACCTAGTCTAGAATACTTGGGAAAAACATCCCCTAATATCTTCGCATACCTGCCTGGGAGGCCGCGATGGAAACTAATACGATACATGACATAACGAACGAACATACTACTACTCACACTATACTATTATTGAACTATTAACTGTGAACTCGCTCAACTAGTTGTTGACTCTCTGCTGCATGCCTTGCAGGACCTTAGGTACTTATGGAGCTTGCACTAGGAAGGAGCAGGTCGTTGTGGAGCACAAATCATGAATACTATGTTTAACGTTTCGAATATTTGAACTTATGATTTACTTTGGGTTTACATACTTATGCTTCCGCTACTTAACTATGTTTGGTTTGAACATCAATTGTATTGAATTGGGTTTTACGAACTTCTTTGATTATTACATACTATGTTCAATATGATTGATGGCTTGATCCTGGTCATGTCACGCCTCCAAGCGGTGGTACTCCGCGTGTGGATTTTAGGGGTGTGACAGATTGGTATCAGAGCCATTGGTTATAGAGAACTTGGTTTTAATATGGGAAAAACATTTTTATTAAAACCAGACTATAATCAGAACAGTGCTCTCAACGATCCACAACGACGCTTCGCTCCACGTGCAAGGCTCAACATCCTAGGTAATAAGGTTTATGTTTATTACCTGCTTGCTAGATCTATACAGAACTTTGCTCGTAGTATGCTAAGATTGCATTGCCAACGATACGTCATTACATGAGAATACCTATGTGCTTACACTCTTCTGTCATCGCACTACTCGCGAACCTTTCTCACTTACTCTACTTTTACTATGAAGATCATGTCTGGACGTGTGAACATGACTCAAGCCCAGTTGACGGCACTTATCAATGAACGAGTAGCTGCGGCACTTGCAGCTGCACCAGCAGGTCAAAACGCTCCACAACCTGTCTGCACATTCAAGAACTTTATGGACTGTCGTCCAAGCACTTTCAGTGGCACCGAGGGGGCAGTGGGACTCCTCCATTGGTTTGAGAAGCTCGAGTCGGTATTTGAGATGTGTGAATGCCCTGAGGCTCGCAGGGTCAAGTACGCCACTGGCACGTTGGAAGGGATTGCGCTAACCTGGTGGAACGCGCAAGTTCAGATCCTAGGGTTGGCAGCTGCTAACGCCACACCTTGGGAAGATTTCAAGGAACTGATCAAACGAGAATACTGCATGCGAGACGACATCCACAAGTTGGAGGACGAGTTATACCACTTGAAGATGACGGGGTCAGAAATCGAAGCTTATACGAAACGGTCAAACGAACTGGCCATCCTGTGTCCAACGATGGTGGACCCTCCAGTTAAGCGCATTGAGTTGTATCTCAAGGGGCTTGCGCCAGAGATTCAGAGTCACGTGACGTCGGCTAACCTCAACAACATCCAAGACATTCAGCGTCTTGCTCATCGACTCACCGATCAGGCAGTGGAACAGAACAAGCTGCCAAAACGCATCAGTGCTACCACTACTGCTGTCACTACTTCTGCTACTCCCAGTGACAACAAGAGAAAATGGGAGGGGGATTCCAACAAGGGATCACTTTCTGTTCAGTCTCAAGCACAGCAGCGCAAGACTAATGACTACCAGAGTCCGAATCAGCAATCATCAGGCAGTCAGGGGCAGAGTGGATATCGGGGAACTCACCCACGGTGTAGCAGGTGCAACAAACACCACAGTGGAAGATGTCGCAGGGAACGTTGTCAAAGATGCCTCAAGATGGGTCATGAGGCTAAGGATTGTAGAAGCTCACGACCAGCAAACCAGAACCAGCAACTCCCACCGCCAGCTCCACAGAACCAGCAGCAGCAGCCACAGCGTGGAAACCGGGGATGTTTCCAGTGTGGGGCTGAAGGCCACTACAAACGTGATTGCCCTCAATTGAACAAGAACCAGAATCGCAACAACAACAATAACCAGGGCAACGGGAACAACAACAACGGGGGAAACAACAACAACAATGGCAACGAAGCTCGGGGTCGTGCTTTTGTGCTGGGTCGGGGCGACGCAATGAATGATCCCAATGTGGTTATGGGTAAGTTTCTTCTCGACGATATTTATGTTACTGTCTTATTTGATTCGGGTGCTGATACAAGTTATATGTCCTTGAAAATGAGTAAGTTGTTAAAACGTACACCAACACCCCTAAACACCAAACATGTCGTAGAGTTAGCAAATGGTAAAAGTGTAGAAGCCGCACATGTAATTAAGGGTTGTAACATCGTTTTAGCTGGTCAGACCTTCACGATTGATCTTATACCCATAGTTTTGGGTAGTTTCGACGTCGTCATCGGTATGGATTGGTTATCCCAACATCGCGCAGAGATTTTATGCAAGGAAAAGATCATTCGTATTCCTCGCTCTAGTCAAGAACCTCTCGAAGTTCAAGGCGACAAGAGTGGTGCTGTGGTTGGCATCATCTCTTTCTTAAAGGCGCAGAAATGTTTACGAAAGGGGCACACTGCAATTCTGGCATCTTGTCACTGACGCATCAGCAAAAGAAAAGAAGCTGGAGGATATTCCAGTTGTACGTGACTTTCCTCAGGTGTTTCCTGAAGATTTACCCGGTTTACCGCCTCACCGCCAAGTCGAATTCCAGATTGAGTTAGCTCCTGGAGCAGCACCAATAGCCCGCGCACCGTATCGTTTAGCTCCAACCAAACTGGAAGAACTGTCGAAGCAGTTACAAGAGCTCTTGTATAAGGGCTTCATTCGTCCAAGCTCATCGCCTTGGGGAGCTCCAGTACTTTTCGTGAAAAAGAAGGATGGCACTTTCAAGATGTGCATCGACTACCGTGAACTGAACAAGGTGACGGTGAAGAACCGTTATCCTCTTCCGCGTATAGACGACTTATTCGACCAGTTGCAGGGGTCGAGTTACTACTCCAAGATAGACTTGAGGTCGGGGTAACATCAGCTGAGAGTCCGGGATGAGGACATCTCAAAAACCGCTTTCAGAACTCGCTACGGTCACTACGAGTTTCTTGTCATGCCATTCGGGTTAACGAACGCGCCTGCCGTATTCATGGATCTTATGAACAGGGTGTGCAAACCCTATCTTGACAAGTTCGTCATTGTTTTTATCGACGACATTTTGATTTACTCCAAGAGTCAGGAGGAGCACGAACAGCACCTACGATTGATTTTGGAACTGCTACGAAAGGAGCAATTATACGCCAAGTTTTCTAAATGCGACTTCTGGCTTCGTGAAGTCCACTTCTTAGGCCATGTGGTGAACAGGGATGGGATTCATGCCGATCCATCCAAGGTAGATTCGATCAGGAACTGGCCTGCACCGCGTACACCAACGGAAATACGCCAATTCTTGGGTTTGGCGGGGTATTACAGACGATTCATCAAAGACTTCTCCAAGATCGCACAGCCGCTTACACTACTGACACAGAAGGGTGTCACCTACCGTTGGGGAGGTCCCCAGGAAACCGCTTTTCAGTACCTAAAGGATAGGCTTTGCAGCGCACCTATTCTCTCACTGCCTGAGGGCACGGATGATTTTGTGGTTTATTGTGACGCATCGATACAGGGGCTTGGTTGTGTATTGATGCAACGGGATAAGGTTATTGCTTACGCTTCTCGTCAACTCAAGGTTCATGAACGAAACTACACGACGCAAGATTTAGAGCTGGGAGCTGTTGTTTTTGCACTTAAGATATGGCGACACTACCTGTACGGTACCAAGTGCACAATTTACACCGATCACAGGAGTCTCGAGCATATTCTTAAGCAAAAGGATTTGAACATGCGTCAACGAAGATGGGTCGAACTTTTGAATGATTACGAATGCGCCATCAAGTACCATCCAGGCAAAGCCAATGTTGTGGCTGACGCCCTCAGCCGGAAAGACACTCTACCTAGGCGCGTACGAGCATTCCAGCTTACGATTCAGTCCAGTCTTCCTGCACAGATACGAGATGCTCAGGTAGAAGCATTGAAACCAGAAAACGTTAAGGCTGAAGCCTTACGCGGCTCAAGGCAACAGATGGAACAAAAGGAAGACGGCGCCTACTATGTAACAGGGCGTATTTGGGTCCCACTTTATGGCAGTTTACGAGAGCTTGTGATGGACGAAGCACACAAGTCTCGCTACTCGGTACATCCAGGGTCGGATAAAATGTACCACGATCTCTAAACAACATACTGGTGGCCTGGCATGAAAGGCCACATAGCGACTTACGTTGGCAAGTGTTTGACATGTGCAAAAGTCAAAGTGGAGTATCAGAAACAAGCGGGCCTACTTCAGTAACCCAAAATACCGCAATGGAAATGGGAAGAAATTTCCATGGATTTTGTTACAGGCCTACCCAGATCCCAGCGTGGGAATGATACTATATGGGTGATCGTGGATCGACTCACCAAGTCTGCACACTTCCTGGCTATTAAGGAAACGGATAAGTTTTCCACTCTCGCAGACGTTTATCTTAAAGAAGTCGTTTCGAGGCACGGGGTGCCCACCTCCATCATTTCGGATCGGGATGCACGATTCACGTCAGAGCTATGGCAAGCGATGCACAAATCTTTTGGCTCACGGTTAGACATGAGCACAGCATATCATCCTCAGACGGATGGGCAGTCTGAGCGAACGATCTAGACTCTTGAAGACATGCTTCGGGCATGTGTTATTGATTTCGGCAACGGCTGGGAAAAGCATCTCCCTTTGGTGGAGTTTTCGTATAATAACAGTTATCACATCAGCATACAAGCTGCCCCATTCGAGGCATTGTACGGACGTAAATGCCGGTCACCTCTCTGTTGGGCAGAGGTGGGGGATAGTCAGATCACGGGTCCAGAGATTGTAGTGGACGCCACGGAAAAGATCGCGCAGATACGGCAACGTATGGCGGCAGCTCGCGACCGCCAGAAAGCCTACGCGGATAAGCGTAGGAAGCCATTGGAATTTCAGGTCGGGGACCGGGTTTTACTTAAAGTCTCACCCTGGAAGGGTGTGGTACGTTTTGGCAAACGGGGCAAACTAAATCCGCGGTATGTCGGACCGTTCGAGGACATTGAGAAAATAAGCAAAGTGGCCTACAAGTTAAACCTACCAGCAGAACTCGGGGCAGTTCACAATGTATTTCATGTGTCGAATCTGAAGAAGTGCCTGTCAGATGAAACCCTCATAGTTCCTTTTAAGGAACTCACTATCGACGAGCGGTTGCAGTTCGTCGAGGAACCAGTTGAAATCACGGACCGGGATGTTAAGGTCCTCAAAAACAAGAGAATCCCTCTTGTTCGAGTTCGTTGGAACTCCCGTCGTGGCCCAGAGTACACCTGGGAACGCGAAGACCAGATGACAGAAAAGTATCCCCAGTTATTCGAAACCAATACAACCACTGCTGAGGCTGAAGCTACTACCACGGAATTTCAGGACGAAATTCCAGATCAACGGGGGGAGGATGTGACACCCCAGGAAAACCAGTGAACGATGCAACCTATCTAGCTTCCTCAGTGGGTACGTACCAAATTTCGGGACGAAATTTCTTTTAAGTTGGGGATAATGTGACAACTCGACTTTTCGACTTACACTATCGCATTTAATGCACGTTGACTTCGACTGTTTGATAGTTGACTTGTTGACTTGTAACTGTACATGTTATGTGTTAATGAAACGTATTGTATTGTGCATATATGTGATTACTGTCATAATGTGAGAATTATTATGAAACGCTTAGACTTAAACTGATTAAACCACATAGTGCCCAACGAAACAGAACTAGATTCGTCAACCCAATCTCGACGAAACAGGAAATCAGTTTCGTCAACATCAATCTCGACGAAACAAAACCTGTTTCGCCGGCCCATCAGTTTCGCCAAGGCCCAGTTCGGCCCAGTAAGGTAAAACACGTATATACACACACCCAGACCTATGTTTGATATGTTTTGGCAAAACAAGAAAACCCTAGAGCTTTCTCTGTGTGACGGCAACCTTGGAGCCCTCTAGATCAATTCCGTTCTTGCTTTCATCTATTCCGGTTAGTGTGATTAGTCCGTAAATCGTTTTGTGTGTTCATGTTATTGTTGACAATGATAAAGTGTGTATGATTGATGACGTTTTTGTGAATCGGTTATGAATGGTATTGATCGGCTATCATGTTTTGTTCGGATTGTTTGCATGATGTATTAGGGATATCTTGTAAACAAGTGTGGATTAAATCATTAGTCATTGATGTGTATGGAATTGGCTAGCATATGTGAACCGGATAACGTACTCTGTTAAATTATCAAACTAGGGTTCGGGATAGAAACGAATAACGAATCGTAACGTGATGATTAAGTGGTTATATGTTGAACGATTTGTGTATGATTACTGATTAATGATGATCATGATGGATGTTCTTGACGGTTGTTTTAGATAGTTAGGGTTTCTGTGATTAAATCCGTAACTGACTTGTGTTGACATAACTGCTGCCTTGACGAATTAGAATGTTTGACGAAACTGGATTTGATTCGCCAAGGGGGTTTGACGAAATAGAGGAAGTGATTCGCCAAGGGTTGTCAACGAAACAGAATCTTGTTTCGTCAAAAGGGTAGTTGACGAAACACATTGTGTTTTGCCAACCTGTGATTCGTCAACTTGGATAACTTGCACAGTAACCTAGTTAGACTCTGTTAGAAGTTAACTGTATTAACTAACTGCCGTTAAATGCCATGCATGACTTGTATGATTCTGAATACGGGCATAGTGCTACTTGGTGATTATTGATTGTGCTTATGCGTGAACAACTTGAACATAAACTGATTGTGTATACGTGTATACCCTAGGACGTGATTGATTTACTTCAAGCACATACTTAGCATACCGAGCAAACCCAAGGTGAGTTCACACAGCCAAGGCATGGGGTTCCCGGGTGGGAATGGGATTTGACGAATTATTGTTTATACTCAGTTGGTAGAACCTAACGATAAGATACGACTAGACTAGTAACACTTATTGAACTGATCTTCGCACACCTGCCAAGGGTTCGCCGCGATATTATGACTGACTTCGCACACCTGCGTTAGGAAGGCCGCGAACTAAATTTACTAATCTTCGCACACCTGCCTGGGAGGCCGCGATACAAATAAACCTAGTCTAGAATACTTGGAAAAAACATCCCCTAATATCTTCGCATACCTGCCTGGGAGGCCGCGATGGAAACTAATACGATACATGACATAACGAACGAACATACTACTACTCACACTATACTATTATTGAACTATTAACTGTGAACTCGCTCAACTAGTTGTTGACTCTCTGCTGCATGCATTGCAGGACCTTAGGTACTTATGGAGCTTGCACTAGGAAGGAGCAGGTCGTTGTGGAGCACAGATCATGAATACTATGTTTAACGTTTCGAATATTTGAACTTATGATTTACTTTGGGTTTACATACTTATGCTTCCGCTACTTAACTATGTTTGGTTTGAACATCAATTGTATTGAATTGGGTTTTACGAACTTCTTTGATTATTACATACTACGTTCAATATGATTGATGGCTTGATCCTGGTCATGTCACGCCTCCAAGCGGTGGTACTCCGCGTGTGGATTTTGGGGGTGTGACAAACGATGTATAACTTCGTCTATGAAGTGAATTTTCTCGTCGAATTAACGCCAAATTTCAAGTCCCAAACCCCCTATTTATACTGGATTTTTGCACTTCCCGCGTGTCGCGGAAGAATACGTGGCCTGTGCCGCGTATCGCCTGGGGTGACAAAGTAGGGTAGGGTAGGTTAGTCACCTGCCTAGCCTTGCTGAGTCGACAGTTTCGATAAATTCTACTTAGACAACGAATTCGAAGGATAATCGTCAACTAGGTTTTACCCCCCTTGAGTTTTAGGGGCCCTGATCCTGATTCTGAATGTTCTGAAAATTTTAGGGTTTATGTAGAATTACTTGGGTTTCTCAATTAGGGTTTTCTATTAAACAAATAAAATAATAAATTAATAATTTTGGTGAGAGTTGTTACATCCTCCCCACCTTAAGAAAAAAATCTCGTCCTCGAGATTTACTGGAATAGATGAGGATATTTCCGCTTCATTTCTGATTCCAGCTCCCAAGTGTATTCTGGTCCTATCTTTGAATTCCACTTGACTTTGACCAATACTAGTCGTTTGGATTTGAGAAACTTGATCTTCCTATCTTCTATTTGTAGTGGTTTCTCTACAATTTTAGCTTTTTATTTACCTCTACATCTTGAAGAGGTACTACCAGGGATTCGTCTGATAAACATTTCTTGAGATTGGATATATGAAATACATTATGTACTCTAACTAGTTCTTATGGTAGTTGTAAATGATAAGCAACTGGTCTTATTCGTTGTATTACTGAAAATGGTCCTATATACCTTGGACTTAGTTTTTCCTTTCTTACCGAATCTAACAACTCCTTTCCAAGGAGATATTTTCGATAGCATTTTGTCTCTAACTTGAAACTCCAACGGCTTTCGTCTATTATTTGTATAACTCTTCTGACGATCTCTAGCCGTATTCAGCCTTTCCTTCGTGATACTGAATATCACAGTCGTAGTCACTTAGGATTTTCATCCATCTCCTTTGCCTCATGTTTAATTCTTTTTTTTTTTGCTCAAATATATCTTAAATTCTTATGACCCGTATAGACGGTAAACTTACTTCCATACAGATAATGTTTCCAAATCTTAAGGGCAAAATTATGGTTCCTAATTCTAAGTTATGAGTGGTATAGTTTTCTTCGTGCTTTTTCAATTGTCTTGATGCATACGCAATTACCTTTTTGCGTTGCATTAACATGCATCCAAATCCTAACTTTGAAGCATCACCATATACTTTAAAATCTTCTGTTCCTTCTGGTAAGGCTAAGATTGGGGTATTTGTTAATTTATACTTTAAGATCCTAAAGGCTTCTTCTTGTGTAGGTCCTTATTCAAACTTAAATTGTTTTATAGGTTAGCTTAGTTAATGATATAACTATCTTGAAAAACTCCTAATTTCCATTGCGGATTGCGGAACCTGCCATTTGGTAATTGCTGCTATCTTATCAGGATCTATGTGAATACCTTCATGATTCACCATGTGTCCTAAGAATTGCACTTCTTGCAACCAAAATTCATACTTCGAGAATTTGGCATACAACTTTTCTTTTCTTAACAAAGTTAAGAGTGCATGCAAGTGCTGATAATGTTTTTCCTGACTTTTGGCATAAATAAGTATATCATCGATGAAGATAATTACAAATTTATCCAAATATGGTTTACAGATCCTATTCATTTTGTCCATGAATGCTGCAGGTGCATTCATTAATCCGAAGGGCATGACTGTAAACTTGTAATGACCATATCTAGTTCTGAAAGCAGTTTTAGGTATGTCTTTCTCTTGTACTTTTAATTCATAATATCCGGAACGTAGGTATATCTTAGAAAAATATCTAGCTCCTTGAAGTTGATCGAAAAGATCATCAATCCTAGGTAATGGGTATTGATTCTTAATTGTAACCTTATTCAATTCTCAATAATCAATACACATTCTCATCGGACCATCCTTTTTCTTAACACTAGTGCCCTCTCCTACGGGGATAAACTAGGTTGTATGAAACCTTTACTTAATAATTCGGTTTTAATATTTCTGTGGGTGCTAACTGATAAGGTGCCTTGGCTATCGGTATAGTTTCTGGAATTAGATGAATCTTAAATTCTATCTCCCTATCTGGTGGTAATCCTGGTAACTCTTCTGAGAATACATCTTGGTATTCTGAAACTACAGGAATTTCCTTAAGTTCTTTACTCTTAGTACTAATGATTACTAAAATCATATATACTATTCCTTTCTTTCGTTCATAACTAGCAACTTTCATTACTGATATGAACTTCGTGACCTTACGTGGTTTATTTCCTGTAATCATTATTATTTCTCCAGCAGGTGCCTGAATTTCTATAAAATTCTTATCACAGATAATTCGAGCATGGTTGGCTACTAACCAATCCATTCCTAACACAACATCAAATTCAACTAATTTCATAGATAATGGGGTTGTAGAAAATTTATGACTTAAAAGTTCTGTTACTACGTTTTGCAGAACCTTATTTATTTTAACTGAATTCCCATCTGCCGTTTCTACTGTAGAATTTTGCCTAATGCTGGTTAAAAGTAAGTTAAGAGTTTGGCAGAATGAAATATTTATAAAACTTTGGTTTGCACCAGAGTCAAATAATACTTTTGTGTAAACGTTGTGAACTAAGAACGTACCGGCTATCACATCTGGAATGAGCTCTGCTTCCTGAGCAGTCAGTTGGAAGGCTCTTCCATTCCTTTTTGCTTCTTCTGCAGGTTTATCTTTATTGTTAGATAGTTTGTTCAGTTTTGGACAATCTGGCCTAAGATGTCCAGCTTCTCCACAGTTGTAGCAGACTGAAAATCTCTTCCTCCTGCAGTCTTCTTCTTGATGCCCCGGAATTTTGCAAAAAATGCAATATCCTTTGCATCTTCCAAAATTCTTTCTTTTGCAAGAATCGCAAAATGGGCTAGTGGAAGATTGCCCATTCCCTCCTTTCTTGAAATTGTTATGGTTACCTGGACGGAATCCTTGGGTAATCTTTTGGGCTACTTCCTTCCTTCTATTTTCTTCTCTTGTCCGTACTAGTTCGCCAGTCAGAGTATTGGCTAAATCTACCGCATCATCAATCGTGCGAGGTTTCGCAGCCTTGACGATATTACAGATTTCGGCAATCAATCCCCAAATATAACGGGAAATAAGTACCGGCTCTGGCGAAGCCAGGGTTGGTACTACTCGATCATACTCGAAGAATGTTGAAGTATACTTTCGACAGTCTACATCTACCATCCGGTGGGTTAAAAATTTATTTGTCATTTGTTCCTTTTCATATTCGGGACAAAATTTTCTTTCTACAAAGCTCCTAAATTCTTCCCAGTTCATAGCATACGCCATCCTTCTTCCTTTTGCTTGTAACACCGTATTTCACCATTCTAGCGCCCCTTCTTTGAAAAGGTTTGACGGGTACATGACCTGATCATCCTGAGCACATTTACTTATGGCAATTACTGCCTCGGTTTTCTCTAACCAATGCAGTGCCGCAGTTGCTCCTTCATTGCCTGCAAACTCAGATGGTTTACAAGCAAGAAATTCTTTGTAAATGCAACCAGGCGTTGCAGCTTTCATTTTCTTAGGGAGCGGAGCTGGTCTTGGTTCATTATTATGATTAACATGATCATTGCCTCCGTTTACGCTATTACTGAAGTTATCTTCAGAAATACGTTTGCTAGGAATGATTTGTTGAGGTTCTATTGGATTTTTAACAGCAGCAACAATTGCTGGAATAGCATTGGCTATCCCTTGAACAATTATTGTTGGAATAGTGTTGGCTATCCCTTGAGCAACGATATTTTCTATATCCTGCCTAGTCATATATTGATCCCCCGGTTGTTGCTCAGATTGAGTAACCTCATTAACTGGTTCATTATTCGCGTCCTCCATCTGATAATTAATGTATATATATATATATATTTTATTAGTATCAAATAAATAACAATTATACACAAAATCATCATACAAATTTCACAATATACGTATAGCCAAAACTATCGATTTCTCGATTCCTATTTTTATATTTTATAATAGGCATCAATACATATTTTTATCTTACAAAGTTTTATTTGTAGTTATTTTACAGACTGATTTTGACAATTACTATTACACAACCACAGTTCCATAAATCCTCTATCCTTTGTTAGATGATATTCTAGTAATGGCGTTCCCTCTTATCGTATTTCCAGGAGATCTGTCCCCCAATCTCTTGGATTCTATCCCCAGTATCCATTAGTTCTTTGCCACGGTGGCAGAGTTCAGCCATATTCTCGTTACTCATTGGTGGATTTGGTAAAGGTTCTAGATTGAACTGAGGAAAAAGCTTATAGGGATTGTTTTGTAACTGTATTTCATTAGTCAACCATTCGTCTATTCCGAAAGGTTGCAAGTGGATTGAAGGATTTGGAATAGCTGGTTCTAAGTTCATTGGTAGTTGTGTTTCAAGAGAGTGAATAAAAACATTTTCATTAACAGGCTTAATAGTATTATGGCTTGCCAATATAAAATCTAGCTCTTCCTGAGATGGTAACCTTTCAATTTGCCTAGAACTTTCCCCAATTTCCATTTTCTTAGGTTTGGGTTTCTCGAAAGGCAAAGCGTTGAATTCTATAGGTTCTTCTATGTCTGGTATATACCTATTGAAATCTCTGGAAACCTCTATTTTTACTGGATAGAGATTTAAATCCTGAAGGGCGTCAGACAAGTCACTCATGCTGTTTAGCAAAATACACACAATTACTAAGTTAAAATTTATAACAAAATTTTTATAGAAAAACTTTTAAATATTATTTCAGTCTGGGTAACTACCAGAACAACAGAAATTTAAAACACACTAGGTTTTATTTGTAAATTTATTTATTTACTGAATAAGGTTTCTAGACTGTAGATAATAAAGGTACTAAAACTTGGGTCAAATTATTTAAGAATTTGCATTAATTGCTATATTAGCTAGCATATAAAGATCTGCCCATACTGTTCACAATTAGTCAGATAATAATAAAACACATAATCACATAATAGCAATTAATAAAAATTAAGTATTTCCTAAATACTTAATTGGCTTAAATCAGTGGCTCGATCAGTGGCTCTGATACCACCTTTTTCTGTCACGGCCCCCGACCCGGTTTGACCCGTTTCAGGAGCCGCGGGACAGAAATCCCGTAGTATTTTAATTTAGGCGACAGCGGAAGTCTTTTTAAAACAGGATCTTTCAATATTAAAACTGCACATTACATAATTTAGGGATAAAACCCTGTAATTTACAATAAGGTGATTTCACTGGGAAATCTTTATTTTTCAAAACATGTTTCTTTATTTATTTACATTGAGGCACTTCTCTAAGCTGGTAGTGCTCCACGGCACTTTTCTTAGCTCACAACAGATCACCTGAAACATGTTTGAAAAAGGTTTTGTCAGCGGGGAAATACTGAGTGAGTTCATTCAGGTTTTTATAAAATGATACATAGTTATTAATTACAGCATAAGAGCGATTACAATGGCTTCTATCTTATTTTTATCTGGCGCTCTGTCACAATGGTGATAAGTCACAATGGTGACGATGGTCATACCACTATTAGGTCAATGAACCCCAAATAGTGATGATTATCCCTAGTAGGTCAATGAACCTAACGGGGAGAAAATTAGTAATGTGCACAATACCCCACTAGCCAGTGATTCAAGATATCCACGACTTAGTCCCTGTAATTATAACTTTTGAAAATAGTTTGGAGTATTGTAAAACAGTTGATAAAAAGAGAATGACTCACATTGCAGATTTAACGAGCAGTGTATAAGCCTACTGATTAGCCTTGATTAACCTAATTTAATTCACAATCCACGCAATTGGGGTTAGTAACTAATACAGCAGTTAAGTCAATTCACGAGATCAAACCCTCACAACGATTAACAAAGTGCAGTACTTAATAATTCAACAGATTCACAACGAATAACAGAGCATAGTCCGAATTCGAACAGCACTCAAATATTCAAGTTGAAATCACGACGAATAACAAAGTATAAGCTCAATTTGAGCAGCACTCAAACAATCGTTGGATAGTTTCAATCGATCGGATGTTGAATCGTAATAGCGATCGAGTTATTACCCTGATTGCGGCAGCGATTCGTGCGGTGTGTGATTTGTAATAAACGATGTATAACTTCGTCTACGAAGTGAATTTTCTCGTCGAATTAACGCCAAATTTCAAGTCCCAAACCCCCCTATTTATACTGGATTTTTGCACCTCCCGCGTGTCGTGGAAGAATACGTGGCCTGTGCCGCGTATCGCCTGGGGTGACAAAGTAGGGTATGGTAGGTTAGTCACCTGCCTAGCCTTGCTGAGTCGACAGTTTCGATAAATTCTACTTAGACAACGAATTCGAAGGATAATCGTCAACTAGGTTTTACCCCCCTTGAGTTTTAGGGGCCCTGATCCTGATTCTGAATGTTCTGAAAATTTTAGGGTTTATGTAGAATTACTTGGGTTTCTCAATTAGGGTTTTCTATTAAACAAATAAAATAATAAATTAATAATTTTGGTGAGAGTTGTTACAACGCGGCCTGCCTGAGACCTAAAAGTAAGATTTTTCAAATCTTTTCAATTATTACTGTTGGCCTTTGGCGATTCGAAGGGGTAACTTTGCGTATTTAGGCCTCTTTTATTTACGTATAAGGGCCTCGTGACTTTTACCCTCGCCGTTAAGTCCTCGGTTAATTTATTACTACCCGAAAAGTCCTAACTTTCAAAGTTGACGCTTTTAACCCCTCGCATACAAATTTGATCATAACTTTCTCGTTTTAAAACGGAACTTCGCGAATTTATATCGTACATTCTAGTGAGCATAATTTTACTGTTACAAACTCTCGGGTTCGTTAAAGGGTCACTCAGAGGTATAACTTAAACATGTTGACACATTTAACCCCTGTAGTCTGTAATCTCTCACTTTCTTCCATATTTCGTTCCGTACGATCCATGATTTATTCGTTTGAAGGTACGAGCATCATTTAGGGTTACTGTACAGTATATTTATCCCTCGTTGACATTTTTAAACCCTCAGTTTCACATACTTTCTATGTTTGTCATCTTTAGTCCTTATTTAGTATTTATTACCACGTGTAAACCTATGACACGTGTCAATACATTATTGGACGCAAAATTTCGAGGTGTTACATCCTCACCCCCTTAAAAGAAATCTCGACCTCGAGATTTATTGAAATAAATGAGGGTACTTTTCTTTCATCGTGGACTCTACCTCCCACGTGTACTCGGGACCTCTACGGGCATCCCATTTTACCTTCACAATTGGTATATACTTCCTGCGAAGCTTCTTAACCTGTCGATCCTCGATCGACACAAGTTTTTTCAACAAATTTTAAGCTCTCATCGATGTGTACATCTGTATGTGGTATAACCAGTGATTCATCAGCGAGACACTTCTTCAGATTACAGATGTGGAACACATTGTGGATACCACTGAGCTCTTCCAGTAAGTTTAATTTCTAGGCAACCGATCCGACCCGTTCGATTACCTCGAAGGGTCCAATGTATCTCGGGCTTAACTTGCCTTTCTTACCGAATCGCATCACCCCCTTCCAGGGTGATACCTTAAGCAATACCTTGTCGCCTACTTCGAAATTGAAAGGCTTACGCTTTAAATCTGCGTAGCTTTTCTGCCTGTCTCGGGCAGCTTTCAACCGATCGCGAATTTGGACAATCTTGTCCGTTGTTTCAAATATAATATCAGGTCCTGTCATCTGGACATCTCCAACTTCTGCCCAACAAACGGGCGTTCTACACTTTCTACCATATAGGGCTTCAAAAGGTGCAACCTTAATGCTCGTATGGTAGCTGTTGTTATAGGAGAACTCGACCAATGGTAGGTGGTTATCCCAACTACCACCCAAGTCGATCGCACATGCACGAAGCATGTCTTCCAACGTTTGGATTGTACACTCACTCTGTCCATCTGTCTGAGGGTGGTAAGCCGTACTGAAGTTCAAACGTGTGCCCAAAGATTGTTGGAAACTTTTCCAAAAGTGTGATGTGTATCTGGTATCTCTATTAGAGATGATAGACACAGGCACGCCATGAAGGGCTAAAATCTTATCTACAAACAACTGGGCTAACATATCGGAGCTATGAGTCTCCTTTATGGGTAGGAAATGTGCTAACTTAGTCAGTCTATCAACTATTACCCATATTGTATCGTTTCCCTTCTTTGTCTTTGGCAACTTGGTGATGAAATCCATCGTCACCATTTGCCACTTCCACTCAGGAAGTTCAGGTTGTTGTAGCAAGCCCGACGGCTTTTGATGTTCAGCTTTTACTTGCGCACAAGTCAAACACTTTGCTACGTAGGTGGCTATAGACTTTTTCAAGCCTATCCACCAAAAGTTTGCCTTCAAGTCCTGGTACATTTTATCAGCTCCAGGATGAACGGAATATCGGGAACTGTGGGCTTCCTGAAGGATAACGTCTCGAAGACCTCCGTACACAGGAACCCATATCCTTCCATTTAATCTCAGAATTCCGTCTTTGCCATAGGATAACTGCTCTTCAGTTACTCCTAGCTTTTCGTGTCACACCCTGGCTTTGCGGAAGCGTGGATAATTTGGTGTGACTTCTTAATACCATAGCTTAATCATAACAAAGCTATATGAATTAAAAACATGCAAGAATCATCCATTAAGTTTTAAAACCAAATACAGTACCATTGTTTTAACGGGAAACACGCCCTAACAACCATAACCTTGTTCAACAAACATTACAAACTTAAACCTGACATAAACACAGTTTAAGGACTGTCACTTGTCCAGGAAAGAGTCACATTCCCTAAACCCCGGATGATCTTGGAAACTAGTGCAGCGGGAAAACGTGCCATACGTGCCAGATCTTTTAATTCCCTGAAATACATGTAAGTTGAAAAATCAACAATAATGTTGAGCGAGTTCATGCGTAAGTGAGTAAAGAAACCTTTGTATTTATCAAAAATCATGGTATGTAGCAAATAAGGAAAAAGAGATCACCAATGGTTTGCAAGGCCATTGATATGTGTGAAGTGCAAGTAGGAAGACTCAAACCTAGCGGATTTTGCGTTGGGCACAAAGTCACCCCGAGGTCCGTTATGCTGGGCCTGGGGCTGGGCTCGCTACACCCAGATAGATCTACCGCTACTGTCCCTCGGTCCTACAATGAGGATTAATGGCCTCAAGTTGCGCCTACCCACTCACATGATCTAAGTAGTAACCCTCCTTACGCTAACCATACCATGTATAAAGTACTCGTAAATAGTAACATGTATTTCACCCCGCAGTTTAGAAAACTGAAAACAGTTAAGAGAAAAGGGGGACATGAACTCACAGTCAGTGCGTCTCTACCAAGTACTCTGAATGTCAGCTTTGCGACGACCTACATGTACTAATTCTATTAGACGGATGGCCGTGCCTTAGCTTTATAGTTTAGGTTTTTGGGAAATAGTTAGACAACTATTCCGTGTTTATATTTTGCATGTACTTGGTAGTTAATCTCCTTCCCAAGGATGGGGGATTTAATACATGTGCGTTCAATTTATAATATTAAGTCTCACTTAATATATTTTCATTTCTAATTCCAAATATAAATATTTTTCCCAAAAATATTATATTTCCATATCACATAATTTTTCCCCAAAAATAATACGTTGATAAAATATTCGTTCATAATCATTTCTGTATAATGCGTAAGTTACCTTTTAGTAATCGTGTGGTAATAATAATTACCGTTGTAACTTATATGTTTATCGTGAAAGCGTTCGTATTATTTTGGATTCGTCAACGTTTGTAAATATTATTTTTACTCTAAAAATAATATTTGTGTATTTTCACAAAATAATCATAAACAGTGTTGTGAAAAATTATATTTACCAAATATATATGTATCGCGTTTAATTTTGTGAAAATCCCACCTCCGAATATTTGTAAATAAAGTCATGGCGAAATATATTTTGAAAATATATCAAAAATAATTCTAACACTTGTAAATAATTCTAAGTGTTATGTTTTTAAAAAAATTTCGCCAGAGTTTCCCCTGTAACTGGTGGTGGCCACGCTTTCAAGCGTATCATTTTCTTTTACAAAAATCATTCCAATAACTTCTTGATTCAATCAAACAATTTCTGACACATCAACTAGTCGACAAGTATGTAAATTGCATAATCGCATGAACTTGTAGTTTTTCCGAAAACTATAGTGTAGATCCCGTTATATTTTGTGGATCTTTGTATAAAATAGTTTAATCTCGTAAAAACCTCGTTTTTAGAATAAATCCATCTTTACAACTTCCCGTTATCTTTTACAAAGATCGTTATTTTGTCGAAACTTTTCATTTCACAAGTGTTTATACACTTGTGGTTTGTAAAAATCATGCTTGTTAGTGTGTTATCCGACTTTTAGAAAACATGATTTTCTCGACACTTGGTCCTTTGAAAATACCACTTGCAGATACGTAGATCCGCTAGTTTTAAACATTATTTTACAAGTAAAAATACTTTTACACAAGTTCATGTTTCTCGTGTGGTAGAGTTTCACCTTTTAACCCTTGTACCGTCCGAAACAAGCTTATGTCAAGATCCATGATCTTGACCAAACCGGGTTAAATGGTGATTCGAGCTACCACAACATAGATCGGGCCTAAATATTCACAACTTTCAAGTACTACAACTGTTACACAACTATTATGCCTTTAACCATCAATATTCATGTTTTTAGTAGACTTTAAAGCTTCAAAATGCAAGTTTCCGAGTTTTAACCGTTACAAATCTTATTAACCACCTTAGATTAGTTCGAATATGAGTTTTAAGCGTTATACCTCTAGCTCGAGGCTAGGGAAGAATCTATGCGAAGAAGTGGTGGATAAAAGCAAGATAACGGAGGTCCTTCGCCTTCCCTTAGCTCCAAGACTCCTCGTATGCAACCCTTAACACTTGTGTATGCTTGAATCTTGAAAGATGGAAGCCGAAAATGGATGTAGTGGGGGAGGGGGGTTCGGCCGAGAGCTAGAGCAAGAGAGGAGAGAAAGTTTTGGGTGGTTTGTGAAGTGATTAATCTTGTGTGTAAGTGTTGAGTTTTATAGACAAAATCAAGATCATGGTCCAAAGGTCCTAGTGTTCTCTTGATATGAGACACTATGGAATATTATAATCAAGAAATGGTACAAGACTAGTTACATGGGGACCGAATCGGCCCAAGGGGGGGGGGTAAGCTAGTTCGATTCCAACTAGATAGTTGATGATTAGTTAGGTTAAACCAAGTTAGTTTAGAGATTAACTCGGTTAGTGGTGTGATGTGCTCTAATGCGGGTGTTAGGGTATTCAGGGACCCTAACTGGCTCAGAAAAAGACCAATATTGTTACTGTCAATATTTTTATGTTCCGAGTAAAGTCCGGTTGTTCGGTTGGATAGTAATCCGTTAAAGTGCTTACATAAGCATTTAAGTGTCGTAAATAACATTTTTAGTGACACAACTTATTTCTCAAAGTGTCAGGAATATTTTCCTCATGTTTTGGCACTTTATTAGTTAGCCAGAAGCTGATATGTTAATAAAAGTGCTGTGTTTGGTGCTTAGAGTACGTTTTAGGCACATCCAGTCATTATATCTTATTCTTAGAGACGCAGTTCTATAACCCTTGTATCCCTACACTCACTATGGGTGTAGTAAAATATTTCTGGCTCATACAGGTCCTTAGAGGCAGTGTCTGCCTGATGCTGGCTTTGTCAACATGTTCAATAGGTTATCCGTTCAAATGCTACTGTGCTTTTGCGTATCATGTTTGTCACTAAGGTTCAACATGTAAATAGTGTAGTGACAGTATGTAAAGTATGATGCAGGAATATACAAGTACTAGAATTCAAGTAGCAGTTCATCAGCAATTTCAGTTAAGCACAGTAATTAAGCAACAATTAATTACTAATTAAATCGTACGGATACCTGGTTTAGTGTGGGTTGTCACATTCTCCCCCCGTTAGAAAAATTTCGTCCCGAAATTTTAATTTCTGCTTGTAGAAGCAGGGTTCTCAGGAAATAGGTGGGGGTATTTCTCTTTCATTCGGTCCTCATGCTCACAGGTGAATTCAGGACCATGTCTAGCATTCCAATGAACTTTGACGAGGTTGACACTGCTCCGGCGGGTCTTGTTTACTTTCCAATCCGTGACCTCAACGGGTTCTTCAACGAAATGGAGCGTGTCGTCAACATGAATTTCGTCGGTGGGAATGGCAACGGTAATTTGTGTTGGACTCTTCTTCAGATTGGATACATGGAATGTATCGTGAACACCATTTAGTTCAGCAGGTAAATCCAACTTGTATGCTACTAACCCGATTTTTTCCAAAACCTTGAACGGACCAATATATCGCGGATTCAACTTTCCACGTTTCCCAAAGCGTGCCACACCCTTCCAGGGTGATACCTTCAACAAAACCATATCACCAACCTCGAACTCTAGAGGTTTCCTGCTTCGATCCGCGTAGGCTTTCTGCCGGTCACAAGCCGCACTGATGCGATCTCGTATCTGTGCGATCTTATCTGTGGTTTCCTGTACCACTTCAGGACCAACCAACTGTCTATCACCTGCGTCAGACCAACAGAGCGGTGATCTGCATTTGCGCCCATATAAAGCTTCGAATGGCGCGGCACCAATACTGGTGTGGTAGCTGTTGTTGTATGAAAACTCAACCAGAGGCAAATGTTTATCCCAGCTACCGCCCAAATCCATCACACATGCTCTCAGCATGTCTTCTAGCGTCTGTATCATCCGCTCACTTTGGCCGTCGGTCTGCGGGTGAAAAGCAGTGCTCAGATTCAACTTTGAGCCAAAAGCTTCCTGGAAGGATTGCCATATCCTCGATACGAACCTTCCGTCTCTATCGGAGATGATCGAGAGAGGTACTCCATGGCGTGTAACAATCTCTCTCATGTAAATTTCGGCCAATTTACTCGTATTATCCTTCTCTCGGATAGGTAGGAAGTGTGCTGACTTCGTTAGGCGGTCCACTATTACCCAAATAGTGTCATGGCCTCTAGGCGTTCGTGGCAGCTTTGTAATAAAATCCATAGAGATTTGTTCCCATTTCCACTTGGGAATCTCTGGTTGTTGCAGAAGTCCCGAAGGCTTCTGGTATTCCGCCTTAACATTGGCGCATGTTAAACATTTGCTCACATAAATAGCAACATCGCCTTTCATCCTAGGCCACCAATAGTAATCTTTAAGATCCCGGTACATCTTATCCGCTCCAGGATGGATAGAGTACCGCGACTTGTGAGCTTCATCAAAAATAACCTTCCTTAAACCACCAAACAGAGGAACCCAAATCCTTTTCTCAAAACACAACGTTCCTCCCTTGTTTGGTACCAATAACTTCTCCATCCCACGGAGATACTCTTCTTCAAGGTTTCTTTCCTTGAGAGCTTCTCTCTGCGCGGCACGAATGCGCAGAGGAAAATCGGTTCGAATAACCATTTCCATAGCCCTAACCCTTATGGGCTTGATCCTCTCTTTTCGACTTAGGGCATCGGCGACCACATTCGCCTTCCCTGGATGATACTTAATCTCGCAGTCGTAGTCATTCAACAGTTCTACCCATCGTCTTTGCCTCATGTTCAACTCCTTCTGGTTGAATATGTGCTGGAGGCTCTTGTGATCTGTGAAGATTGTGCACTTTGTACCATAAAGGTAGTGTCTCCAGATCTTTAATGCAAAAATTACTACGCCTAGCTCCAAGTCATGTGTGGTATAGTTCTTTTCATGTACCTTCAGTTGGCGTGACGCGTAGGCAATAACCTTTTGGCGTTGCATCAACACACAACCCAATCCTTGACGCGAAGCGTCACAGTATACCACGAAATCATCAGTACCTTCCGGTAGGGCTAAGATTGGCGCGTTGCAAAGTTTACTTTTCAATATCTGGAACGCTTCTTCCTGTTTGATTCCCCAATCAAACTTCTTGTCCTTCTGAGTGAGGAGCGTCAATGGTTGAGCGATCTTTGAAAAATCCTCAATGAATCTGCGGTAGTAGCCAGCCAAACCCAAGAATTGCCGAATCTCGGTTGGCGTCTTTGGCGTTTCCCAATCCTTGATCGCCTCGATCTTGGTTGGATCCATGTGGATTCCATCTTCGTTTACCACGTGCCCAAGGAATTGCACTTCTCGTAGCCAAAACTCGCACTTAGAGAACTTGGCGTACAACTGTTCCTTCTTTAGCAGCTCCAGAATGGTTCTTAAGTGCTGCTCGTGCTCAGCCTTCGTCTTTGAATAAATCAAAATATCATCGATGAATACAATCACGAACTTATCCAAATACGGCTTACAAACTCGATTCATCAAGTCCATGAACACTGCAGGTGCGTTTGTCAAACCAAACGGCATAACGAGAAACTCGTAGTGTCCATATCGAGTTCTGAAGGCTGTCTTTGGGATACTCTCCTCCTGTATCCGTAGCTGATGGTATCCAGATCGAAGATCGATCTTTGAATAAAAGCTTGAACCTTGTAGTTGGTCAAACAGATCATCGATTCTTGGCAGGGGATACCTATTCTTGATCGTCAGCTTGTTCAACTCTCTGTAGTCAATGCACATACGGAAACTACCATCCTTCTTCTTGACAAACAAAACTGGAGCTCCCCAAGGCGAGAAGCTTGGTCGGATAAATCCCTTGTCTAACAACTCTTGAAGTTGTGTCGACAGTTCTTGCATCTCAGACGGAGCAAGTCTGTAGGGTGCCTTAGCCACAGGTGCGGCGCCTGGAACTAAGTCAATGCAAAATTCCACTTGTCTCTGAGGCGGCAACCCAGGCAAGTCCTCTGGGAAGACTTCTGGATATTCCCTCACGACAGGGATGTCTTCGATCTTTGGCTCAGCAGCCTTCTTATCTACAATGTGTGCCAGGAAAGCAACACATCCTTTCTGCAAACACTTTCTTGCTTTCAGGCAGCTAATAATCCTCAACGGCGTCTCACGCTTCTCTCCGTGAACAATAATGGTCTCACCATCTTCGGTCGGGATACGAACGACCTTCTCATGACAAACTATCTCGGCCTTGTTACTCGATAACCAATCCATCCCTACTACCACGTCGAAGCTTCCCAACTGGACTGGCAGTAGATCTAGAGCGAACTCGCGCTCTCCCAATTCGATTACGCAGCCTCGAATGACCTCATTAGCTTCTACTAACTTCCCATTCGCCAATTCGATCGAGTACGGAGTATCTAACTTACTAGCGGCTAAACCAAGCATGTTCTTAAATTCTAACGACACGAAGCTATAATCGGCACCAGTATCAAATAAAACGGATGCATAGCGTTGGTTTACAGGGAACGTACCAGTGACAACATTGGGATCCTGGCGCGCTTCCCTTGCTTCTAGGTTGAAAACCCTTCCGCGGGCTTAGTTCAATTCCGGGCAATTCCTCTTGTAATGCCCAAGGTCACCACAATTGAAACATCCGGGCCTCTGCCCGTTTCCACCATCGTTTCTAGCTTGATTGTTTCTCTGATTACGATTCATGGCGCCCGCTTGGTTTGCATTATTGACCCGATTCCCATCACCTCCATTATTTCCTTGTGGGCGGTTCCCAGTACCACCACGGTTATTTCTATTCCCAAATCCTCCTTGGCCTCCCCGGCCAGCACTAGCCCAACAAGAATCCTTCGTATGGCCAGTCTTTCCACAAGCTTCACATACTTTTAGCCCGCAACGACCAGAGTGATGTCGTTGGCATGAGTTGCACTTGGGATGTGTACCCATATATCCCTTACCTTTCCTCCTACTACTAGCTGTATCCTGTGCTAGTGTGTTTTGCTCTCCTTTCTTAACCACCACCCCAGTGCCCTGCTTGAAGTTTGAAAACTTCCGCTTGTTCCCTCCAGATGACTCCACATGAGTCTCTTTCTTCTTATGCTCCACTTCATCAAACTTGTTCAAACGAATCGCCTCCTCTGTAAGAGCCACGCTCAAATCGATGGCTTCAGTGATAGTCGCAGGTTTGGAGGAGGTCACCATGCTTATGATTTGAGGAGCTAATCCCCAAATGAAGCGTTCGATTCTCTTGAACTCAGGAGTGACCATGTAAGGTACCACATGCGACAAATCGTGGAATCTCTGAACATACTCTGCTATCTTTGGGCCTTCCATTTTTAGATGCCAGAACTCGGTCTCCAATCTCTGGATTTCAGTGCGAGAACAGTACTTTTTGCGCATGAGTTCTTTCAGTTCGGTCCAGGTCAGCGCGTAAGCAGCAGCTTCGCCAAGTGTCTGTACTTGCAAGTTCCACCAGGATAGGGCTCCATCCAAAAATAGCCCAGAGATATAAGTGACTTGCTGATCCAATGCGCATTTGCTCAAGCGAAGAACGGATTCTGTTTTCTCAGCCCAGTGGACAAAGGCGACAGCACCTCCTGTGCCATCAAAGTTTACGGGCTTGCAGTCCAAGAACTGTTTGTAAGTGCACCCTGCACATACGTTATAACATATGATAGGCATTGGCATTCTTGCTAAGGGAATCCATTTAGGTCATGGTATGTCTTAATGACTTGGGGTTACCATGAGTTGGATTGTTATTGTTGCCAGTGTTGCCAGAGTTGCTTCCACTCATTCCTCCTTGAGAGGCAGCATATTGTGCAATAGCAGCAGCAATGACTTGCTGTAGTTCAGCCTGGGTCGTAGGCATTTGCTGTTGTTGACGTCTTGGCGGCATCTTCTAAAGATGTGTTTATGTCGGTCAGGCCATAACGTACGTATAATAATAGTAATAGCACATAACATCTCATGTTATCAGTACTTCACAAATACTAATCACACAACATCCCATGTCACAAATATTACACACACAACATCCCATGTCATAAATATTATACACACAACATCCCATGTCATAAAAATATAAATAAGTAATCAAGCGAATCAAATATGATGAGAATGTTGCGATTGCCATATATATCGAGACCACAACGTAAGTGTATCAGTACATCACTGTGTCATACAATCATCAATCAACTAGGGGCTACATCACCCCTGTCCAAAAGCTATATCATATCAGTGTCAAATACATCAAATACATCAAGTATGTGTCAAAAGTCAGTATCATCATGTAGTCTCCAAAATGCTGTGCAATCAAAAGCAATCGCGGTCCTCTCACCAACGTCTACACAAGCAGTACTGATGAGCTCTATACAGATGGCGGTGGAGGAGGGGGAAAGTAAGTGTAAAGCAAGCGACGTAACTGGAGCCAGTCCTCCTCCATAGCTCGCTGAGTACGGATAACAGAAGCAACCTGCTGCTCTAGTGTAAAGAGGCGAGCAGCATAATCTGGGGGTAATGATCGACATGGCTGAAGAGGAGAGTGTGTCTGACCATGGCATGAACATGGTGGCAGCTGAGCTCTCTCAAGCTCCTGGAGACGCTGCGTGTGTGACTCGTGCTGATAAACGAAGGACATCAAAACATCCTCTATAGTGTGTCCCACATGAAATGGATGGTAAGGATCAGTAGGTGGCATGACTGGTGGTGTCGACCAAAGCAAAGGCTCACTGGTGGGGTCAAACGGTGCCACACGAAACGGTGAAGTAGAGGGTGGAACAGATGACATCTGGGGCATGAAGGGGCTAGACATCGGTACGTGCCCAAAAGGATGGGCTGAAGAACCCTCTCCAGGCCTCCCTGGAGGTACAATCGGAGGAACCTGAAAAGAAAAATCAACATGTCATGTAACAGGGATCTGAGGGGGCAAAGGTGGAACATCCTCATCAGCAGGTATCCAACCGTGCTGTGCATGCTCATCCGGTGGATCCATGTGGTCTGCAAACAGTGCGTGCTCAGGCTCAAGTGGAACGGGATCAAATGGGGGAGCAACAACAGGATCAACTGGTGCAATGTGATCAACAGGATGGTCAACCGGTATATCAGCAACAAAATGTGGATCGACATGATCGGCAGCAATGACCTGATCACCCTCTAACAAAGGAACATCCACAGGAAGATCACCAACAGGTGGGTCAGCTAGAACAGGCTCAACAGGGATGCCAGCATGTACGGGGTCATGCTCAAGCATAGGGTCTAGAGCAGCTGCCTGCTCAGGAGCCAAGGCAGGCTCAGGGTCACCAAAAGCCATCTCGAAATCAAACTCGGGATCAATAGGATCAACTGGATCAGCGAGATCCTCCATGGGCTGGTCCATCGGGATAAACTCAATATCATTATCTGGGTCGAATCCCGGAGGAAAGATGGGATCAGAATCCTCTATGTCATCATGGTCAAATGCAAAGCTAGGAATAGGTGCAGCAGAGGATGCCTGGTCAGGATCCGAATCGTGTGCAAAGTGCTGTGCGCTCACCTCGTGAGAAGGTGCGGATGCCACAGACTCAAAGGAGTCTGGGACCGGTGAATGTGCGGGTGAGTCCTCGGCAGGAGCATCAGCGATCATCAGAAGATCGCCAGCAGGAAGTAGGGCGGCGTCCGGGATCTCATCCTCGATAGGCTCATCCTCAAACAGATCGATATCGCCGTCAGCCTCGGCGTCAAGAAGTAAGTCATATGCTGGATAAACGGCTAAAGGTATAGGAGCCGGAATCACTACTAGGGGTAGGTACTCAGCAGGAGGGCCATCTGCAGGCTCATCAGCACCCTCGGGTAGTGCGAAGGGCTGGAAATCGTCATCGTCCGTGCTGGTGTAGTCAGAGGTGTGCACCTCGTGCTCTGAGGATACGAGGTCGTCAGATACGATAGGTCTGGGTCCAGTGGTGTCCGAGTCACCAGTACCGGCTGAGTCCATGAGTCTGTAACATAGACACAAGTATGCACAAATAATCAGTCATACAATCAAGTAATCACATAAGTTACCAAGTAAGATATCACATAATTCTCCTAGTCCCACTAGCCTCCCAGCCTCCCAGACTGCTCTTCCTAGTCCCACTAGCCAATTCTCCCAGCCTCCCAGACTGCTCTTCCTAGTCCCACTAGCCTCCCAGTCTCTCAGACTGACATTCCTAGTCCCACTAGCCAATTCTCCCAGCCTCCCAGACTGACTCCCTAGTCCCACTAGAAAATTCTCCCAGCCTCCCAGACTGACTCCCTAGTCCCACTAGTCAATTCTCCCAGCCTCCCAGACTGACTCCCTAGTCCCACTAGTCAATTCTCCCAGCCTCCCAGACTGACTCCCTAGTCCCACTAGACAACTACCTCGATCCATTGGATCGAGCCTCGGCCTCCCAGACCGAGCCTCAGCCTCCCAGACTGAGCCTAAAAAGAAAAATAATAAATAAATTGTGCTCAACATTTGTTTATAAAAACGTTTTGGATCTGGACTTAAGTGGTATGCAGTAAAAATGTTTTCGTGAGAGCCCTATTGATCATAGTCTAGACTCGAGAAGGAATCCTAGTTCGCTATGATCAGAGCTCTGATACCAAGCTGTCACACCCTGGCTTTGCGGAAGCGTGGATAATTTGGTGTGACTTCTTAATACCATAGCTTAATCATAACAAATCTATATGAATTAAAAACATGCAAGAATCATCCATTAAGTTTTAAAACCAAATACAGTACCATTGTTTTAATGGGAAACACGCCCTAACAACCATAACCTTGTTCAACAAACATTACAAACTTAAACATGACATAAACACAGTTTAAGGAGTGTGACTTGTCCAGGAAAGAGTCACATTCCCTAAACCCCGGATGATCTTGGAAACTAGTGCAGCGGGAAAACATGCCATACCGTGCCAGATCATTTAATTCCCTGAAATACATGTAAGTTGAAAAATCAACAATAATGTTGAGCGAGTTCATGCGTAAGTGAGTAAATAAACCTTTTGTAGGACCGGTTTTTCGACCGTTCGATTGCGTAACGAACGTTTCACGTGCGGAATCCGTGAACGAACGTGACCGAACACACGATAACGTACTACTAACGTGATTTCATTGATAGATTTGACGCTTCGGTACAAGAATTCACGTTTACACTACTTTCTCTCTATACTTTCTCTCTCTAGAAAGTCTCCTCTCCAAGTCTTCTACTAAAATCTCCAAGAACTCTAAAAACTAACTAAAATCATAACACACACTCCTATTTATATGGTCAAGGCACTTTAATGATAGTTATCATTAATTACAAGTTTGCCACCTTGCCATTTCTAACTAAATAAGACATTACGCGCTTGATTCCTTCCGACTTTTCACTACAACTCTGATTGACGAAGGCGATAGACATGAAATGCATCAACAATCTCCCCCTTGGATATTGACGTAGTCAATCTCGTAGCGAAACTCATAGCGACTTGACTTTCTCTCTCTTTAAGACTCGAACGAAGATGTAGTCGACAGACAACTGCACTAACAAACTCCCCCTTGGATGTTGACGGAATCTTTAGTGAGAGTCTTCAAATATTCTTGCTCGAACAGAATCCCAGAGGATCTGTATTTTCTTCAGAATCTTCAGGTCTTCAAATACTCTTGCTCGAACAGAATCCCAGAGGATCTGTATTTTCTTCAGAATCTTCAGGCTCCCCCTTTCGTCAAGCTTCCGTGCTTTTGGGATCGACGCCTTGCTTTTCAGATACAAGCTCCTTTAGTGTTGAGCTCGTCTTCAGACTCCCCCTTAGACTCGGCTGTCGGGATCGTAGTCTGGCTTTTCGTAGCAACAAAAATTTGAAACCTGCACATCTCAACCTTTCTATTATAACAAACAATATTGTGATTCAACTTAATGAATCAACTAAACGTTTGAGAATTATCACATTTAACACTTTGTCAAACTAATTCGAAACATTTCAATTTCTGATTCAAATTAATGTATCATTTTAAACATTTCAAATCAATTAACCAACCTGTCTGTTCAACATGTTTAGCCTTTGATATTTTGAATATCAGCTCTCCAACATCAGTTGTCGAAAATCTTTTTGGATTTTTCAAAATAAGAAACATGAATGCAAAGACAGAAATTAAATGCAGAAATGAAATATGTACAAACATATTTTTGTGAGTTTGTGCAAGAGGATCATATCAGTTTTTTTGACAAATCACTAACACCGTTAAGCTTTGAATCGTTTTAAGTTCTAAACGATTCACGTAGATTGACGATATAATTGTCCTCTTAAATTTTCATACAATTTTCAATCTATTCAGGATATTATTTAGGTATTTTATGAACTTAGTTCAATTCATGTGTCCCACCTCTTGAATATACTCCCGTATCCAGAATCCCAATATTCAGTCTTACAGGCAAGAATACTACAATGATATATGTACATAAATTAGGGGTTAATTGCGAGAACTGAGGGATCTCAGGTCAGAACTTCCGTTCAGCAGAGAGATATCAGCTTCGACTTAGCAGTGTGTCCCCTTTAGAGGATCTTTTCAGCTACAACAGATGATTATCAATTTTATTGTCTAATCAGCTGAGGGCTTTATGCTATGTTTCAAGCATTTTGCGGAAAGTATTAGCCAAGGACTAGGTCAGAACTACCGTTCAGCAGAAGTCCCGGAATAATACCCCAGACATCATAGAGTATAAACACCTAGTATATCAGAATACGAGACCTTTCAAACGAGATTTCAGGGGTTACCTATATATCCAAGTAGTGTTCCCCACTAATTTCACAAGTTTGAAATTTTAGGTTTATATCCCGAATAAATCTACTAAATGTATGAAAACCTATCGTCACATCATCAGTGAGACCGTTTATTACATTTGGCATTACATTTCTTTAGCATGTTGTGATGATCCACTGATTTACTATCATTTCCTCTTTTTCACAACAAAACTCGTTTTTACAATTTTTCAATGTTTTTGACATTTTCAAATTTTCTAATTTTTTTTAAAAATTTTCCTCCCCCTAAAATCAAAATATGTTTCAATTTTGATTTTCTGGGAAAATTTGAAACAAAATGTACAAACTTGACAACTTGATGAGAATCACTTCAATTCTCCATCCATTTGGCGTAAACAATCAGAACTCCCCCTCACAACAAACTATTTTCCCATTATGATTTCAAAACACTTAAGTTTGTTTTAATCAAAATGGTTTTTCCAGAAAATTAGTTTTGTGTGACATTTCATAAACACGGGGTTTCATCACTTTGTTTTTCAAATTACCACTTGTAGGAAAGATGAATCAAGTACAACTTAATGTCCCTGATTTATCTTTTGAAGACGAAAAATCACCAGAGTGAAATTTCTCAAGAAATGTGCCGATTCCTGTTCCACGCTTACCAACCTGGGAACTCCGGCAAGTCAGGGTTTTTTACTTGAAAAGATCCACCCAAGCCTGACCAGCCTTGGGTTTGATAGTTTTTACCTCAACAACTGGCTCTTCTGGTTTTGACGAACCAGAATCATTGCCTGAATGTGACTTATCTGACTTTGACAAGCCAGATTCATCGCCTGAAGATGGCTTGTCTGACTTCGACATGTCAGATTCATCGCCGACCTTTTTCTCCTTCTTCTTTATCTCCTCTTTTGTCCTCAGATTTGCATCTGACGAATTCGGTTTACTTGACTTTGTTGTCGAGTGAATCGATTCATCAGCACTCTTCTTTGATCTGTCGGGTGAACCCGAGGACAAAATCTTCTCCAGATATTCTCTGGCCTTCTTCCTCTTTTTTCTCAGTTTGTCTTTTTGCCCTTGAGAAAGCTTCACTTTCTTTTCATGAACTTTAGGTTCTTGGACCTTCTGTTCTTTGACATTCTGTTCTGAAACTCTCAGTTCCCTGGGCTTGACAGTGACTGGTTTCTTTGCCATCTTCTGAGAATTAACCCTCAATCTTTCACTTGATTTCCTTGGGCAATCCCTGGCAATGTGTCCTTGGATTTGGCAATTATAGCATCTCCTCGTCTCAAATCTCTTTCTCTGGCAGTTAACAGCAATGTGTCCTTGATATCCACATTTGTAGCACATTCTGTTATCGTACCAATCACCATTTTCATACCAAACGCTCAGATCAAAGCACTGTTTGGCTTGGTGATACTCTTTCCTCTTCTTGATTGTTGGATTTGTCTTTTGAGCACTGTGGTCAAACCTGCACCACTTATTACCAACAATTTTTGAATTTTCGTTTTTCAATTTTTGTACTTTTTGATTGCGATTGGATGATTGATCTGATGAGCTTTTATTTTTGTTTTGAACAATTTTCAAATTTTTACCTTTTTGTTTTTGTTCTACACTCTTCTTAACAGGTTCCTGCTTTGAGCATTCACCTATTTCAGTAGATTGCAAAACAGTATTTTTGAATTTTTCTTTTAATTCTAAAAACAATTTTTGTTTTTCAATTTTTGTATTTACATCATCAGATTTCTCATCACAATCTTCAACTTTGACATTGTCAAAGTTTGTGACACAGTCACTTATTGGAATAGAATTGATTGGTTTTGGACAGGGAAACTTCAAACTATCTGATGAAGTCACAAAACCTATCAATTTCTTCTCAAGTTCATCAATCTTGCTTCTGGAATTTTCAGCTTCTTTTCCAAGCTGAGATATTCTACCAAGATGAGACTTGATCGTTTTTTCATTATCATTCTTCAAATTTTCAAGAACAGTTTTTTCATTCATCAAAACTTTTATCTGTTCCTGAAATTTTGATTCATTCGCTTTCAGATTTTTGTTTTCAAGCTTAATCCAGAAATCTAAATCTTCTGAAGATTTCTGTTTGCTTTCAAGGTCTTTTTCTTTCTCTTTCAAAATTTTGTTTTCCAATGTCAAACTGTCCAAATCACTTAACAGTTTGATATTGTCTGATTCAAATTTGTCACATCTTGAACACTTCTTGGTCATCTTTACATCCTCAGCTTTCTTTTCAACCTTGATCGCTGAAATTTCTTTAACCTGCTCCTCTACTTCTCGAACGATTTCCTCAGATTTTAATTTTGCTTCATCAGCTGCTTCTGCCTTACTAATCTTTTGGAGTTCAAGTTCTCGTTCTTTAATCTTCTCAATAAACTCGCTCAAAGTCACTTCTAAGTATCTCTTCTTCCAATATGACAGATACGTTCTCCATTCATTACCCGGTAAAGCATTTTCCAGTTTGTTAACCCATTCCTCATTTGTCTTGGTAATCTTCAAACTCACCATTATCCAATACAGCTCGACATACCTTTCGATCAATTCTTCAATCGATTCTCCATCTATACCTGAAAAATTATTGAACTTGTTCAGTACAATATTAATTGCATAATCCATTTTCGTTATCAAACGATTCACAAAAATGAATTCTCAATCAATAATGAAATTCGAACAAATAGACGACTATTCGATCGAATAACAAAGATTAAGCAACAACAAATCGAGTGAGGATTCTCTCGGGCGAGGATCCTATTCTTGACAAATCACCTTGGATTACCTGCAAACAAACAAGTAAACAATCAGTTTAAACTGAACTGAAACCGTAAAAGTGTGTGTCGATGGAATTGATTTAGAACTCGTGTCGAAGATCCGTCGATTCAATCCAAAATTTTTCGGAGAAAAATCTCTGTTATGTGATGCACTGATGGGCTTAGAAATATCTGGGCCACAAACACTTAACCACCACCAAGATTGGGTTTGTTGCCAATCGGGTCACAAAAGACAAATCACATGGACTTGTGATATAAAATGGATGTGGGCTGCACTATCACATGGGACAAATCACAAACACCTTTGTTTGCCACAACTTTGATCAACGATTGGGCCGACAAGTATATTTGGACGGTGCCTTCAGTAATTAACAACCATTGCTATAACAAAGATCGATGACAAAAATTCTGTGACAGGTCTTCACTTGCAACATCAACCAACCATCAACAAATTATAATTGGACCGATAAGTGTGTTTGGCGGTGACTATATAAAGATGGCCGACAACCTGTTGCAAATGTCAGTTGATTGGCCTCTTGTATGCTTACAACACAAAACAGCTGGGTCACTTGGGAGGTTGGGCGGTGGATATTGATAACAGCAACTGACCAAAAAATGATTATTCACAAAACTTTGTTTGTAATTGAACCCACTTTGATTTTGATGAACTGACAAATAGTCACGTGAAGACGATGACTAATAAGCGACCCAAAACTCAACCCTTATAAGCGATCCATATTTGTCACAATGAGCGGTTCTAATTTTTTTCTTTAAAAGCGATCCAAGAGTTTATAATTTTGGAGCGGTTCACAAGTAGGACCTATGAGCGGTTCATATAAGCGATTCAACCCAAAAATGTATGTTCACAAAAGCGATTCAACTATAAAACCACATGAGCGATCCACAGTAGTTCCACATAAGCGATCCACAGCTGAAAGTTTACGCGAATTCGGACCGAAAATCTGCAATTTCTCCAAAACGACTTGGAATTTCGAGCTGAAACTTGGTAGGGTTTTAGATCGGGTCTATGCGCACAACATATCCAAAAATCAGACGAAACGGACCGTATTTACCTGTTCAATTTGATGTAAACCGATGAAAAACGTAAGAAATGAGTAGAAGATGAAGAAATCGATGAATTCGGATCTGATTTGGCTCTGAAATCTGGTACGAATGATGTGTTTGATCAAGCAATCGAGCTCCTAGCTCTGATACCACTTGTAGGACCGGTTTTTCGACCGTTCGATTGCGTAACGAACGTTTCACGTGCGGAATCCGTGAACGAACGTGACCGAACACACAATAACGTACTACTAACGTGATTTCATTGATAGATTTGACGCTTCGGTACAAGAATTCACGTTTACACTACTTTCTCTCTCTACTTTCTCTCTCTAGAAAGTCTCCTCTCCAAGTCTTCTACTAAAATCTCCAAGAACTCTAAAAACTAACTAAAATCATAACACACACTCCTATTTATATGGTCAAGGCACTTTAATGATAGTTATCATTAATTACAAGTTTGCCACCTTGCCATTTCTAACTAAATAAGACATTACGCGCTTGATTCCTTCCGACTTTTCACTACAACTCGGATTGACGAAGGCCATTGATATGTGTGAAGTGCAAGTAGGAAGACTCAAACCTAGCGGATTTTGCGTTGGGCACAAAGTCACCCCGCGGTCCGTTATGCTGGGCCTGGGGCTGGGCTCGCTACACCCAGATAGATCTACCGCTACTGTCCCTCGGTCCTACAATGAGGATTAATGGCCTCAAGTTGCGCCTACCCACTCACATGATCTAAGTAGTAACCCTCCTTACGCTAACCATACCATGTATAAAGTACTCGTAAATAGTAACATGTATTTCACCCCTGCAGTTTAGAAAACTGAAAACAGTTAAGAGAAAAGGGGGACATGAACTCACAGTCAGTGCGTCTCTACCAAGTACTCCGAATGTCAGCTGTGCGACGACCTACATGTACTAATTCTATTAGACGGATGGCCGTGCCTTAGCTTTATAGTTTAGGTTTTTGGGAAATAGTTAGACAACTATTCCGTGTTTATATTTTGCATGTACTTGGTAGTTAATCTCCTTCCCAAGGATGGGGGATTTAATACATGTGCGTTCAATTTATAATATTAAGTCTCACTTAATATATTTTCATTTCTAATTCCAAATATAAATATTTTTCTCAAAAATATTATATTTCCATTTCACATAATTTTTCCCCAAAAATAATACGTTGATAAAATATTCGTTCATAATCATTTCTGTATAATGCGTAAGTTACCTTTTAGTAATCGTGTGGTAATAATAATTACCGTTGTAACTTATATGTTTATCGTGAAAGCGTTCGTATTATTTTGGATTCGTCAACGTTTGTAAATATTATTTTTACTCTAAAAATAATATTTGTGTATTTTCACAAAATAATCATAAACAGTGTTGTGAAAAATTATATTTACCAAATATATATGTATCGCGTTTAATTTTGTGAAAATCCCACCTCCGAATATTTGTAAATAAAGTCATGGCGAAATATATTTTGAAAATATATCAAAAATAATTCTAACACTTGTAAATAATTCTAAGTGTTATGTTTTTAAAAAAATTTCGCCAGAGTTTCCCCTGTAACTGGAGGTGGCCACGCTTTCAAGCGTATCATTTTCTTTTACAAAAATCATTCCAACAACTTCTTGATTCAATCAAACAATTTCTGACACATCAACTAGTCGACAAGTATGTAAATTGCATAATCGCATGAACTTGTAGTTTTTCCGAAAACTATAGTGTAGATCCCGTTATATTTTGTGGATCTTTGTATAAAATAGTTTAATCTCGTAAAAACCTCGTTTTTAGAATAAATCTATCTTTACAACTTCCCGTCATCTTTTACAAAGATCGTTATTTTGTCGAAACTTTTCATTTCACAAGTGTTTATACACTTGTGGTTTGTAAAAATCATGCTTGTTAGTGTGTTATCCGACTTTTAGAAAACATGATTTTCTCGACACTTGGTCCTTTGAGAATACCACTTGCAGATACGTAGATCCGCTAGTTTTAAACACTATTTTACAAGTAAAAATATTTTTACACAAGTTCATGTTTCTCGTGTGGTAGAGTTTCACCTTTTAACCCTTGTACCGTCCGAAACAAGCTTATGTCAAGATCCATGATCTTGACCAAACCGGATTAAATGGTGATCCGAGCTACCACAACGTAGATCGGGCCTAAATATTCACAACTTTCAAGTACTACAACTTTTACACAACTATTATGCCTTTAACCATCAATATTCATGTTTTTAGTAGACTTTAAAGCTTCAAAATGCAAGTTTCCGAGTTTTAACCGTTACAAATCTTATTAACCACCTTAGATTAGTTCGAATATGAGTTTTAAGCGTTATACCTCTAGCTCGAGGCTAGGGAAGAATCTATGCGAAGAAGTGGTGGATAAAAGCAAGATAACGAGGTCCTTCGCCTTCCGTTAGCTCCAAGACTCCTCGTATGCGACCCTTAACACTTGTGTATGCTTGAATCTTGAAAGATGGAAGCCGAAAATGGATGTAGTGGGGGAGGGGGGTTCGACCGAGAGCTAGAGCAAGAGAGGAGAGAAAGTTTTGGGTGGTTTGTGAAGTGATTAATCTTGTGTGTAAGTGTTGAGTTTTATAGACAAAATCAAGATCATGGTCCAAAGGTCCTAGTGTTCTCTTGATATGAGACACTATGGAATATTATAATCAAGAAATGGTACAAGACTAGTTACATGGGGACCGAATCGGCCCAGGGGGGGGGGTAAGCTAGTTCGATTCCAACTAGATAGTTGATGATTAGTTAGGTTAAACCAAGTTAGTTTAGAGATTAACTCGGTTAGTGGTGTGATGTGCTCTAATGCGGGTGTTAGGGTATTCAGGGACCCTAACTGGCTCAGAAAAAGACCAATATTGTTACTGTTAATATTTTTATGTTCCGAGTAAAGTCCGGTTGTTCGGTTGGATAGTAATCCGTTAAAGTGCTTACATAAGCTTTTAAGTGTCGTAAATAACATTTTTAGTGACACAACTTATTTCTCAAAGTGTCAGGAATATTTTCCTCATGTTTTGGCACTTTATTAGTTAGCCAGAAGCTGATATGTTAATAAAAGTGCTGTGTTTGGTGCTTAGAGTACGTTTTAGGCACATCCAGTCATTATATCTTATTCTTAGAGACGCAGTTCTATAACCCTTGTATCCCTACACTCACTATGGGTGTAGTAAAATATTTCTGGCTCATACAGGCCCTTAGAGGCAGTGTCTGCCTGATGCTGGCTTTGTCAGCATGTTCAATAGGTTATCCGTTCAAATGCTACTGTGCTTTTGCGCATCATGTTTGTCACTAAGGTTCAACATGTAAATAGTGTAGTGACAGTATGTAAAGTATGATGCAGGAATATACAAGTACTAGAATTCAAGTAGCAGTTCATCAGCAATTTCAGTTAAGCACAGTAATTAAGCAACAATTAATTACTAATTAAATCGTATGGATACCTGGTTTAGTGAGGGTTGTCACATTTCGTTAGGATAGTTAGCTTCTGACACAACTTCTTTCTGTGCAGCTAACAATCTTTTATTCATACTGTTCTTGATCTCAATACTCTTGGCACTGATCCTTATTGGTTTCACTCTTTCTTTTCTGCTCAAGGCATCTGCGACTACGTTGGCCTTGCCTGGATGGTATCTTATTTCACAATCATAATCGTTCAGAGTTTCCATCCAACGCCGCTGCCTCATATTCAAATCTTTCTGATTGAACAGATGCTGAAGGCTTTTGTGATCAGAATAGATCACAAATTTAATGCCATATAAGTAATGCCTCCAAAGCTTTAGTGCAAATACAACGGCACCCAACTCCAAGTCATGGGTGGTGTAATTCTTTTCATGCACCTTTAATTGTCGTGAAGCATAGGCAATCACCTTGCCCTTCTGCATAAGCACACAACCCATCCTGGTGTGCGATGCGTCACAATACACTACAAATTCTTCCATTCCTTCCGGCAATGTCAACACAGGAGCATTGCTTAGCTTCTGTTTGAGGATATCAAAAGCTTCTTGCTGCTTAGGGCCCCAATTAAACTTTATATTCTTTCTAGTTAAAGAAGTTAGGGGTGCAGCAATCCTTGAGAAATTTTCGATGAAGCGTCTGTAGTATCCTGCTAGACCTAGGAAGCTGCGAATCTCCGTAGGCGTCTTCGGCTCCTGCCAGTTCATGACAGCTTCAACCTTGGCGGGATCCACTTGGATACCACGCTCACTCACCACATGTCCAAGGAACTGGACTTCTCGTAGCCAAAATTCACATTTAGAGAATTTGGCATAAAGCTTTTCTTGATGAAGCAGTTTAAGAATACATAGAGGATGTCATCGATGAAGACAATGACAAATTTATCCAAATAAGGTTTACAAACGCGATTCATGAGATCCATGAATGCGGCAGGCGCATTAGTGAGCCCAAAAGGCATCACTAAGAACTCGAAATGACCATAACGAGTCCTAAATGCAGTCTTGTGCACATCTTTGTCCTTGACCTTCAATTGATGGTAACCTTACCTTAGGTCAATCTTGGAAAAGTAGCTCGCTCCTTGCAACTGGTCGAACAGATCGTCGATCCTGGGCAAAGGATACCTATTCTTGATTGTAACCTTATTAAGTTCACGGTAATCGATGCATAGACGCATCGAACCATCTTTCTTTTTGACGAATAAGATTGGCGCTCCCCAAGGAGACGAACTGGGTCTAAAAAAATCTTTGGCTAGCAGATCATCTAGCTGCGTCCTCAACTCTTTCATTTCCGTGGGTGCCAATCTATAAGGTGCTCTTGCGATAGGCGCTGCTCCTGGAATGATGTCGATACTGAATTCCACTTGCCTGTCTGGTGGCAAACTAGGCAGTTCTTCCAGGAAAACTTCAGGATAGTCAGAGATGACTAGGATGTCTTCAATCTTGGGTTTCTCCTCATCAATAGTCACCTGTGCCATATAAATGACACATCCTTTCTTCAAACATTTAGATGCCTTTAGCATAGACACTTACGCAGGCAATCCATGTCGAGTATCTCCCTGAATGGTAAGTGGTTCTCCAGACGGAGTCTTGATTACCACTTGTTTCTTGTTGCACACAATTTGGGCTTGGTTATGCGATAACCAATCCATACCCAATACTACGTCGAAACCAGCTAGTTTAAAGGGTAACAGGGATAAAGGAAATGAGTGATTCCTAATGGACATAACACATCCATCTAAAACAGTTGAGACTGTTCCCATAGTCCCATCTGCTAGTTCTACTTCATATTTCACATTCAAGGTTTTAGCAGACAATTTTAACAACTCACAAAACTTATCATCCACAAAGGATTTATCTGCTCCAGAATCAAATAATACTCTTGCGAATACATCATTGATAAGAAACGTACCGGTTATGACGTTGTCGTTCTGGATAGCCTCTTGAACATTCATCTGAAAGACCCTGGCATTGGTCTTTTTCCCTTCTTCAGCCTTCTTCACTATCTTCGGGCAGTTAGTCTTGATGTGCCCTTTTTCATTGTAACTATAACAAGTTGCATCCTTGAGTTTCTTGCACTCAAGAGTCCTATCTTCAGAGGACTTGCATATCCCACATGCCTTCGGCTGGGATTTCTGCTCATACCTGCACCTTCCGAAGTGGTGCTTCTTGCAAACATTGCACTTGGGCCTATCGCCCGACTGTCGGTCATTCTTCTTGGCCTCTGATCCCTTCTTGTGGTCACGATTCCCTCGATGCTTCTTGCTTGACCTACGTGAATCATCATCTTCATGTTTCCTCTTCTCAGTGTCAGCATTCCTCAGAGATCTCTGTCTCACTGCATCCAGTGTGAGAGACAGAGATATATCTGCCACGGATATAAATGTAGCAGGCCTAGAAGCCTTCACGCTAGCTTTTATCTCTGGGGCCAAACCCCCAATGAAACGTGCGATCCGTTTGGGTTCCAGGGTCACAAGGTACGGAACCAATCTTGACAGGGTGTTGAAACTTGTGAGATACGCCTGGCAGTCCAGGTTCTTCATGACCAGTGATAGGAAATCAGACTCTATCTTCTCAACCTCGTGCTGAGGGCAGTAGTTTTCTTTGATAAGGGCAATAAATTGCTCCCATGTCATGCTATACAAAGCAACCTTCCCAATGGCTTGAACCAATGATCTCCACCATGCTAGGGCTTCACCCTTAAATGACTGGGATACAAACTTCACCACATCCCTCTCAGCACAACCACTAATGTCCACAACTGTGTCCATTTGGTCCAGCCAGGTCATGCAATCCACCGCTCCCTTTTCCCTAGTAAAATCTCGGGGCTTGCAGGAAACGAAATACTTATACGTGCAACCCCTAGCGCGAGGTGCATCATCGACCACTATCTTCTTAGGACGGACACTATTCTCATTTGATGAGTGTCGATCATCATCCTTCTTTGGTTTAGACTGGGTCGAGGGTGGTTTGCTTTTCAGAATGGGTTCTTGGTTTAGAGTGTGGTGCAGATCGGGTCCTGCTTCGAGACTCGCTATATTCTTCGTACTGCCGATCCAAGGCCGTCTTAACAACGTCGTCTACCAAAGCTTTTAATTCCGCGCCCGTTATATTAATTTGGGCGTTATCATTGTCATCCTCCTTTGATTGACTATTAACTCCATTTGGGTCAGCCATTGAGATCTTGTTCTGCTACAAGGAATATGACAGAATTTTATTTAGGAGTTTATTATGGAATTGTCTTTTATGGCAATTCATTAACCATGGTAAACATAGACCATATGTGGTTAATTTGTTACTCACTTTTATTTAGGATTTGAATATAACTTATGCTAATTACAAATAATATTTTAGTGGCACAAAAGCCTAGTCACAAGGACGTTTTTATAATATAAGCCAGGATTTCGGAGAATCACGGCATGAAGGTTTGAACCAAAGTTCTTTTACCTTCTCTAACAGGGAGTCATAGACTACAACTGTCTTTTGTCTTATATGACAATAAGTATGGCCCATAGGCACTACATCACTTATGGATGTTTGACAAGTAATCATCTCAATTGATGATTTAAACCCATGATTTATAAATCATTAATTTAGGTCTGGAATCCTTTGAAGGATTCTTATATACGAATGACGCGTGTGATTTTAACGAATCACATCTGCCAAGAATGTTAACATGCTTACAGAGGTTAACAGGAATCTGAATCTTTTACCCAGGTCTCACCATCCTGGCCGGGTCTTATAATGACACCAGGCTAGGTCTCACCATTACGATTCTTTATTTAGGCAGACTTATTTAAAAGGAATGATTTTTAATTTATTTCATATACTAATGTATTAAAATGACAAAAGTGAAATTTTTATAACTTAACATTCCACTAATCATAATAATGATTACACACTGCCCTAAACGGGACTTTCAATAGACAAATACCTACGCAGAGGTTTACAGAAAACAAGTCCACACAGGGACCAAATACAAGGATAGATGTCCGCACTGGGACAAAAAGATAAGTCCACGCAGGGACTGAAACAAATAAATGTCCACACAGGGACTTGATTAAAATAGGAAATACAATAGAACATATAAAGACTAATGATCTTCTCAAAGTCTCGTTCTACCCTATTTTAAAAGGTTTGCTAGGCCTTTAAGGAATCCACGGTTGTTTTTATGTTCCTTCTCAAAGTCTCGTTCTACCCTATTTAAACGGTGAAGGATTTCTTCCTGCTCCGCTAGGGAAAAACGTGGCTGCTGCGACGGTTGTTGAACCGGAGGTCTAGTAGGTGCTGGATACCCATGAGCTGCGTATCCTAATTATGACAACTCGTATTTCTGAACCTATCTTTATACTTTGATGTAACGTTTGTGAACATGATACGACTATATGAACTTGAGTGATTAATTGAATGCTATGATTATATGTTATGTGTATTGAATGTTTGTATTAAACGAGCCCAAACCGCACAACACTCACCCGATCGCACAAGCCCAATTGGGCTACACTCTTGTATTCGGATCTAATGGGCAGCCCAAGTGAGGGTTCAGCCCACTTCAATTGCACGCATAACACTAGGAGGTAGGGGTATACTCCTCATTAGTTGCAAACACTTTACACACAAACCCTAGTGCTCTCTCTCTCCCTCACGAACCCGACGGCAGCCAAACATCCTCTTCATCGAAGATCTTTCCTTGTTCGGATCAATCCTTGTTCAGTCTCTTAATCGGTTCATGTTACGTGTTTGTTAATGTTGTTATGATTCCATGTTTTGACTAAACGATTAGGGTTGCATGTATGATGAACAATAATGTACTATATGATGATGTTCTTGTGAATCGGATGTGTGTGATGATGATAATCGGCTATCATAGCTTGTTTTCAAATTGTTTACATGATGAACTAGAACCGAATGCTTGTTAATCGGTTGCATGTATATGAAACCGGATTATTATATGGTCGGGTATGAAGTATTATGAGATGATTGAAACCCATAGATGTTTATGTTTGATTGTTTTGATTATTAATCATGCTTTGCTTGAGATTAGGGTTCATATGTATCAATGTTAAAAACTTCTGTTTGATCGAGTATTGATTGGATTGGAAACTGTTAGTATGATTATTGGCTTATTTCAGTTATGGAAACTATTGTAATTGGTCAAAACGAATTGATTAAAATTGTAACTGATGTGCATGATTATTGGAATGATTTTTGGAATGTTTAAACTAATCGCACAAGGCTCCTGGTCGCACAAGATCAGATCAAACACGATCTGATCTGATCGCACAAGGAGTCCAGTCGCACAAATGATCCAATCGCACAAGGTGTCCCTAGTCGCACAAGGCTTATTGGATCGCACAAGTTATTTAACTGTTGGTCCGGGTATACATGTTGGGTTGGGCTGGTTCGGATTCGCACAACCCAAATGGATCGCACAAGTTATCCGGATCGTACAAGCTCATCCGGATCGCACAAGACTCTTGCATGTTATTAGATTGGGCCATGTATCTTATGTTTGGGCTTTTGACTATTTGGGCCGGGTGGTTATCGGAATCGCACAACATGATGTGGGTCGCACAAGGCTGTGCCGACCGCACAACATGATGTGGGTCGCACAAGGCTGTGCCGACCTCACAACATGTTGGGCCGCCTGTTTATTGGGCTTTACCTTTGGATCGTACAAGTATCAGATGTTATGGAATTGACTGCTAATATGTTTACATGTACTGTGTGTTTGCCATGATCGATATGTGTTAATCACCTGCTAGCTTATGTGATACTTATGTGCACTACTCGAAACCAAAACCTGACTTGTATGGTAACCATGTTAGGACGTGGTTGACCACTAGTAGCTAGACTTGACCTTTCTGTGTATCTGCCGAGCAAACCAAGGTGAGTTCACACTCTTACCAAGGCATGGGATTCCCAGGGTCGGGAATGGGTTGGAAGATTCCTTATACTTAAGTTAATATCGGGATTATGTACTTTGGGCCTCGGGAGAGGAAGGTTATTGATAGATACTTCTAGACTAGTGATACAAATACCTCTCTTCGCACACACACCGGGAACGGCTGCGATAATAGAACTAATCTTCGCACACATGCCTAGAATGGCTGCGAACCATACACTAAACTTCGCACACATGCCGGGGGGGGCTGCGATACAAATATACCTAGTCTAGAATACTTGGGAAAACTCCCACTAATCTTCGCATACATGCCTAGAGGGCTGCGATACAAATGCATACGATACATGGATTACTAAACGAACATACGATTTACAATACGATTACTATAACTGAACAAACCACTGTGAACTCGCTCAACTAGTTGTTGACTCTCTGTTACATGCCTTGCAGGACCTTAGGTACTCATGGAGCTTGCACGGGAGGCACAGTCGTTGTGGGCACGGAATGTGGATGTTTTGATAAACACTTATGACAGTTGAAAACTTAATAATTACGTTGGATTTTATACTATGCTTCTGCTACATAAACTATGTTATTTGACACCTTTCATATTGTGGGTTGATATACATTTACGTTTGCTAATTACTTATATGTTCAATATGATTGGTGGCTTGATCCTGGTCATGTCACGCCTCCATGCGGTGGTACTCTGCGGGTGGATTTTGGGGGTGTGATAGATTGGTATCAGAGCCATTGGTTATAGAGAACTTGGTTTTAATAAGGGAAAAACGTTTTTATTAAAACCAGACTATAACCAGAACAGTGCTCTCAACGATCCACAACGACGCTTCGCTCCACGTGCAAGACTCAACATCCTAGGTAATATGGTTTATGTTTATATTGCCTACTTGCTAGATTACATAGAACTTTGCTCAGGGTATGCTTAGATACACATAACCACTATTGCTTGAGAACACTTGTGTGCTTACTCTCTTCTGTCATCGCACTTTTCGCGAACCATTCTCTTACCTATGTTATCTTTGCTATGAAGATCATGTATGGACGTATTAACATGACTCAAGCCCAGTTGACGGCTCTCATTAACGAACAATTTGCTGCGGCACATGCAGCCGCCCAAGCAGGAGGTATACCCTGCAGTTGTAACTCACACTAAGATCTTTAGATCCTACACTTCTAGACCAACTCTTGTGTTTAACTTTGTCCTATTTGTACACAATAGGTCAACACGCACAGCAACCTGTTTGCACTTTCAAGAACTTCATGGACTGTCGTCCAAGCACGTTTAGTCGCACTGAAGGAGCAGTGGGACTCCTCCATTGGTTTGAGAAGCTCGAGTCAGTGTTTGAAATGTGTGAATGCCCTGAGGCTCGCAGGGTGAAATACGCCACTGGTACTTTGGAAGGAATTGCGCTGACTTGGTGGAACGCACAAGTTCAGATTTTATGGCTGGCAGCTGCTAGCGCCACCCCTTGGAACGATTTCAAGGAACTGATCAAGCGAGAATACTGCACACGTAATGACATCCACAAGTTGGAAGTGGAGCTCTATCATCTGAAAATGACAGGATCGGAAATCGAAGCTTATACGAAACGGTCAAACGAACTGGCCATCTTGTGTCTAACCATGGTGCACCCTCCAATCAAGCGCATTGAGTTGTACCTCAAGGGTCTAGCATCAGAGATTCAGAGCCATGTGACATCGGCTAACCTCGACAATATCCAAGACATTCAGCATCTTGCTCATCGCCTCACGGATCAGCAGTGGAACAAAACAGGCTGCCAAAACGTATCAGCGCAACTACTACCGCTACCACCTCTACTATTCCTGCTACCCCCAATGACAACAAGCGGAAATGGGATGGGGATTCCAGCAAGGGTTCCGCTACCGTTCAGTCTCAAGCGCAGCAACAACGTAAGAATAGTGATTACCAGAGCCCGGGTCAGCAAACTTCTGGTGGTCAGGGGCAGGGTGGATATCGGGGAATTCACCCACTGTGTAACAGGTGCAACAAACACCACAGTGGTCAGTGCCGCAAGGGCCGCTGTCAGAGATGTCTCAAGATAGGGCACGAATCTAAAGATTGCAGGAGCTCGCGACCTGCGAATCAAAACCAACAACAACCACCAGCGCCTCAAAACCAACAGCAGCAGCAACAGCGAGGCAATAGGGGATGCTTTCAGTGTGGGGCTGAAGGCCACTTCAAGCGGGATTGCCCCCAGTTGAACCAGAATCGCAACAACAATAACAATCAGGGCAATGGGAACAACAACGGCAATGAAGCTAGGGGACGTGCATTTGTGCTGGGGCAGGGAGAAGCAAGGAATGATCCCAACGTAGTTATGGGTAAGTTTCTTCTCGACGACTTTTATGTTACTGTATTGTTTGATTCGGGTGCGGATACAAGTTATATGTCTTTAAAAGTTAGTCAAATGCTCAAACGTACACCCACACTTCTGAACACTAAGCATGTCGTAGAGTTAGCTAACGGTAAAAGTCTAGAGGCCACACATATAGTTCAGGGTTGTAATCTTATCCTCGCTGGTCAGACTTTCTCTATCGATCTCATTCCCAAAGCTTTGGGTAGTTTCGACATCGTTATTGGGATGGATTGGTTATCCCAACAGCAAGCAGAGATCTTATGCAAGGAGAAGATAGTTCGTATTCCTCGTACTGGTCAAGAGCATCTCGAAGTTCAAGGCGACAAGAGTGGTGCTGTGGTAGGCATCATCTCCTTTCTAAAGGCTCAGAAGTGTTTGCGTAAGGGCCACACTGCCATTTTGGCACTTGTTACCGATGCATCAGCAAAAGAAAAGAAATTGGAAGATATTCCAGTTGTACGCGACTTTCCTCGGGTGTTTCCTGAAGATTTACCTGGTCTACCGCCCCATCGCCAGGTCGAGTTTCAAATCGAGCTAGCACCAGGAGCAGCACCGATAGCACGTGCACCGTATCGCTTAACTCCATCAGAATTGGAAGAACTATCGACACAGCTACAAGAACTCTTAGATAAGGGATTTATCCGACCTAGCTCTTCGCCTTGGGGAGCTCCAGTATTATTTGTGAAAAAGAAGGACGGTACCTTCAGGATGTGCATTGATTACCGCGAACTGAACAAGGTGACAGTGAAGAACCGCTATCCTCTTCCACGTATTGATGATTTATTCGACCAGTTGCAAGGGTCGTGCTACTACTCCAAGATAGACTTGAGGTCAGGTTACCATCAGCTGAGAGTCCGGGATGAGGACATCTCCAAAACTGCATTCAGAACTCGCTACGGCCACTACGAGTTTCTAGTCATGCGTTTCGGGTTGATAAACGCACCGGCAGTCTTTATGGACCTTATGAACAGGGTATGCAAGCCCTACCTAGACAAGTTTGTGATTGTATTCATCGACGACATCCTGATCTACTCCAAGAGTCAGGAGGAACACGAGCAGCATCTACGACTTATCTTGGAACTTCTTCAAAAGGAACAACTGTACGCCAAGTTTTCGAAATGCGACTTCTGGCTTCGTGAAGTCCACTTTCTAGGCCATGTGGTAAACAAGGATGGGATCCATGTTGATCCATCCAAGGTAGATTCGATCAGGAACTGGCCTGCACCACGTACACCAACGGAAATACGCCAATTCTTGGGTTTGGCGGGTTATTACAGACGATTCATTAAAGATTTCTCAAAGATTGCACAGCCGCTTACACTACTGACACAGAAGGGTGTCACCTACCGTTGGGGTAATACTCAGGAAACCGCTTTTCAGCACTTAAAGGATAGACTTTGCAGTGCACATATCCTCTCATTGCCAGAGGGCACGGACGATTTTGTGGTCTATTGTGACGCATCGATACAGGGGCTTGGTTGTGTATTGATGCAACAGGATAAAGTTATTGCTTACGCTTCGCGCCAACTCAAGGTTCACGAACGGAATTACACGACGCACGATTTAGAGCTGGGAGCTGTTGTTTTCGCGCTCAAGATATGGCGACACTACCTGTAGGGTACCAAGTGCACTATCTACACCGATCATAGGAGTCTCGAGCATATCTTCAAGCAGAAGGAATTGAACATGCGTCAACATCGATGGGTTGAACTACTGAACGATTACGAATGTGCCATCAAGTACCATCCAGGCAAAGCCAATGTTGTGGCTGATGCCCTCAGTCGAAAGGACACTCTACCTAGACGCGTGCGAGCACTACAGCTTACCATTCAGTCTAGTCTTCCTGCACAGATACGAGATGCTCAGGTAGAAGCACTGAAACCAGAAAACGTCAGGGCTGAAGCCCTACGCGGCTCAAGGCAACGATTAGAACAGAAGGAAGACGGCGCCTACTATGTAACAGGGCGTATTTGGGTCCCACTATATGGCGGTTTACGAGAACTTGTGATGGATGAAGCACATAAGTCTCGCTACTCGGTACATCCTGGTTCAGATAAGATGTACCACGATATCAGGACAACGTATTGGTGGCCTAGTTTGAAGGCCCACATTGCAATTTATGTCGGCAAATGTTTGACCTGTGCGAGAGTCAAGGCGGAATATTAGAAACCATCAGGCCTACTCCAGCAACCCAAGATACCACAATGGAAATGGGAGGAAATTTCCATGGACTTTGTTACTGGCCTGCCTAGATCCCAGCGTGGGAACGATACTATTTGGGTGATCGTGGATCGACTCACAAAGTCTGCTCATTTCTTGGCAAACAAAGAAACAGACAAGTTCTCCACATTAGCAGACATCTACTTGAAGGAAGTAGTCTCGAGGCACGGGGTGCCCACCTCTATCATTTCGGATCACGATGCACGATTTACTTCAGAACTATGGCAAGCAATGCACAAATCTTTTGGCTCTCAGTTAGACATGAGACATGAGCACAGCTTACCACCCTCAGACGGATGGGCAGTCTGGGCGCACGATACAAACCCTAGAAGACATGCTTCGGGCATGTGTTATTGATTTCGGCAACAGCTGGGAAAAACATCGACCTTTAGTGGAGTTTTCATACAATAACGGTTACCATACCAGCATTCAAGCCACTCCATTCGAGGCATTGTATGGACGTAAATGCCGGTCACCTCTTTGTTGGGCAGAGGTGGGGGATAGTCAAATCATAGGTCCAGAAATGGTAGTTGATGCAACTGAACGGATTGCACATATACGGCAACGCATGGCGGCGGCTCGTGACCGTCAGAAAAGCTACACTGATAAGCGCAGGAAACCACTCGAGTTCCAAGTTGGGGATCGAGTGCTACTCAAAGTCTCACCCTGGAAGGGTGTGGTTCGTTTTGGCAAAAGGGGCAAACTCAATCCGCGGTATGTCGGACCATTCGAGATTATAGAAAGAATAGGCAAAGTAGCCTACAAACTGAACCTACCAGCAGAACTTGGGGCAGTTCACAATGTTTTTCACGTGTCGAATCTGAAGAAGTGTCTGTCAGATGAGACCCTCATAGTTCCTTTGAAGGAGCTCACTATCGACGAACAGTTTCGATTCGTCGAGGAACCTGTAGAAATCACGGACCGGGATGTTAAGGTCCTCAAGCACACCAGAATACCTCTTGTTCGAGTTTGTTGGAACTCCCGTCGTGGCCCAGAGTTCACCTGGGAACGAGAAGATCAAATAAAAGAAAAGTACCCCCAATTATTCGCGAACAGTACAACCACTACTGAGGTCGAAGCTACCACGGAATTTCGGGACAAAATTCCAGATCAACGGGGGGAGGATGTGACACCTCAGGAAAACCATGCAACTTAACTAGCTTCCTCAGTGAGAACGTACCAAATTTCGGGACGAAATTTCTTTTAAGTTGAGGATAATGTGACAACTCGTATTTCTGAACCTATCTTTGTACTTTGATGTAACGTTTGTGAACATGATACGACTATATGAACTTGAGTGATTAATTGAATGCTATGATTATATGTTATGTGTATTGAATGTTTGTATTAAACGAGCCCAAACCGCACAACACTCACCCGATCGCACAAGCCCAATTGGGCTACACTCTTGTATTCGGATCTAATGGGCAGCCCAAGTGAGTGTTCGGCCCACTTCAATTGCACGCATAACACTAGGAGGTAGGGGTATACTCCTCATTAGTTGCAAACACTTTACACACAAACCCTAGTGCTCTCTCTCCCTCACGAACCCGACGGCAGCCAAACATCCTCTTCATCGAAGATCTTTCCTTGTTCGGATCAATCCTTGTTCACTCTCTTAATCGGTTAGTGTTTCATGTTACGTGTTTGTTAATGTTGTTATGATTCCATGTTTTGACTAAACGATTAGGGTTGCATGTATGATGAACAATAATGTACTATATGATGATGTTCTTGTGAATCGGATGTGTCTGATGATGATAATCGGCTATCATAGCTTGTTTTCGAATTGTTTACATGATGAACTAGAACCGAATGCTTGTTAATCGGCTGCATGTATATGAAACCGGATTGTTATATGGTCGGGTATGAAGTATTATGAGATGATTGAAACCCATAGATGTTTATGTTTGAGTGTTTTGATTATTAATCATGCTTTGCTTGAGATTAGGGTTCATATGTATCATTGTTAAAAACTTCTGTTTGATCGAGTATTGATTGGATTGGAAACTGTTAGTATGACTATTGGCTTATTTCAGTTATGGAAACTATTGTAATTGGTCAAAACGAATTGATTAAAATTGTAACTGATGTGCATGATTATTGGAATCATTTTTGGAATGTTTAAACTAATCGCACAAGGCTCCTGGTCGCAAAAGATCATACACGATCTGATCTGATCGCACAAGGAGTCCAGTCGCACAAGATGATCCAATCGCACAAGGTGTCCCTAGTCGCACAAGGCTTATTGGATCGCACAAGTTATTTAACTGTTGGGCCGTGTATACTTGTTGGGTTGGGCTGGTTCGGATTCGCACAACCTAAATGGATCGCACAAGATATCCGGATCATACAAGCTCATCCAGATCGCACAAGACTCTTGCATGTTATTAGATTGGGCCATGTATCTTATGTTTGGGCTTTTGACTATTTGAGCTGGTGGTTATCGGAATCGCACAACATGGTGTGGGTCGCACAAGGCTGTGCCGACCGCACAACATGTTGGGCCACCTGTTTATTGGGCTTTACCTTTGGATCGTACAAGTATCAGATGTTATGGAATTGGCTGCTAATGTGTTTACATGGACTGTGTGTTTGCCATGATCGATATGTGTTAATCACCTGCTAGCTTATGTGATACTTATGTGCACTACTCGAAACCAAAACCTGACTTGTATGGTAACCATGTTAGGACGTGGTTGACCACTAGCAGCTAGACTTGACCTTTCTGTGTATCTGCCAAGCAAACCAAGGTGAGTTCACACTCTTACCAAGGCATGGGATTCCCAGGGTCGGGAATGGGTTGGAAGATTCCTTATACTTAAGTTAATATCAGGATTATGTACTTTGGGCCTCGGGAGAGGAAGGTTATTGATAGATACTGCTAGACTAGTGATACAAATACCTCTATTCGCACACACGCCGGGAATGGCTGCGATAATAGAACTTATCTTCGCACAGATGCCTAGAATGGCTGCGAACCATACACTAAACTTCGCACACATGCCGGGGGGGGGGCTGCGATACAAATATACCTAGTCTAGAATACTTGGGAAAACTCCCACTAATCTTCGCATACATGCCTAGAGGGCTGCGATACAAATGCATACGATACATGGATTACTAAACGAACATACGATTTACAATACGATTACTATAACTGAACGAACCACTGTGAACTCGCTCAACTAGTTGTTGACTCTCTGTTACATGCCTTGCAGGACCTTAGGTACTCATGGAGCTTGCACGGGAGGCGCAGTCGTTGTGGGCATGGAATGTGGATGTTTTGATAAACACTTTTGACAGTTGAAAACTTAATAATTACATTGGATTTTATACTATGCTTCCGCTACATAAACTATGTTATTTGAACACCTTTCATATTGTGGGTTGATATACATTTACCTTTGCTAATTACTTATATGTTCAATATGATTGGTGGCTTGATCCTGGTCATGTCACGCCTCCATGCGGTGGTACTCCGCGGGTGGATTTTGGGGGTGTGACACTAATCCCCAAGGATTTCCATAAGGTCCTTCGGGATGGAGGGCGTTGTAATTGGCCGCTACCAGATATGGGTCGGCGTCAGCATAATTATAGTGAGTGTGAGTCGGCAACTCAAACGGGTTGTACGCGGTGGAACCGGCGTACGCAGGTATCAGGTTATCGTAGCCAAATGGTGGTGGAGGTGGTGCAACTGGTGCAGAATTCACCTCTGCAGGGTGGCTAGAAGGTTCACCCATTTGTGGTTCTTCAGGAAATGGCGGAAAATGACTTGCACTCGAGTGGCGAGGGGTGCTAAAGTGAAATTCCCCTCCTCGTGTGGACATCCGCGCACCTAATCTCTTACGCCTTGGGTGATCTGGAGGTTCTTGATGAACTGGTGGCGGTGGAGGCGGTGGTGTAACTGCCACGAAACGCGAATCCTCGGAGGGATCCTGCTGCTGCTGTTGTTGCTGCTGGTGAGGTGAAGAATGGTGAGAGGGTGTAAAGTACCACTCGCACTGGTTAAACCTCGCCTGGTAACTGTCGGGACCCTGATAAGGTGTTCCATGAAAGGATGACCCATCAGAGATCTCGATAGGATGGTTGGGGGTACCTCTTGCAGGTTTGATGGGATCTGTGTCCTCGTCCATATCCATCGCATTATCCTCGAAGAAATGGTCTTCAGGTCCTAAAGGGTTAAAACCTACTGGTTCCTGAACATAGTCTGCCGGGTTGAACTGGCCTTGAAAGAAAGGAGTAGGGTCGCCATAGGAACGGTGCAAAACAGAACGCTGGAGAGGTATGAACGAAGGTTGAGGGTTACTGGGCTCGTTCTCCGAATTTGGTCCAAAAGAGTGACGGTATGAAGGTGTCGAACTGTGTGAGGTAGACCGTCTTGCGGGCTCAAAGAGGTTTCTCCTACGCCTCTAAGGTTCTTCGCTCCTTGTGCTGGAAGGAGCTCGCATATGTGAAGGTCCGGCCTTGTGATCATTGTGAGTAGTGATCGGCCCTTTGCCTCTTCCTCCTCTTCTAATTGCTGGTGGCATATTTCCTGCTAAAACAGTTTTAAATCAACAATAAACAATAAAAGACAAACTAGAACCACAATTCGAATTTGTCCTATGTTCTTGTCTAGACTTGAGTATGTGCAATTGTGTCATTGAGATTAAACACATAAGGATAGTGTTTAATTCACTCAACGTTGGCTCTGAAACAAACCTGTCACACCCCGATTTCCACACGTTTCACCAGTGGGCCCGGTGGGGGATTACCATGAAATAGTTGGCAACAATATAGTCAAACCACACAATATTTAAATGCACAGCGGAAGCATAAAGATAGATATATTTCAACTATCGAATGCAATATCCAAGTATCACAAGTAGTCGAAATAAATCCACAGGGGATCAAAATAAAAATAGAAATATTGTTCAACAGATAGTGGCATCCCAAGCTTGCGAAACTCTAACGATGCTAAGGAGTGGCCAGCCTATTTCGTGTAGAACCTGCATTTAATCTTTTTGGGGAAAATACGTCAGTTTACACTGGTAAATACATTCAACCGACACTTTTGAAAAAAAGGTTTAATAAAATTGATTTGAATGCACAAGGCACAAACTCTTTATAACTTGGGATAATTAATCAATTAAATCTTGTAAAAGAATTACATGTTCACTATGCGTTCAGTCGCCCGGGTCGTGCCGGGTTTAAGGTTAATAGACACGCCACAAAGCATAAAGCCGTGGCGGGAAAACCAACGGTTATACCTTTATAAATATAGACACATTGTCGGGTGTACGCCTACACCCGCGTGTCGAAGTCGTGGCCATTTCGTAAACAGATGCCAAGGATATCCGGGACATGGTCATTAAGCTCCCAAAGGCGTAAAGCCAACAAAACCAATTTTTAAACGGGTCATATTGATAATACCCAACCACTAATGAGTTAGGGTCAATTGCCCGACCAAGCGGTATTTTATATACCGTAACCCAAGCCAGTATAACGGAAAATAAGTTAAAAGTATTTACCTGAGTAAGTAATAACCTCAACAAACAAATGCAAGTATCTTTTACTGGTCTCCTATTCTGGAACGAAGGTTTATAACAACCTATTAGAATCCTAACAGGTCTTTAATTTATCCTTAGCTTAGACCGGTCAGTTTCAAAGGATAATTACGGTTTAATCACGTGAAAGGCGAAAACCGGGAATGGAATGTGGCTTAGACCCAACAAGTTTGAAGACTTATTTCATATGGGTAATATAACCACACTCTGGATTTTGAAGTAAAAACGATAAGGTTTGACCCGTTTCGGCTAGTTTATGTAAACTAGTTACATAAACCGAACCGTACACGTAAAAGGCGTATCGGGTAACCGTAAGAGTCCTACATAGGTTTCCTAAGTTAATATGCTCTAAAGAGGTTGTGGTATCGGTAGGATACCTTCCATTATGCCCATAACGAGTTTAATCCCAATATACGCCCCCGTAGGGGTATTTTGGTCATTTTAAAGATTATAAAAGAGGTTTCCGAGTTCTACAGGAAATCTGAGTTTTCCGAATAGTTTATAGAGTCCAAAATACTCTATTTATTATTTAAAATCAGTAGCAACTGGATTCGGGTCAAAATACCTTGTAGAACTCATTTTATGTTCGAAAAAGGTATATTCGGTATTTACCGAATCAATGCCATAACCGGAGGTTATGAGCAGGTTAAAAATAATTAAAAATCTTTAAAAATTCCAAAATATTATTTTACATCAGTGTGTAAAAGGTTTGGTGTCGAAATTTGGGTTTAGATAGGCTTTATGCTAATTGCGCCGTTTAATTACTAAAGTTTCCGTAATTGCGCTATTTAGCATAACTCCTATTCTAGACCTCGGATTGACGAGAAATTTTAGGGACATGCTTAGAAATCAGTAACTAAGGTTATTTTCTTTTCACATATCCAAAATTCTCGTTTTAAAGTAAAAGGGCGTTATGGTCAACTTTTAAGCATTTAACGGAAATGTGCAAAAGACTCGGACAAACAATGAACCGGTCACAGAGGGTTATACCATCATGTAACCTGGTCCTAAGAGAGTCCTAAGGCATATCTAAATCATACCATAACGGGTCAGAACTAAAGTCAAAGCAAAAGTAAAAGTTTTGCGACTTTCGGTTCCGAACCGGGTCAAAACAGTAAATGGTCGGATCAAACAAGCTTAGACCACTTATAATACATATTATCATGTTTTATGAGTGTTAGAACAGGTTACACGCCATCTACATTACTGCTTATGCATAAAATCGAAAGTTAGCATTCTGTTGACTTTTTCTAAGTAACTTTGACCCGACATTTGGACTAGTTAGAATGGGAATCAGAGGGTGCCCTTTTAGGGGTTTAATGCCCACATAATTACCAACATGTAACTACCTTTGATTCGACAAATCACTGGACCACTTGTGAGTTATCGTTAAGTCAACCGTTAGTTACGACGGATTGACTTTTAGGCCATATCTAAGCAAAACTTAACCAAGAAAGGGTGGAGAACACTTACAAGAGTCCTATGCACGACCAGGGATGAGTATTGAAGGCACTTGAGCTCCAGAAGTGATCAAGAAAGCAGATTGAAGGTGTGAAGTTCATTGTTGCACAAGGTGGCCTTTTATAGTAAACTACACACCTTAGATCCTTGACAACTAAGGCTACAAGTGTTCTTGGATGATCACCAAGTGTCCCTGAGTGCTAGGGGACGTTTAGGGGGCGCCCATGCTCACAATAATGGCCAATAAGTCGGTTAAAACACTCAACAGTGCTTCTGTCCGAATTATCTGCATCTAGGGCATTGACGCGGCCCGCGTCCAAGACCATGCTACCTTTACGCGGCCCGCTTCAATCTCACTGTCAGAGCCCATATCTTCTACTGTCAAAGCGGCCCACGTAAAGCCCTTAGCTACCTTTACGCGGCCCACCTGAGACCTAAAAGTAAGATTTTTCAAATCTTTTCAATTATTATTGTTGGCCTTTGGCGATTCGAAGGGGTAACTTTGCGTATTGGGCCTCTTTTATTTACGTATAAGGGCCTCGTGACTTTTACCCTCGCCGTTAAGTCCTCGGTTAATTTATTACTACCCGAAAAGTCCTAACTTTCAAAGTTGACGCTTTTAACCCCTCGCATACGAATTTGATCATAAGTTTCTCGTTTTAAAACGAAACTTCGCGAATTTATATCGTACATTCTAGTGAGCGTATTTTACTGTTACAAAGTCTCGGGTTCGTTAAAGGGTCACTCAGAGGTATAACTTAAACATGTTGACACATTTAACCCCTGTAGTTTGTAATCTCTCACTTTCTTCCATATTTCGTTCCATACGATCCATGATTATTCGTTTGAAGGTACGAGCATCATTTAGGGTTACTGTACAGTATATTTATCCCTTGTTGACATTTTTAAACCCTCGGTTTCACATACTTTCTATGTTTGTCAACATTAGTCCTTATTTAGTATTTATTACCACGTGTAAACCTATGACGCGTGTCAATACATTATTGGACGCAAAATTTCGAGGTGTTACACACCTGCGGAACAACAACACCACTGACATCCACTTCTCAACCCACAGAGACTCCCACGGTCACCCACCTCTGCCCCACACCACCCAAAAAACCCCCACCGCTGCCAAACATCACCACCAGCATCATCGAACACGAGATTAGCAATTCTTATTTATTTCTACAACAACTTAATCACTACAGCAACTTAATCACTTCTTCATTTATCACTGTATCCCAAACCAAAACATCATCATCTTCTACATCAACAGTTGCCTAGCATTATCATCTTCAAGCATAAGAAAAAGAAATGAAGAAAGAAAGAAGAGGAAAAGCCAAATTCTTACCGGAAATTCGTCGGGCATTAGAAACATCTTCGTCGCCCTCACTCTCACGGCGGCGCTGCTCCCAACCTCCGTCTCTCTTTCTCCTTCTTTCTAGTCTCTCTCTCTATCTCGTCTCTGTGCTTCTCTCTCTCACCTCTCTTTCTTCCTGTATTCTCTGTCTTTTTGTCGCTACAACCGTGTGCCGCCACCGTCATGGTGAATGACCACCTATTCTCGATTAACAGGGGGTATGGGTGTTAGTGGTGGTTGTTGACGGATCGAGGAGCCGCCGATCAGAAACCGGTTACACCGGTCGCCGATTAATATCAGAGAGAGAATGTATAAATGGATTGAATGTCAGGGGCATTAATTAAATGGAGAGAGAGATGGATTTGACATTTGGAGTAAAAGACTAAAATAACCTTTTAGTTGGCATATTCTGATTGGTTGAGAGTGATTCCCGCGGTTCTTACAACTGGAGGTGGTTTCTATTTTAGCGGCTCCATATATATATATATATATATATATATATATATATACATATATATATATATATACATATATATATATATATACATATATATATATTATATATACATATATATATATATATATATATATATATATATATATATATATATATATAGGTTTAGGTTAACGTACAATGGCTCTTATCGTACAAAATGTACGCGATCACCTCAGCCGTACGATCTGGTGCGAGTTCACTCTTGAACATGCGATTTGTGCTGAAAAACCAACATGCGAAATTGAGTAACACGTATAAAAGAGAGTCGAATGATCTTCTCCAATATTACATTGATGCAAGCTTGCAAAAATTTACCCTTTTTTCCTTTTAGTTCAAATATTATTTTCTTCAAACCATTTGCTATTTCATGCGGCCGCCCACCCGTGGCTGGTCGTGGGTCTGCCCCTGGGTTCACCTTTAAGTACCATCCGAAAAGCCATTTAGATGTACCGAAAATATGAAACCTACATGCAGAGCATATCAACAATAACAAAACACTAACCACCACACATGTATAATAATGTCAACCCAACGACAAAGTCAACTCAACTATACAAAAAGTCAACCCAACAACACCAAATAATATTGGGTTTTCATATGCAACCCATATGTGTTCCTCCTAGATAGTTGGCCATGACAGAAACATGTCAAATGTAGATCTTTTTATCCATTTGATACGGGAACTATTTTCTTGTTTTTCTGCCTGATCGAAATTTCTGACGATATAACGACCGCTACAATCAAAGTCCCCATGAACACGAATAACCCAATAAAACTATGAACATCAAGACTCTGTGGAAGTGCCTGATTATGTTGTGATTCATCAGGAGTATGGTATCCAAGATATCTTTTCCTCAGTTCCATCATAATGTCACTCTCAGTGACATTTATTAACGCCCTTGAAAAAGTATTTAATAAAGGAGATCCGTGTGGGAATGCCTAGGACATTAAACATATAAACTTAGAAAAAATAATGTCAAATGAGTATAGAAGATCAAAATTAACATTGATTATGCTTGCTAATATGTATAAGGAATGTCGACATTACATGCACAAATGGGTCAACATTGAAGATTTAGTCAAACGTGTAAATGGAATGTATGCTAAAATCTTGTAATTCAAACCTTTTAGGCTCCTTCCTAATTTAGTCTCAAGTAACCACTCCTATTCCTTTTTGTAAATTGCCTTTATAAGGCATGTATCCCATGTATGAATTATTACAATCAATTGGCATTTGATATATAATGAGTCATAATGAGGGAGAGTATGTGTTAGAAAGAAGTATTAAAGTGATTTTAAGAATGGTGTTATTACTTATAAAGTTAAAAAGGGGGCAAATCAATACTAATAAATGGGATTGATTTTCACATAGGAAAGAGACAGAGTGAAGAGAGTCTCACAAATGCATTTCCGAATTCTTGGTTTAGCGGTCCAAACTTCATATAATCAGAACCATACTTAGCAAGAAAGAGTTCAATATATGGGAGCTCATGAATGACAACATTTATACTACCATTGGACAAAGCGGTTTTGTATTCTTCAACAGTTCTTAGGGGTAATAAATTCTTACCATGTGTAGTGGTAAGTTGTTATAATGCCCCCATCATGGGGCATTATCCGACACGTGGCATCCTAGTCACACTTGGGCATTATAGCAAAAAGTGGCGTAGTGGGGCATTATGCCAATAACCCCCATTCAATCATTTCACAATCATTTCACAATTATTTTTTTTTAATTTAAAACACAAAAAACTTCATTAATTTAAAAAAAAAAAATTACACTACTTGAAATTAAAAAAAAAAACTGAAAAAAAAACAGAAAATAAAAAAACAGAAACAAAAAAACCGAAAAAATAAAATAAAGTTAAAAAAAAAGAACATGATCTAGAGTCCATATTTTTCTCTATTTTTTTGGCGACGCATTTGCGCAAGGATCAACGCATCGCCTTGTAAGTGGTCGATAGGTTTGGACAAAAACTCAATGTCCTTTTCCATTTGCGTCGCCTCTTGCATCTCGTTAAACTTTTTGGTTTCGGCCACTCGTTATTTCATAATCTCATAACGTTGGTGGCCGAGGTCGCGAATGTCTTGGAGACGACGGTTCATCTCCTCGAAATCTTCCTTTAACTCGAGATCGGAAGACGACTCAACCGTTTTTTTCCCGGTTTCCTTTCTTCTACCGGTGGGTCGGACCAACTCTTCTTGAATTTCCTCGTCAACGTCCACCGCTTCATTATAAGTTGTATGTTAAAAATTAAAGTAGCAAAATAAGTAAAATAATATATATATAAAATAGTTACCGGTATCTTCGTCCTCCGAAATGTCTAGCCACGCCCGAGTCAACGTGAATTCCTCTTCCTTTGTCCATTTAATGATATTTTTTGTACGCCGAGGTGCGTCTTTTTCCTTCTTCTTATGCGACCTTTTGGCGCGTTTCGATTTATCTTGCACCGGTTCCGGTTCGGGTTGCGTCTCCGGCACGACATCGACATCGGGTTCGGGTTGTGACGGTTGAGACCCGCCGGTTTACCATAGCCGAAAGAGGGAGGCACAAACGGAGTGACGCCACTCAAGTAAGCCGTGTACGTTAAAAAGCTCGGGTCCATGTCTTGAAGGTTATACGGGTTTTGCGGTTGGGTTGTGTTCGGGTTCGTGGGTCTTGCGTGGACACCAAAAGGGGGTCGGAATGGATGCATGATTGTATAAAAATGTAGGAGAAAGTGGGTGTTTTTTTTATAAAAAATACAAGAAAGTAGGAGAAAGTGATTGTTGTTGTATAAAAAATATGATAAATGGGTGGATATATATAGTGGGGTAATTTATTAAATTAAAAAAAAAAATAAACAACTTTTGACCGTTTGCTAACGGTCCATTTTCTCGACCCAATCAAAATTACAGCGTTTTAATTAAAATGCCAAAGTCATTTTTTTTGAAAAAAAAAAAACGCCCGGTCACGCCCCATGCAATGGTGACCGGGGCGTTTTGCAGCGTTATTTTTGAAAAATTAAAAAAAAAAACGCCCCACTACGGGCGGTCTTATAAAGTTAAAAAGGGGGCAAATCAATACTAATAAATGGGATTGATTTTCACATAGGAAGAGACAGAGTGAAGAGAGTCTCACAAATGCATTTCCGAATTCCTGGTTTAGCGGTCCAAACTTCATATAAGAGACAGAGTGAAGAGAGTCTCACAAATGCATTTCCGAATTCCTGGTTTAGCGGTCCAAACTTCATATAATCAGAACCATACTTAGCAAGAAAGTGTTCAATATATGGGAGCTCATGAATGACAACATTTATACTACCATTGGACAAAGCGGTTTTGTATTCTTCAACAGTTCTTAGGGGTAATAAATTCTTGCCCGAACAATTGTATTTTTTTTTATTATAAAATCCTTCAAAAAAGAACCATCTGGATAGCCAGCATTTTCAAAACTTGAAGGCACTTTGGGACGAAGCTGATCTAGTGTCAACCACGAGGACAATGTAGCTGTGAAAATTTGAACTACTATGAAGATCATACTTAGCCACATAATGAGCACAACTTTGGAGTTCTTATTGAGTATCTTCCCTGCAAAGAAAATGAATATCAAGTTAGTGAAGGACAGTGGCGAAGCTTGAGATTTCCGACCGGGGGGGGGGGGGTCGAAAACGTATATACCCAAAAATTTCTATAGAACTAGGGGGTCGAAGACGTATATACCAAAAAAAATCGTATACCCAAAAAATTCTATACGAAAACCACATATATTACACTACTGAGCGAAAAGTTCGGTGGGTCGGGTGCCCCCGGCCCCTTCTAACCTGCTTCAATGGTAAAGGAATAGTTTTACTAGAATCATAACCCTTGCCTAGGGCTGTAAACGAACCAAACGTTCAGCGAACCGTTCGTGAACCGTTCGGCTGGAAGTTTGTTTATGTCTGTTCGTTTAATAAGTTTAATAAATGAACGAACATGAACAAGAAATTTCGTTCGATTAGTTAAATGAACGAACATGAACAGAGGTCTCGTTCGTTCGATTGTGTTCGTGAACATTCGGTAAGGTGTTCGTGAACGTGTTCGTGAACATTCTTTCATTTGCGTTTGTTTATGTTCGTATGTTTGTGTTTTAGTTGAATATTTTTGTATTTTCATATATTTTATCTATAATTTTTATATTACTAAACTTTTATTTAATTTATTGCCCTAACAATTAAACTAGGAAACCCTCTTTCACCTTGTTTATGCACCATTTCCCTTTCATTTCTCATTATTTATATTGGCGAATACGGTCGGCCTCCGTTCCACAATAAGGGATTCAAGTTCTAGTGCTACTCTCTGAGCCATCTACATTTATCCTTGGTCGCGTTCACCAAATCTATTTGTGTTCGTGAACCGTTCGCGAACACACTCATTTCCTTAATGAACGGACACGAACATAAAATCTCGTTCGGTAAGTGTTCATGAACCGTTTGTGAACACATTTATTTCCTTAACGAACGAACACGAACAAGGTCGATTTATTTACAGCACTACCCTTGCCCATGTTTTGGGATTAGATAGGAGAAGGGATTCTACAATATTTGAATCCTTTAGGTTTTCTTACTAGTTTATGTATATAAACATCTAGACATATGCTTATTTTATATGTATTTTATTCTTTTTAAGGTTGAGCCACATAGCATCTAACCTTAATCCTAAATTGACACCTATGTCCAACATGGGCTGTCCACAAATTGTTACATATATATGGATGTCTAGTTTTTGTAAGTCATTTAATGTTTGCTTAATAAAATGTTTATATGAATAATGTTGCTAATTATGTGGCAAAACATCACATGATTTATTAACTTCTACTATAGAATTAATATAACTAATGCCATATACACATGATTCAACCTAAACTAGAAAAGGCAGAAAAGGCAGCTAAACATTATATTTAAGAATATGTTTATTACTAAAATCACAATAAAGTGATCAATGAATGAAGGGATACATCTCAAAACATTTAAGTGTACCTTCATGGAATCAGAAAGTGTAAATAGGAAACCAAATGACCATTATGATTCTTTTAAGAATTGGGGCTGTAAACTTTAGGTTTCTAACAAGATATTCCAAAAATGCTACTACAACCACAATATAGATACCAGTGGCAGACCTAGAAGTAAAAGTGAGGGGTATCCTCAGTTTTTTTTACCTGTGGTCGTTCTTGAGAATTAAAAAGCCTGTGCGGGTAGTAAAAATGCAATAGTTTGATTATTGTGAAAAGTTGATACGATTTATAAACAGAACAAGAGTACACAACTTTAAACAAGAATACTAATCAAATACGGTGTAATCACCGTTTACAAATAGCAAAACAAAGCAGATCCTTTAACTGCAGCAACAAGTCTAGACCACTCTTGAACAGGATGATGAAGCCAAGGCTTTAAGTCAGTGTTCTATAGAGCAAGAGAAAGAGGGCTGCACGTTTGATGATCCAACTGGAGAAAAGAGGAGGAGATAAAGGGGGAGCAAACCCTAGAAACGAGCCCAGAGATGAGCAGCCGAGCCCAAGGAACAGCCCAAGACACGAGCCCAATGAACCTCACAAAAAAACATGACAAAAAAAAGAAAGGATATTAGAGAATTGAATTGAAAAAATATAAAAGTTTTATATATTTTAACACCCCCTCTCAATTCAATACTTGAAACAATCAAACAAGTTTAAGGAGAGAACAAACCTTTTCATGCGGATCTCTAGATAGGCCTTCTATGAGAATATCGACAGCTTGATCCTCTGTTTTGATTCCCACCATTTGAATAATGCATTTAGAGATTTTTTCTCTTAAAAAATAAAGATCTATTTTGAAATGTTTTGTGCGTTCATGAACACCGGGTAGCCGTGTTATCACAAAATAACCGAACGGGCAGATTGACATCAACTTTCAATTCCTTTAGTGAAACGGTCTAACGAACATGTATAGACCCGTTCGTTTGAAATGGTCAAACGAGAGGGTTATTTGTTTGACCGTGTGTGTGTTTGCAAGACTAGGGGGTGTGGCTATAAATAGCAACCCCTAGTCATTTGTAACACTTGAAGTTTTAGGAGGTTTGAGACCTCACAGGGAGAGATCACCACTTGGTCTCTCCCCGGATGTGTACTCCTTTGGTATGGTTCGGTTAGCTTGTTAATCGGGCCGGCTTGTTATGTTATGTTACAAAATCAATACAAGTAAGTATTTCATCCGTCTCTAATCGTCCCGTCTATGAACTAATCACATGATAATCACGGTTTCGGTCTCGAAACACGGTCCTACAATTGGTATCAGAGCCATGGTACCCGATTTAGTAAATCTAACCGTTTGCTAAATCACATGTTCTCTAGATCTGTGTTTATTGTGATTTTTGTTCAAGATGTAAAAATGGTGAAAATAAGAAAAACCCAGATCTGGACCGTAATTCGCGGGTCTAGCTAAAACGGAACACACAAAAGAGTTGGGTTTTATATTTTACACCTAAATAATCAAGTTTTCATCATCAAATATCACTTTTGAAGTGATTTTCGTCAAATTTGGAAACGAACAGTTAACTGTTTTCTTGAGATGAGGGTGGTGGTTGTTAGAGAAACTAGGGTTTCTTCATATCATGATCGACGAAGAACCATTTTAGTTACAAAGACTGTTTCCACGGAGAACTAGTATGGTGTTTCGTCACATATGGACCCACAAAGAACGACAACCTGAAGAACTACCATCGACGAAGAACCCTTGTTCCTTAACAAAACCTTCGGCGAAGAACCTTCTGACGTATGACGAAGAATCAAACAAAACCTTCGACGATGTATTCCATCAACAAAACTTTCGGCGAAGAACTTTCTGACGTATGACGAAGAACATCTTTCAGCTCAGATGTTGATCGGTCTCCGATGTTAACTAGTCTCCGGACTCCGATCAGATGTTAATAGGTGCTGCTGTTCCACACCTTATGCCGCCAATCTTGTGAGAATGGTCTTTCCTCAGATCTGCGAAGAGAACATGCTACAGGTCGGTTGATTTGTCGTCGGAGAAGCTTCGATCAGAACAGTGCAGTGCACAATGGTGTGTGGTGATTGTTGCAGGTGGAAGACGATGGTGGTTTTCGATTGAATCGGAGGTGGATGAATCGGAATCAGAAAGGAGATGCTGTGATTGTTCTTCGTAGACAGAGATTTGAAGGTGGAATCGCAGAAAGTGATGATGATTATAGGCTGAATGTTTGATTTCAGAAATTAAATTTGGGGGTTTCGTTAGATAAGAAAGATGAAGTTTGGGGGTTTGGTGGTGGTAGATCGCAGAGAGAGAAAGAGACAAAGTGAGATCTTGGCTGTTTTTAATGTATTTAGGTTTGAAATTAGAATGAAGAGTTCACGATTTGGTTGGCAGATAAAGCTTTTCTATTGGGCCATTCATATAAAGATGAGATGGGGTTGTTGTGTTTACATGTGGTGGGCTTTTATGTCTTGGGCCTCTAATATTGAAAGACATCAAATAATTCATGATTGGGTTTCTTGAAAGTTATTTTGGATCAACCAAATTTTCTATAAGTTCGAGTGTGGGCTTTGAGTTTTGTTGCAAATTTAGTTCTTAAATTTGTAGACAACTAGTTGGTCGGGTGTTCGCGAAGTTGATTTGAATCGTGCTTCTAAATTTCAACGTCAAAATTCGTACGGGTTCGGGAGCGAGCGGGATCACTTTAGGATGATGAAAACAGATGATGATATTTTGAAAAATGTGGGGTAGTCACGGTTACCGATGCAAACGTCAATTTTGGTAACTTGACTACTATGGGCCAAAAACAAAAAAAAATGGTATGTTTACTTCCGCACGTCAATGTTTATGATTGTTATCGGTTATTCGTAAATGTTCGAAAACATTTTGTTTATTGTCATATTCTCGCATTTGGAAACGATTGAATGAATCTGGAATGTCAATACCGGTCCTAACGATTTCACAAAGTCTTTGGAGGGATACAAGTCGGATCCTACGGGGTGCTAGGGGACTTTCTTTATCAACTAGAATATGCAAAGAAGAAAGCATTTTGTTTATTGTCATATTCTCGCATTTGTTAACGATTGAATGAACCTGGAATGCCAATACCGGTCCTAACGAGTTCACAAAGTCTTTGGAGGGATACAAGTCGGATCCTACGGGGTGCTAGGGGACTTTCTTTTTCAACTAGAATATGCAAAGAAGAAAGTCGTTTTCGTGATTTTTCGAAAAACCGAGAACATTCAGTGAAGATTGACGACAGTTCCGCTCAGTGGAGGGAATTGGTGAACATTTGAATATAAATTCTTCTAAGTGGAGAGAATTTGTTCTGTGAAATTGACGACAGTTCCTTTGAAGTGGAGGGAATCTGTTAAGGTTTAGAGATCTTACCAAAGAAATGTGGGGATAAAAATTTTCATATGTTGAATTTTTTCGGTAAATTTCTAAACGCAATAACAGGTGGTAGAGTTTATGATTTTCTGGTGATACTAAAGGTCCTACGTGGAATGTTTTTGCATAAACACATAACATATTTGAGGATTTTAATTAATTCTCCAGCCAACGTGAAGAGTGTTGCACGGAAACATACAGGTATCTAAAGTCGACAGTAGTTTCAAAGCGCTGTTCACTGAAGACCTCGGGGAATCTTTATGAAAGCTGATAGTTCAAGGCTGAAGACCTGCAGGATTCAGTTTTGGGTTTGATGTTTCTTTGGGATTTTACAGGGATCTGGGGGTAACTCAATTTGTTGAGTTTGCATACGATGTACTTGTGTAACATTCCCATTTTTATCATATAAGAATTATAGGTTTGGTTAAATTTATTTACCACTAGTAACTAGTTTATGTTTAATATAATTATTCAACTCAAATAGTTTTAAAAACTATTTTATATAGTTGGTTGAAATATTATAATTAATTGGCCTATATATGGGTGACGGGTAGGGATATGGTAAAAAGTGTTTAAAATGTGAGAAGGGTAAGAAGTGTTTTAAACCATTGGATATTTGATCTAATGGTTGAGATCAATAGGGTATAAAAATGTAAATTGTGTTTTAATTAGAGGGACCTTATGTAAAATTGAAGGGCAATAGTGTCTTTTTCAATGTTTAAAATATGGTAACCGTAACCTACACAACCAAAAACACCTACATTCACTCCTTTTTCCTTAAATATCGGAATTAATGATTCACCTTAATTGTAGGGAGGTCTTTGGTTGCATATTCTTCATACGTTATCATAAAGAGATCTATAATCAGATTCATGGCGTGGTGTTCTAAAACAACAGGATAAATTGACTATGATTCAAGTCATGGTGTTTTATTTGGAGACATTGTTCATGGCATGGTGTTTTAAACATCTATGATTCAAGTCATGGTGTTTTATCTAGAGACATTGTTCATAACATGGTGTTTTATCAATACAAAACATTCCCAGATTTTAAAACACCATGACTATGATTCAAGTCATGGTGTTTTATCTAGAGACATTGTTCATGGTGTGGTGTTTTAAACATCTATGATTCAAGGGATGGTGTTTTATATGGAGACATTGTATAATCAGATTCATGGCGTGGTGTTTTAAAACACCTGGATAAATTGACTATGATTCAAGTCATGGTGTTTTATCTAGAGACATTGTCCATGGCGTGGTGTTTTAAAAATCTGGAGACATTGACTATGATTCAAGTCATGGTGTTTTATCTGGAATCCAAGAAAACATTGTATTGTGATTACATCCATGGTGTTTTAACATCTGGACAATCAATACGAAACATTCCCAGATTTTAAAACACCATGTCTATGATTCAAGTCATGGTGTTTTATCTGGAATCCAAAAAACATTAAAACACCAATTCAAGATCGAAGCTGTATGTATATAACCCTTAAAAACACCAGAATCGAAGAAGGGTGCAGAAGTTAAACAACTGTTTTGTCTCTAGCGATTTCATAAGACTTCTTGTATTTATAATTGATGAAGAATGATACGTAGATAACAATGGTATTGGATCTTGCAAAAAAAAAAAAAACAAAATTCGAATCAATCCCTAAACATTCTCATCGCCAGTTATTTTTTTTCAGTTATATTGGAAATCAATTAATTGACAAGAATGTACAATTACTAATATACCCTTTTGAATTAATTAAGATGAGGGACACTTGTCATTCCCAAATTATTTCTTACACTTCTTACAAAAGATGGACTTTGTACAGGATCCTCTACCTATGGGTGACCTATCTAAATAAAATAAAAGTATATAAAAACTTGTATTATTAGACGGGTAGATTACGGGTAAGTTAAATGTTAGAAATATGAAGTACCTAGACGGGTCTAGGAATCATCTAATAATTAAATTATAAAAATACATTATATTTGAACCTACTCTGTATTTAATGAAATTTGGTTCAAAATGTAGATAAAATTATTCTCGTTCTAATGACATATTTATTATTTTATAAGACGTTATATTTTATAAGATATAAGCGCCAAATAAGTAAAGCTGTTAAATTAATTATAATATATAAATTAAAATAATAAAATAATAATAAAACTAACTTTGCATTTTATGGTGGTAGTATATGTGTGCTTTGTGGTTATGTGGAACAAAAAGAAAAACAAATCAAAACAATGCATTAACTCTAAAGGAATACGTGTATGTATGCATGAGTTAGTATTTATTTGATGTGGGTACGTGTAAAAGGGCCATGCACTCAGGGCTTTTGAGAAAACCACTATAAATAAGAACACATTTCAACAATTAGAATTTGCTCAGCTCTCCCTCCCTATTCTTCTTATGTCTCGCCAAGCTTTCCCTCTAAATTATTCTATTTCTATTTTTATTTTCATTAATAATAATAATAAAAGCTTGCCCCGTTTTAAGTGTTTTAACTCCCGATCACCGCTACCCTTTCTAATTGATCTGAGCCCCATAGCGCATGTCAAGGCTCTGCCTGACTATGTTCGTTTGGGTTCTGTCTCGTGACATAGGGACAAGGTTGAATTAGGGGTACTATACTTACCACGAGTGCATTATATATTTTTAAAATAGCTCAGAAGTTATACCCAAGATTTATACCAGGAGGTATCCTAGTTGAACCCTAAAGTTACAAAGTGGGTTCATTCTCTTTTCTCACCATTTTATTCCCTTTTTGTGATTCACCCAAAACTACTATTTATTATTTTATTTTGGCAAATAAGAAACCATATTTGAGACCCCCAAGTAATCTTGTATAAATCCTAAAATTTTCAGAACAAACAGAATCAGGATCAGGGCCCCTAAAACTCAGGGGGGGGGGGCATTTCCCATTCGATATTATCATCACAGTTTTTAATAGAAATCGAAATTTCTCGTTCCGTCGACTAAGCTAAGCTAGTTAGGGACGTGGCTACCCTATGCTAAATCCGACCCCGTCGCGCCACGCGACAGAGCCTCGCGCCACGCGAGCGCGCCTTTTTCCAGATATAAATAGAAGGGTGTGGGACTTGATTTCTGGCATTGGTTCGACGTACAAATTCGTTTTGTGCACTGAGATATCGTCCGTTTACTATAAAAACACACACGATCACGAAATGCTGCTACGATACAGGGTATTAACTCAATCGCTGCTACGATTAAATATCAGATCGATTGAAACTATCCGACGAATGTTTAAGTGCTTCTCAAATTGGGTTTATACTTTGTTATTCGTCGTGATTCCGACAGGATGTTTGAGTGTCGCCCGAACTCGGGCTATACTCTGTCATTCGTTGCGAATCCGCTGGATGTTTAAGTAACGCATTTTGTCATTCTTCGTGAGGATTTTAATCTCGTGAGCTTATGGTAAAAGTTGTATTTAGTTACTTACCCAGTTTCGTGTGCATTATCGCTTAAATTAGGTTATCAGGCTTATCAGTAGACTAAACTCTACCCCATACACTTACAATCAAAGTAGATGCTAATTCTCAGAAGAACTTGAATCAGGAAGCTTGTTAAATCAATACTGCATGCTTATAATGTGAGTCATTCCCTTTTTACCAAACTTGCTTTCAAAATCATGTTTGTTTTCAAAGTTATAATTACAGGGATTAAGTCTTTGTAGTCTTCATTACAGCCGGTGTGTGGGGTTTTGTATACATTACTTGTTAATCAATCACCATTGGACAACGAGATAGCCAAGGGGTGATATGACCATAGTCACAGACACCATTGGACAACGAGATAGCCAATGGGTGGTCGAGTGACAAATACCGTGAGTATATGGTTGACATGTATAGACATTGTAATCACTCTTAATACTGTAAATTATAACTATGGGTCATTTTGTACCAACTGAATGAACTCACTCAGTATTTCCTGCTGACAAAACCTTTTTAAAACGCGTTTCAGGTAATTACAGTAGATCGGAATATGAGATGGATACGACACCAAAAAGGCTTACAGAAGTGGCTTGATTTATCAATTAAATTAAATTAAGAAAAATTGTTTTATGTAATCGGGTTTATCCCTTATTAAAGCTACCATTGTAAAACATGGGTTTTTATCCCATCTATTTAATAAATAAAATCCAGTGTTTCTAAACTCTGATATTTTTCCTAACTCACGGTGCTGATGAAATTTCTGCTGCAATGTTTTTAAAATAACCACCGGTACCACTTGGCTGCTCGCGGCTCCCGATTCCGTCCAGGTTGGGGTTGGGGGTCGTGACAGAAGGTCGTATCAGAGCCACTGATTTAAGCAAATAGGTGTTGTAATAATAATACCTAAGCCTAAATAAAAGAGTTAGGAAGTTGCTATTAACTGGTAGCACACATGATAGCATTTAGACTTGAACTTAAGAAAAGATGCCTTAGTATAAGCTTTGAGATAAGCTGAATACTTGTGTAACTAAAGTGTGATGGGTTTTGGTATGCCATGAGAATGATAACTAGAACGTTGCAAGTATAATAAATAAGCAATAACAATTGACCCTTATTATTTCTTATTTATTAGTACTACTTTGTTCTAGAACATGATCCGTCATGTGAAGATTAATTTGCTTAGTCCTTGTTGAAAGTCATAATACACTTTCCAAATCATAATTTTAGAAAAAAATACTATTTATGGGAAATACAAAATTTTTCTCCGGCAAGACTGGGTATGGTGTAGCAGACTCTCCAGTTTATCCGGATATACTGAGGTTACCTCTCCGGCTAGAACCGAGTAAGCAGGTATGTAATATGTCAAAACAAGTGACAAGATTTCCCTAAATAGTATCATGACCTGATATCTGACTTGTTTTTGGAAACAAGAATCTGTTAAATACATTAACCTTACTAAAGGTATGTATATTACAGCATGTGAAATATATGATTATATAAATATGTATATCTATAAGAAAATCCAATAATCATAAGGATTGACAATTTGAAATAAAGCACAAGCACATGTGTCAATAATAAATCTAGATTTCTTTATCAGGAATCTCTTGTATATATCTATAATTCTGATATCAAACATTATTTCGTTTAATCATCTGCCTCGTAACTCGTGCGACAAAATAAACAATGGAAACCCTTTAAGTTGGTACGCCATCAAAAGTATAAGAATTACCAATGCATTACCATAAACTATTTAACGCAAGTAAGAAGCATGTAAAGTTGTGCTAGTGCACAAGAAAACACATGAAACTTAAATTATACGTCTACAGATGTCAAAGTATATCACACACGACTTTCGAGGCAAGGCCTTTTGAAAACATGATTGTGCACGACAACAATGCTAATCCTGGAATTGGGAGAACTACTAGCAGCACTTTGCCAAGTGATCCTACAAACGACCTGAATCTCGCTGAGGTACGTTGGAACAAGATTTCACAACCATCGGTGCACAGTCTAATCAGAGTCATAATTATTGGCACTTAAAAATAAGTCACATACCTTTACAAAATCCCCTATTTTATTTTATTCGACATTCCTTGGTAATGTCACTTAACAACGGTTATCACACGAATTTCAAATAAAGTTCTTATATTTCTTTCGTTGAAATCCTGACTTCTGCATATAATGAGTTGAGTTTCGTGTTTTTACTTCCCCTAAATGGTCATCATACCATGAGGATTTCTTTCATAGTAGCAAAAAAATTGATCTATTTCATTTCTTGGTAAATCCACACGTTACACATGTGACAACCTGGACGTTCAAGGTGACTCTCGTTTAACTTCGTGGCACTTAACTTATATCACTACTATTTCATTTCACGACGTCAACACGTATTGGTTGCGTAAACTCATTAAACCCGTTTAAATTACATTGCATCACTAGGATTGTTTGGTTATGAAATTATTATGTTAAATACTATGTACACTTGTTATATAATGTGCACTTTAGTCAACAATGTACACACACCATGATTATGTCCACTTGGCCCAAATCCCTAATCATTGTGATAAGATCTTCGGCCCAAAAAGAACCCAACAAGAAGCCCACCTCTGGCCGATTATGTATATACGCAGGGGTCATGAAAGTTATCAAGTTACCATTGTTTAGAAAACAAACTATCACACAAAAACCCTAATAACCTCCTCGTCTCCTCCCTGTGTGATCATCGGCACCCAATTTCCCCCTCACCCGAGACACTTCTACATCTCGAGTTAGGCACCCTACACTACGGTTAGTATGTTAAATCATTCTTGTAAATCTGCTTGTTATTTTGTGAAGCCATGGATCATTGTTTGTTATTTTTTTTTTGATGCTAGTAATGGTTAGAACTCCTTTGCTATAACTGGACTATAATCTAGTTAAACATGTACTGGTAATACAAAAATTAGTGTGGCTTGATAGTGGCCGATGATTGTTTACCTGTTTGGGATCTTATGACGTGATTGATACATGATATATGATGTATTGACTGGTTTATGTTATGGGCGTGAAGAGGGAATTGGATATTATTTAAGTTCAGCATAGAATTGGTAGTAGGTATAATATTAAGGATTGATGTAATCGAATGATATGAGGGCTGCGTACATACAAATTCATGTTAGATGCTCATGTGAGATAACTGTGAATATTATTAAAATTAATATGGATATCATGTGGGTATTTGATGAACCATTAATTAGTTTGAAAACTTGGTGTTGAATAATCCAAATTGAATATTGTTACTGATGCTGTTGTGTGCGGCAATTCAACAAATAAAATAGATAATAAGGATATGGTGTAGTGGGGTTGGGCCGAGATTTAATATTGGGGCTGTACCCCAACTAGAAATCGCACACATTCACCTGATCACATACTTAAGTTCCTTGGACTCAACTTAATTCTGGGCCGGCACCCAACTGGGCTGTATTTGTGTTGGCAAAAGGGAGTGGAACGTAATGAGTAACATGAGAATTGAGGGTAGGGTAATTACTACTCATACATTTAGGAAGCTTGTGAAATTTATAATTTAAATTCTTCAACAATCAACAACAGTATATATCTGCTTAATTCATATAAGTGAACATGGGTGTTGTGGATATGTGGGCCGAATGGTTTAACATATATGGACTTGGATAACAGTGAGGATATATATGCATACATGTTAGTGACTCCTACTTGTTGACTTTTATAATTGTGAGATATTATTCATGTGTGACGTAAATGATAATTATGTGCTGTATAGGTGAATTGCCATTGTGATAAATGCCCTATAACAATACATGTGGGGCATCTTGAAAGTGCAACCAATTTAGATAAGGATCCATTAATATTGTCGGCCGTACTATTGATATTTGCATGAAAATTGTCAGTGACATGTGATATATATATATATATATATATATATATATATATATATATATATATATATATATGTATATATATATTTGTTAATTGGTGAATTCCTTGGTCATGTGCTTTAATGAATATCTTATGATAATACAAACTGATGATAGAAATATGTGAAACTTAAGATCCCTAAACATGTACTTACATGTATGATAACTAGTGCACGATGGTAATTATATTATTGATTTAATTTGTGATGTTGCCTTGAATTTATTTGCTCCATGATTCTGTGCACATGATTATTGTAAAAGGCATAAATCATGTGATAACTGATAATTGGATTAGTAGTGAGACTTGGGCCGAACAGGAAATCAAATGAAATATGGGGCTTTATGCATAAGTCTAATGGTTTTAGGCTTATTATATTTCTAGATGATATCACCTAGGAGCCACATTGTGAGGAAAAACATAAACCGATTGGGCTGCGCATGTCGTTGGGCTACAAACAGAAACTGGGCCGCACACTTACTTTGGGCCACACGTGTGTTGTACTGTTTCATCATGTTGAACTTGCATAATACATGAACGAGGATTGAATTGTTGATATGTGTTATTGTGAAACACGAGCATGTGATGAGAACTTTGCACGAGACCTGAATGATTGTTACATGCTGTTTAGGATCAATGTGATACGTGATCTCTTGTTACAACTTGTATAAGGATGTGTGACTATGTGTCCGTTGTTTGTGTAATGTGTATGTGGAATACATGAATTATGCGCATATAATCTGATTATCATTGGTAACTATGTTAGGATATGGTTGATCAACTGTAAACGTAAACAAGTAACTAGTCTTACCGAGCAAACCCAAGGTGAGTTCACTACATTCGAGCATGCGTCCCAGTGGTTGGGGACAGTCAGTGGGTATCCCGTGGAGGGATAAGTCTTTGGGTAAAAACGGGTATATTGGTTAATATTTTCACCTATCACTCTTGTAAGTCCTTTATTATGTTACCTGGAGGGTAACGGGTATTAGTTGGTAGCGCTACTTAGGTTTGGCACCCTCACACCGCTCCTAGATAGGACGGATGTGAACTAATGACCCAGTCGGGGCCCAGTACTAGATAGGAGTACGTGGGAAGGGCAGTCATGTATTTCAGGAGCCGTCTTGTTTGGAATTGAGATATTAACAATATTACTTGCATTTGTCAGTGAACTGTTTTACATACATCTGGTAACAAACGTTTTCTTAAACTGTGAACTCGCCAGCTTTGTCTGATACACTTGTTACATGCTCGCAGGTCGTTAGGTATCTTGGAACAGGAACTTGCTGGCTGGAGGGCATGAGTGGTCATGGTTCACACCGATTGGTTTTATTTATTGAACATTGGTTCTTACATTTGTTGGAAAATGTTTATATTGTGATACGTTAACGCTTCCGCTGAACTTGCTGGTTTCGAATAACTTATGTTTGGATTTTAATATTAAATGATGAAACTTTATTTTAAACTTATGGATTCAATGTAATTGGTGGCTCGTTGCTAGTGGGTCACACGCCTAACAGGGACACTCCTAAATGGTATTTTGAGGGTGTGACAGTTTGGTATCAGAGCCACTGGTTATAGTGAACTTGGTTTTAAAAACGTTTTTTTTTTTTTTTTTTTTTTTTTTGTAAAACCAGACTATAACCGAACAAGTCCTGAATACGACCATGACACTCAGCTCCAGACTGCAAGGTTTGTCTCTCGTATACTCGTTGTACTGCATAACTAGTGAACACTTACATATGATATTGCATGTGATTGCACGTTTAGCACAACAGTATGAATTCATGTATTACTTGCATGTGTTATGTGACTGATAGGGTGGTATTTCCCTAAACATTCATTACTTACGTTCTGTGATGCTCTTTGTTAACTACTCGAGTTTGAGGAACCATTTGACATGAGTTAAGAGGAGCTGAGATGTGCATGCAAATCACAATACTATTGTGGGTGCACACATAATAATAATGTGGGGTGCATGCGAATCCCAGTGAGGCTTAACAAGTGAAAAAGGGGTTATGTTTTGTTATTTGATCGATGTGAAACACAACAGTCTATAGGAGTCATAGCAGTGATTGTCTCCTACTTGAACATGATCTTTTCGCTCCTCTCTGAATCCTTTCGAACCTCGATGATATCGAGTAGTACCTGAACACCCATATGAACGCCTAGCGAACTGTGTAGAATGTTAAGCGCTTGTACGAACATCCTTGAGTTGGATGTTGCAACGACAATGATTGATCTATACCTTTCTCACTTTTCTTTGTTTGCTGGAACTTAACATATTGACGTCTTAAATCCCGAAGTGCGATCACTTCTGCAAACACTCTCGCGACATACCGTGTATTATTCAGATAACTTTCAAGAACGATGGACAAGAGGGTAAACGTAGTACCTTACCGACTTCAGCATTTGAACGACCCTTGTTACCGGCGATGAACAACAGCAATTTGACTCCAATTGAATCTTTAACCCTAGTCAGCGACTCATGGGAGTCAACTCCTATGAATCAATCAGGACGTAAGCGATGGCAACTGATTATTGGGTGGAATGAGTAACTTTCTATGCAGTGAGTAGTGTCTTAGGATGCGACATGGAATGAGACAGGATGGACCCTATTGTTGAAAGACCGTAAGGCCCGGTTTCAAGCAAAACAAAATTAGAGGCAACAGTCACGGCAACAACCAAGGGAACGACGGTCGTATTGGAAATGCTCATAACAAAAACAACAAACACTGGAAATGATACTCATGGAAGGGCATTTAGGATAGGCGTGGGCGACGCCAGGATTATAACAACATGGTGGCCTACACGTTGTTGGTAACTAATCACTTTGTCACTGTTCTGCTTAACCCTGATGCTTCTTGAAAACGAACCTGTTGTGAACTCGGTTGATGACAAGTCAACTGAAACCTCATACGATTGTTGGGATGCAACTCGACCTTGTGGGACAAGTGTTCGACATCGACCTTCCATCTACTACCCTTGAAAGTTTAATGCAATAGTTAGTATGTATTGGTTATCCAGACAACGCGCGGATATACCTTGAGAGGAATCGCTGTCCGTCCTAAAGCATCAGTGTGGTGTAAAGGTTAGTATTAGTTTAGCAATGAAGGCCGGGAGCGTCTACGGATGGATTACCCCGCTATGTTGGCAACCGTTACTAATGTTAGGACTAAGGAAATAGAGGATCGAGGATCCACCAATCATTAGTGATTCCTTTCGGTGTGCTACCCAAGGAACTTTCAGGTTTACTTGCACAACTGTTAGTCGGAATCTCAATTGATCTCACGACAGAGGCAACTCTGAGTACTCGTACATTGTACCATTTTGCACCGGAGGGTTGCAAGAACTGTTTAATCAACTACAGGAAATACTGGACAGGAGTTTGTCGGACCTAGCTTTTCACTTTGGGGAGCCCTAGTTATATCCGTGAAGATAAACCTTTCCGTATGTGAACTGATTATCCAGAACTTAGCAAGGAGACAGTTAAGAACAGTTTGCCTCGATCATGCATTAGCAACCTGTCTACCAGTGCGAGGGTCAAGTTTCCATTCGAGGAATAGCTAACGAATGAACTATCATCAGATGGGAGTCCAGAGGGGAGAATGTTCCTACAATGGCATACCAGACGCAGGGTGGCCATTGCGACGTTGTATTCCAAAACCGGATTTTCGAAGATCGTGCAGTTTAAACCTATTTAGCACAGCAGGGTGCTGTGTTCCTGGAAGACAAAATAGAAGAACGTTCGTTTAGCTTATGGAGTTCAACTCTACAATGCACTGAGCATCGTCTTTACCCGAGGGTGCGGGTGACTTAGTGGAATACCATGACGGTTCGATCCAGAGTCCCGCTTACACGCTGGAGCAACACGAAGAAAGTAATAACTTACTTGGTGAGTTTACAAGAAGATTTACACGCGTCGCAACCTGGGGTGGAAACCATGGCTTTAGATTTAAATGGGGGCATTACTTGGGCGGTACCAAATGCATTACCTAGACCGATCATAAGGGCCTCCCATGTATCGATCATCGAAAGAGCTAAAGCAACCAATGACACCGCTGGATGGAACTTTGGAATAAGTGCGACTGTGAAACCTGAACGTGCACGAGCTATGCAACTCACCATCAACTCTAACTTACTTGATAAAGACTCACTTTGTCCAAACCGAGGAACTAAAGGAACAGAATTTGCAAGTTAAACCCATGTGGGGCATGGGGAAGCAACCATTGACAGGTAGGACGATATTCGCTACCTCATAGAAAAAAATGTGGGTCTCATTATACGACAACTGTAGGGAACTCGTGTTGAGCAAAGCATACCGGCCTCGATACTCTAGTCGTCTGGGTTTTGGTGAGAGATATTAGGATCTATAAACCTTGTACTGGTGTTTGGGTATGAAGGCCCACCTAGCTATGTTTATGTTGGACCTATGGGAAAGTCGAGGTGGAGTATCAGTAACCGGAAACACCCATAGGGGAATGAGAACAGACTGCCATGAATTTTGTCACTGGTCTACTTACAACTCGAAACGGAAACATTATCATCTGGGTGATCGTTGATGGACTCACATTTCTAGTATACTTTCTTGCAATCGATGAACCGACGAGTCTTCACAGCTTGAGAATATTCCTCTAAGAGAGGCGACTTTAGGGCACGAGGTGCCAACTCCTGTCATCTCTGATTTTGAGTTATCCTTGATTCATGTCAGGCAATACACAACGCCCTTGACTCACATCTAGACATGAGCATTACTTATCACTGTGGGACCACCAGATAGAGTAACGAACCATCCTGACTCGTTAAGACATGCTGCGAGCATGTGCGTGATTGAAGTTAGTAAAATTTGGGAAGGACACTTATCTTTGGGTGAGCTCTACTGCAGCCGCTACCGTGTTAGTATGTATGCAGCTCTGTTTGAGGCATTGTGTGCATGATAATGCCAACCTCCTTGTTGGATTGAGGTGAATGACAACCTAATCACGGGACTAGGACTTGCACTCGGTATTGGAAATTGTGTGGCGACAACGCGTGATCGCCAGGAACCCTGATAACTTAAGAAACACCGGGAGTTCGCTACAGGCGAACGTGTCATATTGGAAGTCTCACCCTGGGAGGGTGCGATACACTATGGGAAGCGTGGCAAGCTTAGTCTGCGGTACGCTGGGACATTTGGATTCCTGTAACGGATCGGTGATATGACTCACAAACATGAGTTACCTGATGAATTGGGTAACGGTCACAATGCCATTTATGCCTCGAATCTAAAGAAGTGGTTGCTTGACGGAAAAACTAGTGATACCCTTATTAGAAACTAAGGATGACGACAAGTTGCAGTTGCGTGGAATCTACTAAAATCAAGACCCAGGACGTCAGGATTCGTTAGTATAGCCGAATTCCAATCGTGAGATTTCGTTGGAACTCAAAACGTTGCCGGAGTTAACGAGGGGACGCAATGATCGGAGTAAACTCTAGTATCCTCAGTTGTCCAAACGGTTGTATTAACTTATGATATCATTGGCAAATTTTGGGACGAAATTCCTTTTCAAGTTGGGGATGATGTGGCACCCGGGAAAATCCACAGTCATTCTGATTTAACACATTCTGATCTAGCACTGTACTGCTTTGTGGTGCTTATCAAATTTTGGGACGAAATTTTCTTTCAAGTTGGGGATGAAGTGACAACCTGGACGTTCAAGGTGACTCTCGTTTAACTTCGTGGCACTTAACTTATATCACTACTGTTTCATTTCACGACGTCAACACGTATAGGTTGCGTAAACTCATTAAACCCGTTTAAATTACATTGCATCACTAGGATTGTTTGGTTATGAAATTATTATGTTAAATACTATGTACACTTGTTATATAACGTGCACTTTAGTCAACAATGTACACACACCATGATTATGTCCACTTGGCCCAAATCCCTAATCATTGTGATAAGATCTTCGGCCCAAAAAGAACCCAACAAGAAGCCCACCTCTGGCCGATTATGTATATACGCAGGGGTCATGAAAGTTATCAAGTTACCATTGTTTAGAAAACAAACTATCACACAAAAACCCTAATAACCTCCTCGTCTCCTCCCTGTGTGATCATCGGCACCTAATTTCCCCCTCACCCGAGACACTTCTACATCTCGAGTTAGGCACCCTACACTACGGTTAGTATGTTAAATCATTCTTGTAAATCTGCTTGTTGTTTTGTGAAGCCATGGATCATTGTTTGTTATTTTTTTTTTTGATGCTAGTAATGGTTAGAACTCCTTTGCTATAACTGGACTATAATCTAGTTAAACATGTACTGGTAATACAAAAATTAGTGTGGCTTGATAGTGGCCGATGATTGTTTACCTGTTTGGGATCTTATGACGTGATTGATACATGATATATGATGTATTGACTGGTTTATGTTATGGGCGTGAAGAGGGAATTGGATATTATTTAAGTTCAGCATAGAATTGGTAGTAGGTATAATATTAAGGATTGATGTAATCGAATGATATGAGGGCTGCGTACATACAAATTCATGTTAGATGCTCATGTGAGATAACTGTGAATATTATTAAAATTACTATGGATATCATGTGGGTATTTGATGAACCATTAATTAGTTTGAAAACTTGGTGTTGAATAATCCAAATTGAATATTGTTACTGATGCTGTTGTGTGCGGCAATTCAACAAATAAAATAGATAATAAGGATACGGTGTAGTGGGGTTGGGCCGAGATTTAATATTGGGGCTGTACCCCAACTAGAAATCGCACACATTCACCTGATCACATACTTAAGTTCCTTGGACTCAACTTAATTATGGGCCGGCACCCAACTGGGCTGTATTTGTGTTGGCAAAAGGGAGTGGAACGTAATGAGTAACATGAGAATTGAGGGTAGGGTAATTACTACTCATACATTTAGAAAGCTTGTGAAATTTATAATTTAAATTCTTCAACAATCAACAACAGTATATATGTGCTTAATTCATATAAGTGAACATGGGTGTTGTGGATATGTGGGCCGAATGGTTTAACATATATGGACTTGGATAACAGTGAGGATATATATGCATACATGTTAGTGACTCCTACTTGTTGACTTTTATAATTGTGAGATATTATTCATGTGTGACGTAAATGATAATTATGTGCTGTATAGGTGAATTGCCATTGTGATAAATGCCCTATAACAATACATGTGGGGCATCTTGAAAGTGCAACCAATTTAGATAAGGATCCATTAATATTGTCGGCCATACTATTGATATTTGCATGAAAATTGTCAGTGACATGTGATATATATATATATATATATATCTATATATTTGTCAATTGGTGAATTCCTTGGTCATGTGCTTTAATGAATATCTTATGATAATACAAACTGATGATAGCAATATGTGAAACTTAAGATCCCTAAACATGTACTTACATGTATGATAACTAGTGCACGATGGTAATTATATTATTGATTTAATTTGTGATGTTGCCTTGAATTTATTTGCTCCATGATTCTGTGCACATGATTATTGTAAAAGGCATAAATCATGTGATAACTGATAATTGGATTAGTAGTGAGACTTGGGCCGAGCAGGAAATCAAATGAAATATGGGGCTTTATGCATAAGTCTAATGGATTTAGGCTTATTATATTTCTAGATGATATCACCTAGGAGCCACATTGTGAGGAAAACATAAACCGATTGGGCTGCGCATGTCGTTGGGCTACAAACAGAAAACTGGGCCGCACACTTTCTTTGGGCCACACGTGTGTTGTACTGTTTCATCATGTTGAACTTGCATAATACATGAACGAGGATTGAATTGTTGATATGTGTTATTGTGAAACACGAGCATGTGATGAGAACTTTGCACGAGAACTGAATGATTGTTACATGCTGTTTAGGATCAATGTGATACGTGATCTCTTGTTACAACTTGTATAAGGATGTGTGACTATGTGTCCGTTGTTTGTGTAATGTGTATGTCGAATACATGAATTATGCGCATATAATCTGATTATCATTGGTAACTATGTTAGGATATGGTTGATCAACTGTAAACGTAAACAAGTAACTAGTCTTACCGAGCAAACTCAAGGTGAGTTCACTACATTCGAGCATGCGTCCCAGTGGTTGGGGACAGTCAGTGGGTATCCCGTGGAGGGATAAGTCTTTGGGTAAAAACGGGTATATTGGTTAATATTCTCACCTATCACTCTTGTAAGTCCCTTATTATGTTACCTGGAGGGTAATGGGTATTAGTTGGTAGCGCTACTTAGGTTTGGCACCCTCACACCGCTCCTAGATAGGACGGATGTGAACTAATGACCCAGTCGGGGCCCAGTACTAGATAGGAGTACGTGGGAAGGGCAGTCATGTATTTCAGGATCCGTCTTGTTCGGAGTTGAGATATTAACAATATTACTTGCATTTGTCAGTGAACTGTTTTACATACAACTGGTAACAAACGTTTTCTTAAACTGTGAACTCGCCAGCTTTGTCTGATACACTTGTTACATGCTCGCAGGTCGTTAGGTATCTTGGAACAGGAACTTGCTAGCTGGAGGGCATGAGTGGTCATGGTTCACACCGATTGGTTTTATTTATTGAACATTGGTTCTTACATTTGTTGGAAAATGTTTATATTGTGATACGTTAACGCTTCCGCTGAACTTGCTGGTTTCGAATAACTTATGTTTGGATTTTAATATTAAATGATGAAACTTTATTTTAAACTTATGGATTCAATGTAATTGGTGGCTCGTTGCTAGTGGGTCACACGCCTAACAGGGACACTCCTAAATGGTATTTTGAGGGTGTGACAACACATGCACTGTTTGTTGCGCATGTGGTTCGTTTGAGTTATGAAGACCATAGGAGGGCTTCATTCCAATTTGTTGTTTTATTAAAACTCACATATCGTTTCGCTATACTTAATCTTTGCATTGTAAACCACATTTTTTGCAAAACGATGACTCTTTGATATCTAATCGATGAATTTCTTGAATAACTCGATTCTCTGGTACACATGGTTTTTGTTGTGACCATGTCAGAACTTTCTCATCAGTATATGAACTCGTTGTGTTTAAACCAAGTTCAATTGCTTAAACTTGCTCGCATTACGTATTCCATTTAAGATCCCATATGATGGATTGAGGCTATCATATTCAAAATAGTATCAACAAGCACTTCATTTTCTTTGAACCATAACATGCTTGCTTGGCCTTCGACTTCATCATTTCTTTGATCACGATCACCATGTGGTGACGTTTTCACAAGTTTGAAGCTTGCGCTCATCTCGTTGCTCACACCATGCTCGGATTTAATTATTTAATTATTTATTGTGTATTGATATTAAATCCGCTTGTTCGATCTATGTATTATCAGTCTTAATTCAATTGTGTGTTAAGATAATGGTACCCTAGTTCGTGTTAAATATTTAGGTGTACCTCTTAACGGTTCTTTCACCATCGAGCGAACATTTCATGATATTCATTGCCTTCCTCTTCGCTCAAAAATAATGTTTATTCATTTCATTTTCAGTTATAGATCCTATAAAAAAATTATTTGAAAAAAATATTCAGATTTACTTTGTGAACCCTTCGCTTAATTTCAAAACACGGTGATACTTGTTTGATCACTTCTATTATTGCCTTGTTTCAATCACTACAACACCTTGTGGTGTTGGTATGAACTTGCAACTTGTGCTAAATTACTATCAGTCGTTTTATGCGGAACTATTTATGCTTTTCGTTTGCACACATTATATACAGATTTAATTATTTATTTGTACTGAATCCGCTTTGTTGGTTTATCCTATAAAAGCAATCTTAACACAATCATGTGCTAAGATAATGATACACAAATTCATATCATATTTTAGTATATCTCTTAATGATTCTTACATCATCAATCGAGCGTTTCGTAATCTTTATTACTTTATCATCTTTGATCGAAAAACATTATTTAGTTATTTCATTTTCAATCAAAAATCCTACTAGATTTGTTTGAAACAAACATTCGGACTTACTTCATTTTGATTTCAAGCATGGTGAACTCATTCAGTCACCGCTACTATTTTTTTTCGATTACTACGACACCTTGTGGCGTCGCAATAAACTTGTAGCTTTGGCTAATCATAAGCATATGAATCATTCAAAACCGTGTATTTCTTTCGCTTGACTCATCCTTGAAAGTGGTCTTAATACAACTACGTGTTAAGACAATGATACACTAAACTCTATTGTATATCGGTGTATCCTTGCAATTCAATAAATGTCAACCCATTGATTTTTTTCTAGTTGACAAATCATTTTCGTACTTTTATTTCATTCAAGCTTGTTGATTCTTAGTCTTTCTCAGTTGACAATCAAAGAAAGTTTTCTTTTGATAATAAATTCTATTATTCCTAAAAGTCATTCACAATTTATAAACATTCAATTTAGACGTCTATATCTTTTCTTGACTTGAACCTAGTCACCTTGGAAACTATATCATTTCATCTGGTTCATTTGATATTGATTTTTTTTCAAATAATTCAGTTGAACCATTAAGTCCTATTTATTGTACAAATCATATTCACAAAATTTGATATTTTGATTCAGTATCATTTACCTTAAAATTATTCTTATTGACCAAGACATGACATAACTCTAAAAGAGATATCGTAGCCCAAATCTCGAGGACAAGATTAAAACAAGGTGGGGAGGATGTAACTTTCCATTTTTATCATATAAGAATTATAGGTTTGGTTAAATTTATTTACCACTAGTAACTAGTAACTAGTTTATGTTTAATAAAATTATTCAACTCAAATAGTTTTAAAAACTATTTTACATAGTTGGTTGAAATATTATAATTAATTGGGCTATATATGGGTGACCTTTCTAAATAAAATAAAAGTATATAAAAACTTATATTATTAGACGGGTAGATTACGGGTAAGTTAAATGTTAGAAATATGAAGTACCTAGACGGGTCTAGGAACCATCTAATAATTAAATTATAAAAATACATTATATTTGAACCTACTCTGTTTTTAATGAAACTTGGTTCAAAATGTAGATAAAATTATTCTCGTTCTAATGACATATTTATTATTTTATAAAACGTTATATTTTATAAGATATAAGCGCCAAATAAGTAAAGCTGTTAAATTAATTATAATATATAAATTAAAATAATAAAATAATAATAAAACTAACTTTGCATTTTATGGTGGTAGTATATGTGTGCTTTGTGGTTACGTGGAACAAAAAGAAAAACAAATCAAAACAATGCATTAACTCTAAAGGCATACGTGTATGTATGCATGAGTTAGTATTTATTTGATGTGGGTACGTGTAAAAGGGCCATGCACTCAGGGCTTTTATGAAAACCACTATAAATAAGAACACATACAATTAGAATTTGCTCAGCTCTCCCTCCCAATTCTTCTTATGTCTCGCCAAGCTTTCCCTCTAAATTATTCTATTTCTATTTTTATTTTGATTAATAATAATAATAAAAGCTTGCCCCGTTTTAAGTGTTTTAACTCCCGATCACCACGACCCTTTCCGATTGATCTGAGCCCCATAACGCATGTCAAGGCTTTGGCTGACTAAGTTCGTTTGGGTTCTGTCTGGTGACATAGGGACAAGGTTGAATTAGGGGTACTATACTTACCACGAGTGCATTATATATTTTTAAAATAGCTCAGAAGTTATACCCAAGATTTATACCAGGAGGTTTTCTAGTTGAACCCTAAAGTTACAAGGTGGGTTCATTCTCTTTTCTCACCATTTTATTCCCTTTTTGTGATTCACCCAAAACTACTATTTCTTATTTTATTTCGGCAAATAAGAAACCCTATTTGAGACCCCCAAGTAATCCTGTATAAATCCTAAAATTTTCAGAACAAACAGAATTAGGATCAGGGCCCCTAAAACTCAATGGGGGCATTTCCCATTTGATATTATCATCACAGTTTTTAATAGAAATCGAAATTTCTCGTTCCGTCGACTCAGCTAAGCTAGTTAGGGACGTGGCTACCCTATGCTAAAACCGACCCCGTCGCGCCACGCGACAGAGCCTCGCGCCACGCGAGCGCGCCTTTTTCCAGATATAAATAGAAGGGTGTGGGACTTGATTTCTGGCGTTGGTTCGACGTACAAATTCGTTCTGTGCACTGAGATATCGTCCGTTTACTATAAAAACACACACGATCACGAAATGCTGCTACGATACAGGGTATTAACTCGATCGTTGCTACGATTCAATATCCGATCGATTGAAACTATCCGACAAATGTTTAAGTGCTTCTCAAATTGGGTTTATACTTTGTTATTCGTCGTGATTCCGACAGGATGTTTGAGTGTCGCCCGAACTCAGGCTATACTCTGTCATTCGTTGCGAATCCACTGGATGTTTAAGTATTGCACTTTGTCATTCGTCGTGAGGATTTTAATCTCGTGAGCTTATCGTAAAAGTTGTATTCAGTTACTTACCCAGTTTCGTGTGCATTATCGCTTAAATTAGGTTATCAGTAGACTAAACTCTACCCCATACACTTACAATCAAAGTATATGTTAATTCTCAGAAGATTCAAATCAGGAAGCTTGTTAAATCAATACTGCATGCTTATAATGTGAGTCATTCTCTTTTTACCAAACTTGCTTTCAAAATCATGTTTGTTTTCAAAGTTATAATTACAGGGATTAAGTCTGTGTAGTCTTCATTACAGCCGGTGTGTGGGGTTTTGTATACATTACTTGTTAATCAATCACCATTGGACAACGAGATAGCCAAGGGGTGATATGACCATTGTCACAGACACCATTGGACAACGAGATAGCCAATGGGTGGTCGAGTGACAAATATATGGTTGACATGTATAGACATTATAATCGCTCTTAATACTGTAAATTATAACTATGAGTCATTTTATGCAAACTGAATGAACTCACTCAGTATTTCCTGCTGACAAAACCTTTTTAAAATGCGTTTCAGGTAATTAAAGTAGATCAGAATATGAGATGGATACGGCACCAAAAAGGCTTACAGAAGAGGCTTGATTTATCAATTAAATTAAATTAAGAAAAATTGTTTTATGTAATCGGGTTTATCCCTTATTAAAGCTACCATTGTAAAACATGGGTTTTTATCCCATCTATTTAATAAATAAAATCCGGTGTTTCTAAACTCTGATATTTTTGCTAACTCACGGTCCTGATGAAATTTACGCTGCAATGTTTTTAAAATAACCACCGGTACCACTTGGCTGCTCGCGGCTCCCGATTCCGTCCAGGGTGGGGTCGGGGGTCGTGACAACTTAGTCAAGCCGACTTCCTGAGTACTGATGCTGAAGATCCGTAGTGCATTACGTGGTCAACTTCACAAAGGCGAGACAATGAGATCTGGATGTAGTTCAACTAAGTGTGCTGTTTGGTTGAGCTTGCAAGGGATATACTCGGTCTAGCTGACTTTCCTGAGTATTGATGTTGAGGATTAAAGTGCATTACTTGGTCAATTCCACAAAGACGGTTTATAGAAGACAATTCACCAGAAATCTCTACCAATGTAGTATGCTTGAATGAGATAGAGTTCTTATGACAGATCAAGACTTGATGCAGTTCTTAAAGAATGGAACCCTTATCAAATGTCGGTTAGAGTATTGGAAGATCAGCGGAAGATCGGTTAATTGAGCCTTGTGAGGTCATTGCACAACACCCAACACGGATACGCGTACTTTAAGGGGGAAATATTATACAAAGAGCGTCAAGATACTACTTACCTAGATCATCGGTCAAGGGGGAATTTGTTTACACAGAGAAGATAAATACTTGACTGAAGATCGATTGCAGTTGCATTTTCAGCATTCGACAGCAACAGACAAGGGGGAATTTGTTGATGCAGATTTTGTGTCCGATGCTGTTCGAATAGATTAGATGTATTTTATGCTGAATTTGTAATAGTTAGTGAAACGGTCTAACGAACATGTATAGACCCGCTCATTTGAAGTGGTCAAACGAGAGGGTTATTTGTTTGACCGTGTGTGTGTTTGCAAGACTAGAGGGTGTGGCTATAAATAGCAACCCCTAGTCATTTGTAACACTCGAAGTTTTTGGAGGTTTGAGACCTCACAGTGAGAGATCACCACTTGGTCTCTCCCCGGATGTGTACTCCTTTGGTATGGTTCGGTTAGCTTGTTAATCGGGCCGGCTGGTTATGTTATGTTACAAAATCAATACAAGTAAGTATTTCATCCGTCTCTAATCTTCCCGTCTATGAACTAATCACATGATAATCACGGTTTCGGTCTCGAAACACGGTCCTACAGAAATTACTAATTCTAAAATATGATTAAGTTACTATTTTCTATTTTGTAAAACATTTCTTTATTTAGGGTCGATTAAGTTACTTTTTTTTACTTTATAACATATTTCTGTATTTAGGGTCATGAAGAAATTTGGACGGAATTTTTTTTTTGTTAGGTGAAATACGCAACAACAAATGAATAAATATTATTTTATATACTAAGTAATAAATAAGTTACATCTCTAAAACCCTGTGTATTGCACGGGTCAAATGAACACGTGTTTTGTACGACTTGAATAAATATAATTTAATCAATTAAAACACACGGTTGTCAATAAATGTTTTTGAAAAAAAATGAACTTTGTTGTACTATTTGTGGAAAAAAATACATATTAGGTATACTTGAATAATAGTTAAAATGATATTAATTCCACTGATATTGAAGGTGTTTTTATTATTTAATATTTATATAAAATATATGAAATATTAAAAATATCAATTAATAAAAAAATAGAATTAATTAAAAGAAAGAAATACGAAAGTTCTAAAATTGATAAACAAAATTTAATCTAAAATTTTATTTTAATTATCGCACTCCTATAAATATGTGATATGATTTCTAAGCATTTATGTGTTATTATATATTAATAAACATATTAGATATTAGATTAGTTTATTAACAAAATTATTACTAAATTGACGGGGAGAATGTCATGTGCCAATAATTGGAATCCTTTAGTAAAATTAAATTAGATTAGATAAATAAACAATACGTAACCAAAAATGTATTAATTATAACTCAAAACCCTTGAATATATTATAATTAATAACTACCCTTTTTTCAGTGAAAAAACTTCGTTGTATTTTTTTTTAAACGGCAAATTTGGATCACTAACGGACCACTGGTGTATCATCGTGCCACCAGTAGAACCACCCGATCATATCCATCTCCACTAGACATAATGCCTATACACCAATTCAGGAGGAAACTCAATAAATATGAAAAAACCCCCTTGTGAGAATCGAACCCAGGACCTATTGGCCCAAAGTTTTATCCCACCACCAAGATGCCACTAGGCTATAAAGCCATGGGCAAAAACTTCGTTGTATTAGTTAATTGCATTTAGTTGTTCCAAAAAAAAAGTTTATTAAAGTTTGAACTCAGTTGTCATAAATTCATAAGTTGAAAGTTAAATTTTAAAAATTGTATAAACATTTTGAGGAAAAATCGTTATTATATATAGAGTTAATGTGTTTACAACTTACACTATAAAATGTTGGTCATTTTTAGTGTTAAAAATATTAATTTGTAAATCTAATTATGTTTAAAGAATTTATTTAAAAAATGGACCAAGTTTTAGTATTGGTAAAACAAATTTACAATGACGTTTTAAAAAGATATCCATGAATCATCATAAAATATAAAAAACAAATTGGATTAATATAGTAATTAATAATATTAAAAATATTAATAAATTAATGGAGAGAATGCAACATGCATTTAATATAAATGGAGTCTTATATTAAAATTTAGATTATTATTATCAGACTAATACTAAATAAATAACAATATTTAATTATAAAAAAACCATGTACAATAATAAAACCCATGAAGCATGTCAACATCCCCGTCATTGGGTTATAATTCTGGATACTTTGACTCGTAGGATTACGGCATGGTCGGGTCAGATCATATCAAATATCAAGAATTGTTGTATTGGAAAAAAATGTTAGGTATAACAAGCACCAATAGGCAATTAACTTCGGTTAACTTAGAAATTGAAGTTATCAGATTAAAAATTGTTGATTGGAGCATCTCGAAGCATTGCGATGGAAGAAGAAACTTACGAGTGAAGCCAAAGCAAGTGTTTAACTAAAGTTAAAGGCGAGATTTGATTTTCTTGAATATCAATGGTTCAATTGGGCCCTGATTTTATATTTTATATTTTCAGTCCATTAATTAATCTTCTGTAATTTTGATTTATTTTAATTATTAGTAAAACCAGAGTAATCTAACTATTCTCTAGTTTTGAACAACACGCACATATAGTTATGACAGACTTCTATGTAACTATAATTCGACAAGGATCACGGAATAGTTCTTTCTATAAGGCTCAGACAAATACAAAACCGAGATTGAATGAAATTTGCAATATCTTCAAAGTAAAATCACTAGAGGGTGATTTTACTATTAAATTAGGCAAAATGTGAATGGTAGCTTTTGTTAAGACTTATGATACTAATAAAAAGCGTTTTTGGAAAATTTGTGTTGACCAGAAGGGAAAATCACCAAAAAATAACCATGTCTTGCAAGGGATTCATTCATCCATTCATAGAACTCGATTTTAGTTAGAGTTTGAGCAAATATGGTCCAGGGGGATCACGACGGTTCTCATACCAGTGATGTGGTTCCAACAATTATTTGTTGACCAAAGAAAATAGAAGGAAAATTGAAAGCAATTAGACAGAATTCTTGAAACAATTTTTCTGCATATCTTTTTTTTTTTTTTTTTTTATCAAAAACAACCTTAATAGGATTACAAAGCTACTATAAACCACTACTCTAAAACATGAACACTTAAACATGAACATGTAAACATGGTAACTACCTAATATGACCCACTACTCTAATAGGAAATGACTAATTAAATAATTTTGTTGAAGAAAGGAACGTATCACAAGGAGGCATGATCCACATAGTGACTCAGTCAAACAAAATATATCAGTCAGTTACATACATATTACCAGTTTCATAATGTCATCTGGGAATAGGTAAATAAAAGGAGAAATAGGAATACACAGAATGGTAACCACAATTTACATTTAAAGAACACTATTTTCTGGTACCTGAATCATGAGAAACATAAAAACTAGTTTGGTGTAATACCTGAGGAATAAAGGACATTTAAATGTGGATTGTCATCTTAATGTTATTTTCATTCAGATAACAAATTCCTTTGGACTCTAGATAGAATTATCAATAGTATATCCATGGGCCTAGACACTTTATTAAAAGCAAGTCCTAAGATAATCTTTTACTTCCTTATCCCAACTTCATTACTCCACATACACAACTAGTATAATTTATCAACTAAATCTCCCAAAGTAGGTAGGCTTAGGGAGATTGCTTTAACACACCAGGTCTTTAGTAATTCGCACAATGCATACTTTACATCATACTTGTAAAGTTTACAGAAAATGTTGAAATGAGGATCAGAGTATGACCAACTCAACACCTTGAGGCAACAATGGTGGAAGCCGAAGCCTAGCCGAAGATCGAGCAGCTTCCTCGTTGTTCTCTGAGAAATCCTTTGTAGCTTTGATTGCCTTGTCAAGCTGCGCTCGAGGATCAATCACAATCTTCTCAAGTGCATTAGCATTTTGTAACATGTACGCAGCAAGTTCAAGATCACCGTTTCCTCCATAATAACCCAAAATTTGGAAAAGCTTGAGGTGGTCATGGTGATGAGCAGCTGCACTATACGTTGCTTTCCTCCTCCTTCCCATCAGTGAAAAGCAGAGTAGCTGAAAATCACGATTCGTATTTATATTAACCTAAACACATCATCTAATAAACGTAACGATCATGAGAATTTTTATTTTTTTCATTTAATTAAACGTAGAACTTTATCACATGTCCCAGTCATTCATTTACATATGTGACTGTGCGTTTATGTTTGTTCACATATTCATTCAAATTTTTTTATTACTGGGGTGTGTAGCCTTTAATTTACACAATTGTTGTTTACATGAAACATGTGATGCTGATTAAATTTATAATAGAACTGCCATATTGTTATTTCCTTTGTAAGTGGTGTTCATTTGGATTTTGTCTCCTTGGTTTAAATACTATCAAACAAACATAAAAAAAGAACATAAGAAAATCAGTTGGTCTAATTGTTCTTGTTTGTTTAAAGTTATATGAATGGACATGAACAAACCCATTCGTGTTTGTTCAATTCATTTACAGCCTAATAGTTTCCACCAGTTATAACTAATTTAGGAACACTAGAAAATCTGTGGGTTTGGTCGTGCGTGTTCATTCGTAGTTAAACGAATGGACATGCACAAACCTGTTCATGATTGTTGGATTCATTCATTTACTGCAGCCTAATAGTTGCCAACGATAATACCTAAACTGAGGTGGCAAAAGAACTTGACCCAGCGGGAAACCCAAACCCATGAAACATTCAGGACGGGCATTCATAAATGGTATGGGAAATATTTTGAAAAATTACATCGATACACGTTATGCTGTTGTTATAGTAAATAATCAACGGCAATTAGGGTAAATACCTCACCTCGATTGTAAATGTCTGGATATTTGGAAACACATTAACTAAAGAGGCAAAGTCGAGTAAACAATTATCTCTTCGAACAACAATTGTGAGCGTTAATTTCCTTATATTTGGTAGTTGACGGATGGAATAAAGCTTTGCAATTTTCTGCAAAAAACAAGAAAAACTCAAAAGAAATTAACGTTAAAGGTTATATTCACATTCTTAGATATGAATTACTAACCAGAGGATGATATATCTTGAAGGAAAGAGTCTGTAGGGTTGATGCACAAGATAATATCTGGCCAAACACAGTATTACTCAACCCTGCAAGTCCTTGACTCATAACAACATTTTTAAGGTTTGGAAGACCACTGAGATGCAAATCTATTGGTTGGCCCACGTAGGTGAATGACTCGATTCCAAAATCAGACAAATAAACAGACACCACATGTGGACATTCCACGATTTCAAAGTGTTTCAACTTAAGGTCTCGTCCACCAACATGAATATGAGTCAAGTATCCAGACCCATGGATGGAAATCGACTCAAGATGTGGAGATTTTGTTAGCAACTCTCCAAGAACCGATTCCCTCATGTTAACGCTATTCAAGTAAAGCTTTTTTAGAGACTCCAAATTTGCGGATGGAAATATAGATGTGCTCTTATCTGATAATCTTGAAGGGAAACTATAGTTAAAAGTATTATGAAGATAATTCTTCTGATTTGTCTCCAAATCCAGTTCAAGACTCTCTACTTTCTTTTTTACGGCAAACTTAAGCCATTCGTCAATGACGCTAGTATACTCACAGGTCAAATAGAAACGAATCCGGAAGTGATGAAGCGTCGGGTGATTATAACTCCGGATGACACCATTTACCTGTTTGGTGTACTTATAGCGCTCTGAAAGATAAAACCGAAAATCGTTGTCTATATTATCTAAAGCTTGCCTGGCATCAAAGTTTAATGTCTGTAGATTACACCAGAGGAATCTCCACCTTGTGGAGAGAATGCTGGTTACCACTGCCTCCTTTACGGACAACCGAGACAACACCATTATGATAATATCATCTGGCATTCTGCTAATAAAATCATTTGAATTTAATCCTTTGAGGTTCCTCTGCACAAAATGAAGGTCATTAGTAATCTTAACAATTCAACCTAGAATGACACTACTCCATTTAATAATTATAGAACATTTAAGGTCGATCTAGTCAGAAGTAATTGAACCAAAGATTGTGGCAATGGTAAGCGAATTATTAGGGACAATCACCGTCAAATCAGCAAAGTTGATCGAGACTAAAACAAACTGACAGATTTAAGTAATTAATATGTTCCGATCACTCATATGTACTGATCGGCAATTAACTTCAGCTGCTTTAAAAATCGAATTGATCTGAATAACAACAAAAGGCTGAGACTAGAAATTTTGCATCGCTGAATCACTATCAGATCAGTAAACAAAGTAATTAACAGATCGCATGAAATTAAGAAGACAAATTAATAATTCACCTTGTTTGGAGGCCATCGACGCCTTTGGTTCCCCATTGCGGTGGTTGGACTCTTGACCAAGAAAATACTGAAGTTGATAGCTTAAGCGGTGGTTTTATACTTCTGGGGTCCTTTAAAAAAATATTATAGAATTCCACTACGTTTGGCCATGATTTCTTTATTTTGGGGACCTTTATAGGACTCGGTTGACGCCTGTGTGGGTATGATTTTTGATGGGTCGTTTCTGGTGAGGTTTGTTGTCGGTGGTGATCGAGCGGGCAGTGGAGTTGGAGGTTCTAGGCCGAGTCGGGCGCAAAAAACAGAAGTTTTCGTGTGTGAGGTTTGTTGGGCGATAATAGCTTCTTGTTGGGTCATTAGTCGGTCGATTATGCCGACTAAGCTCGTGTCCGCTCATGATGATCCAGAATGAAAACTTCAAATGATAGAGACCGATTCGAGATGGTCAATCTTCCAATAAACCTATTGAGTGGGTTAGGCTCCAAGAACAAGATAACAGATAGAGAACTTCTGAATAATGTTTATGACCTTTTTCATTAACCAAAAATGATTTGTACAGACTCAATAAAATGCAAACAACAAAATCTACTGCCCACTACTCAACTAAGAGACCTATGACTTCCTAAATGTAAACATGAAGCTAGCAACACTATATTTGTTGGATTTACATGTACGGACTCGATTAGTCAATACTGTTGACCGAGTTATAACCCGTAAGAGTTACATCTTGGGCAACGAACATTAAATCCACATAACTTAATTAACGTGTGGTGATCATGAACAATTAACGAAACAAAATATATAATTATCCGGAATCATTATATATTCACGAGAACCAAATTTGGAATCATTATATATTCACGAGAACATAATTTGTTATTTATACCGGTTACAAATAATACGGGTTATAAATCCACATAACTTAATTAATTAATTGGTGATCACGAACATAATTTATTATTTATACGGGTTACAAATAATATGTCGTTTAACACTTTTATGTAATTAAACTAAGTTTTCGGACTTCGTATCACGTTGTGCTTTGGGTCCCAGGAGGAGATTATCTCATGTTTATTAGGGTATTAGAAGAACAAATATAATTTATCTTAATACCGCAAGATCATTCCATCTGTAAAACAGAAACAAAAAGGAGCGCTCCCTTTTTAGTTTTGTGATACAATCACAACAGCAAGGTAGTTGCCACCTCTTACCAGCCATAAAATACAAAAAGGAGAGTTTCCTTTTTAGTGTTGTGATACAATCACAACAGCAAGGTAGACCGACCAAGGTCAAGGACCGGTAGCTGCTACGAGATGCCACCCTCTCCTTCCGTGTTCATTCTAGCATCTGTTAGTTTTATCTAGGTGTCTTAAGCCGTTAATCTTAACCACTAAGATATATTTATTCTCATCAGTAGATTAATTAGTATTGTGTATAGTATTTGCATGTTTGTACCAATGATCTTATTCGGTTAGTTTTGGTGTTGAATATTTATTATTATTACTAGATTATAAACCCGTGTATTACACGACGTTTTACAATAAAAATGATATAATTATATAATTTGTAAAAAAAACTTCATAACTGTCGTTTTCTATTACCATATGACAATAATGTCATAAACTAGATTTGTTTTTTTGTATTAATAATTTTTATGTTGATTTAATTAATATGATCTAAGTTAACGGTTTATATATGTTGAATAAAATATTTTTATAATTAATTAATGGTTAATTTATTATGTTACAAATTTGTAGAGAAAAAAGAAATTAATAATACTAAAATATGTCATAGTTATTATTTCCTATTTTATAGAACATCTCTTTACTTAGACCACCCGTAATGGGGCGTTTTTTTAAAAAATTTTTCAAAAATAACGCTGTATAACGCCCCCCATACCACTACACCAGGCGTTACTGGGCGTTTTTTTTCGAAAAAAAAATCAAAATGGGGTTTTAATTAAAACGCTTTGCAAGATTTGACCGGCCAATCAATGTCTTCCAACGGCTATATATTAGCGGCTACTTCTTTTATTTTTTTTTTATTTTTTTAACCTTTTACCTATATATATATATATATATATATATATATATATATATATATATATATATATATATATATATATATATATATATATATATATATATATATATATATATATATATATATATATATATATATATATATAGATAAACTCATTCATTTTCAACAAAAACAATCTCAAAAACTCTCTAAAAACCCAACCATTTTATAAAAAACTTGATGGATTCTCCTAGTTCTTCATCCATGGTAAATTTTTACCACAACGAGTTTTTTTGCGGATGGCGATGGTTCGACCGATGAGGAGCTTGAGCAAGAGGCGGTTACGAGTGCTTGTCAACTAGCGGTGAGATATGTCAAGCATTCTCGTCGGCCCAAGCAGAAAAAATAAAAGAGGTTATATTGAACGAGACCGACGCGCGGCACACGATCATTTGATGAAAGATTATTTTGATGAGGCGCCGACATTTTCGAACGAATTTTTTAGGTGTCGTTTCCGAATGAGTAAGTGGTTGTTTCTACGCATAGTCGACGACTTGGAAGCCAACTACGATTATTTTAAACAAAAACTGGATGCGAGAGGGGCACTTGGATTTACCGGTATCCAAAAGTGTACCTCGGCGTTACAAATCCTTGCTTATGGTAACACTACCGACATCAACGACGAGTATCTAAAAATGGCGGAGAAAAACAACACGAGATAGCTTGGAGCATTTTTGTCGCGGTACAATTCTTATACTTTACTTTTATTTTTTTTAAAACGACGAGTATGTTTACAATTATTTTTTTTGAAGCTTATGTTTGTCTATATTTTTTTATAAAGGTATAATTGATGTGTACGGTGTGCGTTATCTTAGAACGCCCACATGGGACGACCTTCAAAAGATCTATGAGGTACATAATGCTGAGCATGGTTTGCCTGGTATGATCGGGAGCATAGATTGCATGCATTGGCGTTGGGATAACTGCCCGACTGCATGGCGAGGCCAACACACACGTGGTGACCAAAAAGGACCCACTATTATTCTTCAGGCGGTTGCTTCACAGGACCTTTGGGTTTGGTCGGCTTACTTTGGCGTGGTCAGGTCATGCAATGATATCAATGTTTTTGAACAATCTCCGTTGTTAGAGGAGTGGATTTCTGGCAAAGCTCCAAAAGCAACTGTAATACCCGTATAGATTTTACTTGAAATTAATATTAATTTCAAACCATTTTAGATAAAGATATCTAATTATAACATAGTTTTCATAATTAAGTTCAAAAGTTTCAAACTATTAGTCAACTAAGACTAATTAAAAACATTCAAAAGTTGTTTAATAATTAGATACAACCCATACACAAAGTCTAATAAAGATTTAAAACATTGCGGAAGCTTCAAAATATAGTGTTCGGTTCTTCATCATTCGCTCGACCGCCATCCGTAAGATCCACTTCGTCACCTATGGTCAAAACCGTTTAAAACATTAGTTTTGACATTATTATATAGTATATAAACACGAGATATAACATCTGATTATGAATAATAAATTACAAGTTTTTCTGGTTTCACCGTAACTTACGGTGACCGTAAGTTACGGTAGGTCCTGGAAACTTTTGGTCTGCCGTAAGACAGGGGCAAACCACCGTAAGCATCTGACCTCTACCGTAAGTTACGGTACTACCATAACTTACGGTAGTCCCTGGAAATCCATATCTCGTTTAATTTGTTCATTACACTCAATCCCAAATCCCGGATTTCGCTTTTCTAGCATACCATTATTTAAATTCTCGTATTTCTAATATGCTATCTATCAACCAATATCAAAGATCAATCCATCATATTCCGAAGCATCAACCATGCCTTACTTGATTATTCGACCCGTTTGGCTCGTCTAAGGAATCTTCCTTTGTGACCACTACCAACGAGTTCCAACCAACTTTGACCTATTATTCAATGTAGCGACATCACTGCTTTAATTCAAAACAACTCTTATTCTAAAAATTCAATTACGCATTATATGATTATCAAAATCTACTTAATGTAACGAGTCAAGTTACATACCTTTAAAGCAAGCCCTTCAAACGTGCGTCCACACCAGTTTGCCCGCTAGATGCCCCGGCTTCCTTTCCTATAGAGTTCAATCATTTTATGTTTAGAACTCTTTGTTTCACATACATAACGCACATTTTGTCATACATCATAATTATGCGTTTTTAACTTAACAATTCAGTTTCAAGCCTTCTTTGAGGCATTTCAACAAACACTATAGAGGCAGAATTTTTTTATATCTTTTGTATTCAAGTTCATAGCTCGCTAATTAGCTAACTTAACATCAATAAAGCCCCCATCTAGCATTTAAACATCATACTTTTCTGAAATCACTTTCTATAATCAAATTACACTAGGATAATCATTCTAAACCCTAATGTTCATCATTATCTTGTAAAACCCACAACCCACCTTCAAGGTGTTTATGGAATTTCTGCATTTGAACATGATTTCACATGTAGTTGTCTAGGTTTCACTTCTAGACACTATATTATCCCTAATCTAATCAAATAACACACATGCAACATCTAATTTCAGATTTTTCCAAAATCATGAGAATTTCAAGTTGAGAAATTTCATCAGATTTTACATACCTTATAATCCTCTTGCGACCAGGATCACGATTCTAAGCTCGGATTTCAATTTGGAACAGAAATTAGCCTTCAGTTGATTGAATTTGTGAAGTTAGGGTTTTGGTGAGAAGCTTGGCCACCCCCCTTTTGTTCTGATCGACCAGACCTCCAAAAATGGAGTGTTTGGTTTTTAATTTCACTAACTTAGTGATTTAAGTTTCTTATTTAACAACTTAGGCCCCTCAACTTTCAATTGGGTTTATAATTTAGGCTTTTTACTTTATTCATGTGTTACTACAAGACTGCTAACTAACCGGGTTATTTATCCTAGTTAGCTTATTCCCGTTTATTTTACACTTCATAATTCTAATATAAAGTCTTACATTTTCGGGGTGTTACAAGTCCACCCCCCTTAAAAGGGTTTCGTCCCCGAAACCAAAGTACGTACCAAATAATGTAGGGTGGAGACGTCGCATCTCCTCTTCGGACTCCCATGTAGTGTCCGAACCTTTCCTATGCTCCCATTTGACCTTGACTTAATCGATTTATTTGTTTCGCAAGCGCTTGACCTTTCGATCTAAAGTTTCCACTGGTCTTACTGCATAATTCAGGCTATTATCCACGTCGATATCATCGTAATGAATGTAAGCCGTTTCGTCCGCTAGACACCTTCGCAATTGCGACACGTGAAACGTGCCATGTATTCCATTCAATTCTTCCGGCAATTCCAGGCGATAAGCCACCTTGCCAATCTGTTCGATAATTTTAAATGGCCCAATAAACCTCGGGCTTAGTTTTCCCCTATTTCTAAATCTGATAACGCCTTTCCATGGGGAAACCTTTAGCATAACCATATCACCCAACTGAAACTCAATCGGTCTTCGTCTTTTGTCGGCAAGACTTTTGTCTATCTTGGGCCACCTTCAAATGAGCTCGCACCACCTCAATTTTCTCATTAGCGCTTCAGATTAAATCCGTAGGTGCTAGTCCTCGTGGGCCCACTTCTCCCCAACATACCGGAGTTCGACATTCTACCATATAACACTCATACGGGGCCATCTTAATGCTCGCGTGATGGCTATTGTTATATGAAAATTCGACCAAGGGTAGATAGACATCACAACTACCCCCAAAGTCAATAATGCAAGCCCGTAGCATGTCTTCCAGCGTTTGTATTGTTCTTTCACTCTGCCCATCCGTTTGTGGATGGTAAGCGGTACTAATGAACAATTTAGTTCCCATTTTCTCTTGAAATTCACGCCAAAATTTCGACGTAAACCGAGTATCTTTGTCTGACACAATAGATATCGGTACCCCATGACGTGCTACGATTTCATTGGTGTACACTTCCGACATCTTCTCGGATGTATAAGTCTCACGTATCGGAATAAAGTGAGCACTTTTCGTCAATCTGTCTACAACTACCCATATAGCATTGAACCCACGGTTAGTCTTGGGTAATTTGGTCAACAAATCCATGGTGATTTGTTCCCATTTCCAAACTGGGATGTCCAACGGTTGCAACTTACCATATGGTTTCTGGTGCTCCGCTTTGACTTGCAAGCAGGTCATACACTTCTCCACATATTTCACAATATCTCTCTTCATTCCGGGCCACCAATAGTTTTGTTTCAGATCCTTATACATCTTGGTCGCTCCCGGATGAATTGAATATCGGGATTTATGAGCTTCATCTAGTAGAAGCATCTTCACCCCACAAGTATTTGGAACCCATATCCTTCTGGATTGAGTCTTCAACCCGTTATCTCCATCCGACAAATCCTTCAACTGACCGATTATTCTTTCCTTTTTCCAATTCTCCTCTTTCACTGCTTCTAATTGCGCCTCTCGAATACGTTCAAGTATACCCGAGGTCACCACGGGCTGCATCGATCTCACTCGTATTGGGACATAGTCCACTTTTCTGCTCAGAGCATCCGCCACCACATTTGCCTTTCCAGGGTGGTAATGTATTTCACAGTCAAAATCTTTCACCGTTTCTAACCATCGCCTTTGTCGCATATTTAACTCCTTCTGATCGAAGAAGTATTTTAAGCTCTTGTGATCGGTGAATATGGTGCACTTTACCCCATATAAGTAGTGCCTCCATATCTTTAAGGCAAATACCACCGCAGCCAACTCAAAATCGTGCGTGGGATATTTCTTCTCGTGTATCTTCAATTGCCTCGAGGCATAAGCTATAACTTTGCCTTGTTGCATCAAAACGCATCCGAGCCCCGATAGTGAAGCATCCGAATAAACCACCATGTCTTCGACTCGTCCGGCAATGTCAGTACCGGAGCTTGAGTTAACTTTTCTTTTAGCGTTTGAAACGCTCTTTCTTGATCAACACCCCAAATGAACTTTTCTTTCTTTCGAGTTAGCTTTGTTAGCGGTGACGCAATCTTGGAGAAATCTTGAATGAATCTCCTGTAGTATCCCGCAAGCCCCAAAAAGCTTCTATTTTCCGAAGGGTTCTTCGGGGGATTCCATTTTAACACAGCCTCAATCTTTGACGGATCCACCAATACTCCGTCGGCACTTATGACGTGGCCAAGAAATTGTACCTCTCGTAACCAAAAGGCACACTTAGAGAATTTTGCATATAGCCTTTCTCGTCTAAGTGTCTCTAACACTTCTTGTAAGTGGTGTGCGTGTTCAGCTTCGCTTTTTAAATATACCAAAATATCATCGATAAACACAATGACCGACTTATCCAACATTGGCTTGCAAACCCGATTCATGAGGTCCATGAAGGCCGCGGGTGCATTTGTTAGCCCAAAAGACATCACGAGGAATTCGTAATGTCCGTATCTCGTGCGGAAAGCCGTCTTTGGTACATCTTCTTCTTTGACCTTTAGTTGGTGATACCCAGATCTAAGGTCAATTTTTGAAAACCAGTTCGCACCTTGTAATTGGTCGAATAAATCATCTATCCTCGGAAGCGGGTATCGGTTCTTTATCGTGAGTTTGTTTAACTCCCGGTAATCAATACACATGCGCATGCTTCCGTCTTTCTTTCTCACGAACAATACCGGTGCGCCCCAAGGAGACACACTCAGCCTTATGAATCCCTTGTCAAGCAGGTCTTGAATTTGGGACATCAACTCTTGTAATTCCGACGGTGCGAGTCGGTACGGAGCTTTTGCTACGGGTTTTGCGCCCGAAATCAATTCGATCCCGAATTCTACTTCCTGTTCAGGCGGTATCCCCGGTAAATCCTCCGGAAACACATCTCCATAATCTCGTACTACCGGTACATCTTCAATCTTCCGTGATTCTTTCTCGGGCTCATTTGCGTATATCATGAATGCCTTGCATCCTCGCTTCATAAGCTTGTGAGCTTTCAACATTGAGCACACTATAGGGTTACCTCCTTTTTCGCTATAAATGGTGACGTGTTTCCCGCTCGGAGATGTTAGTTTTATCTCTTTACGAAATCACACGACTTTTGCATGGTGTTGGACTAGCCAATCCATCCCAACGACTACTTGAAATTCCCCCATTGACATCGGGATTAGATCTATCAAGTATTCCTCATCGTCGATGCTTAATTTGCAGCCTCGACAAACATCACAAACTATAAAACTTTTGTTGTCCCCTATTTCAACTTCTAAGGGCACAGGTAATTTCGTCAATACAAATGAAGGATGTCGAATAAATCCAAGCGAAATGAAGGATTTATTCGCACCCGTATCAAACAATACACGTGCTGGAATTGAGTTAATTGTGAATATACCTGAAACCACATCGGGTTCTGTCTTCGCTTCAGCCGCGGTAAGTTGGAAGGACCTAGCCTTCGCTTTGGGAGCTTCTGTTGGAGATTCTTTAACATCTCTCTTTCCAACTAAGTCAGGACATTCGGACTTTTTGTGGCCGGGTTGATAACAGTTGTAGCAAACAGAGACTTTTCCCGGGCATAGCGAGGTCGTGTGCCCCGTCTTATTACATATGGGGCATGGCTTGTCTTTGAATCGACATTCCCCCTTGTGTCCCTTCCCGCAGACTTTACAACTTGGCGACCGACCTTTAGCATCCACCTTCTTTCCCAATTCTCCCGTTCGGGCTTTCTTTGTAGGGATTGGATTCACATCATGTGCCCTTCGCTCACTTCTTTCCACTTGTTTCTTTAACTCGATTTCCCGTTCCCGGGCGGTGTTGATAATCTCCGTGAGGGTTTCGTATTTTGACGGAGTCATAAATTCCCGGTACTCAGCAATCAGCATGTTGTAATAGTAATATATCTTTTGTTCTTCAGTGGTGACTAACTCTTCACAAAATCTGAGCTTATCCATGAAGATGTTCGTGATCTTATCGATTGTTTCACCCTTTTGTCTCAGCTGGATGAATTCTTCTTTGATTCTGTTAATAACCGCTTTGGGACTGTGGTGTTTAAGGAATGGTACCTTAAACTCGTCCCAAGTCATAACCCTCACCGCTTCGGCTCCCATTTCCTTCTTTTTGTTATCCCACCAGTCCTTGGCTTGATTTCTCAATTGACCCGTTCCGTAAGCAACAAAGTCACCTACGTCACAATGGGTTCGTTCAAACACTCCTTCAACATCACTTATCCATCTTTGGCAAATTATCGGGTCAACCTCCCCGTTATAGGTTGGCGTTTTACACGCCATGAATTCTTTATATGAGCACCCTTTACGTTCTCCAGTTTTGTCTTTCATAAGGTTGACCGTATCCTCCAACCTTTTAACTCGTTCTTCTACGAGTGACAACACCGTACCTTGAATCTTGTCTATAAACCCAGATAGACTGCTTTCAATTGCCTTTCCTACTTCCTCGGCAATTATTTCTTTCATTTGTTTGATGCTTGTCGGCACCGGATCATTATTGCTTCCTTTCGACATCTTGAAACTGAAATGTTTACATCAAACGTTAAACATTTCATTCATGACATTGCTTTGTTTGTTTCGGTTTAGCCAAGTTCCTAACTTGCTTTAACCGTTCACATTCAATGCACTTTCCAGGTTTGAGTGTGTTAACACGCTCTTCCCATGCATAACAATTCGTTTGTCATTCCTTACATAAGACATAATCTACTAACATAATGAGTTAATTCTTACCGGACGATCGATCAAGCTTGAACCGAACACTTTGTTGACATCCTTAAGCTCTGATTACCAACTTGTAACACCCGTATAGATTTTACTTGAAATTAATTTTAATTTCAAACCATTTTAGATAAAGATATCTAATTATAACATAGTTTTCATAATTAAGTTCAAAAGTTTCAAACTATTAGTCAACTAAGACTAATTAAAAACATTCAAAAGTTGTTTAAAAATTAGATACAACCCATACACAAAGTCTAATAAAGATTTAAAACATTGCGGAAGCTTCAAAATATAGTGTTCGGTTCTTCATCATTCGCTCGACCGCCATCCGTAAGATCCACTTCGTCACCTATGGTCAAAACCGTTTAAAACATTAGTTTTGACATTATTATATAGTATATAAACACGAGATCCAACATCTGATTATGAATAATAAATTACAAGTTTTTCTGGTTCCACCGTAACTTACGGGTAGGTCCTGGAAACTTTTGGTCTGCCGTAAGACAGGGGCAAACCACCGTAAGCATCTGACCTCTACCGTAAGTTACAGTACTACCGTAACTTATGGTAGTCCCTGGAAATCCATATCTCGTTTAATTTGTTCATTACACTCAACCCCAAATCCCGAATTTCGCTTTTCTAGCATACCATTATTTAAATTCTCGTATTTCTAATATGCTATCTATCAACCAATATCAAAGATCAATCCATCATATTCCGAAGCATCAACCATGCCTTACTTGATTATTCGACCCGTTTGGCTCGTCTAAGGAATCCTCCTTTGTGACGACTACCAACGAGTTCCAACCAACTTTGACCTATTATTCAATGTAGCGACATCACCGCTTTAATTTAAAACAACTCTTATTCTAAAAATTCAATTACGCATTATATGATTATCAAAATCTACTTAATGTAACGGGTCAAGTTACATATCTTTAAAGCAAGCCCTTCAGACGTGCGTCCACACCGGTTTGCCCGCTAGATGCCCCGGCTTCCTTTCCTATAGAGTTCAATCACTTTATGTTTAGAACTCTTTGTTTCACATACATAACGCACATTTTGTCATACATCATAATTATGCGTTTTTAACATAACAATTCAGTTTCAAGCCTTCTTTGAGGCATTTCAACAAACACTATAGAGGCAGAATTTTTTTATATCTTTTGTATTCAAGTTCATAGCTCGCTAATTAGCTAACTTAACATCAATAAAGCCCCCATATAGCATTTAAACATCACACTTTTTTGAAATCACTTTCTATAATCAAATTACACTAGGATAATCATTTCAACAAACACTATAGAGGCAGAATTTTTTTATATCTTTTGCATTCAAGTTCATAGCTCGCTAATTAGCTAACTTAACATCAATAAAGCCCCAATATAGCATTTAAACATCACACTTTTCTGAAATCACTTTCTATAATCAAATTACACTAGGATAATCATTGTGAAATGATTGAATGGGGTTATTGGCATAATGCCCCACTACGCCACTTTTGCTATAATGCCCCAACGCTGACTAGGATGCCACGTGTCGGATAATGCCCCATGGTGGGGGCATTATGTTAGTTCACCACTACACATGGTCTTAGGGTCGATTAATTTACTTTTTTTTTTTACTTTATAACATATTTATGTATTTATGGTCATGATGAAATTTGGACGAAAAATATTTTATGAGGTGAAATATGCCAACAAATAAATAAATATTATTTTATATACTAAGTAATAAATAAGTTACACTCTAAAAACCTGAGTATTGCATGGGTCAAATAAACACGTGTTTTATAAGACTTGAATAAATATAATGCAATCAATTAACACACACGGTTGTCAATATATGTTTTTGAAAAAAAAAAGAACTTTAATGTACTATTTGTGGAAAAAATACATAATAGTTATACTTGAATGATACTTAAAATGATATTAATGCCATTGTTATTGAAAGTGGTTTTATCATGTAATATTTATACAAAATATACGAAATATTGAAAATATCAATTGATAAAAATTAGAATTCTAGAAAGAAAGAAATACGAAAGTTCAATAATTGATAAACAAAATTTAATTTAAAAGTTTATTTTGATTATCGCACAACCATAAATATGTGATATGGTTTGAAAGCATTAATGTGTTATTATATATTAATAAATATATAAGATATTAGATTAATATATTAACAAAATTATTACTAAATTATTGGAGAGAATGTTATGTGCCAATAATTGAAATCCTTTAGTAAAATTAGATCAGATAAAATGAATAAACAATACGTAACCGAAAAGGTACTAATCATAACTCAAAACCCTTGAATTTATTATGATTAACAACTACCATTTTTAGGGAAAAAAACTTCGTTGTATTAGTTTATTGAATTTAGTTATTCCAAAAAACATTTTATTAAAGTTTTAACTAATTTGTCATAAATTAATAAGTTGCAGTTAAATTTTAAAGGTTGTATAAACATTTTGAAGAAAAACCGTTATTGTATATAGAGTTAATGTGTTTACAACTTACACTATTAAATGTTTGCCATCTTTTAGTGTTAAAAAAATATTAATTTGTAAATCTAATTACGTTTAAAAGAATTTGTTTAAAAAATCAACCAAGTTTTAGCATTGGTAAAACAAATTTACAGTAACGTTTTAAAAAGATATCGATAAATCATCATAAAATATAAAAAATAAATTAGATTAATATATTACTTAATAATATTAACAATAATACTAAATTAATGGAGAGAATGCAACAAGCATTTAATATCAACTTTTTTATTAGAATTTAGATTATTATTATTATTATTATTATTATTATTATTATTATTATTATTATTATTATTATTTTGATTATTATTATTTGGCTACATATTTTATTAATTGTAGATCTAGTCAATAAAATTATATGAACAATTTAGACTAATACTAAATAAATAGCAATACTAAAAAACTAAAAAACCCATGCACAATACTAAAACCCATGAAGCACGTCATCATCCCGTCATCGGGTTATAATCAGCGCCCTACTATTAAAGTTGAACTAGTGGTCATATGGAACAACATGAGATTGTCGAGTCGACACTAGTGATGGTACTGATGGTACCGGTAGTTCAAGTGGTTCAAATCCCAATGGGACGAGAAAGAGTGGCAATGTCGCACTTGGAGATGCAATCACACCAGATTTTAATCCTAAGGCTTTTCCGGATTATAAGCCGCGAGACCTCATTGATATGGAAGGTGCGGTGCGTTCTATCCGCTAGATAAAGACAAGGAAGTCAGTTAACCTTGCTAATAAATGAACTCCTAAGTAAACGTTTTGGTAAACGAATAGACTTCTGTTGAATGAGGCGTTAACTTGGTGGAATCTCCAAGTGCAAACTATAGGGAGTAATACAACAAGGAGGTTATTGTGGGAAGAACTCAAGAATCTTAAGCGAGAAGAGTATTGCTCGCTAGTGTAAAAATTCCAAGTTTGGGAACCGAGCTCTAGGACTCAATCATGATTAGAGCTAATGTTGTTAGTTACCCCGACGCCTCTACAATCTGTCAAGGAATGATTGCATATTGGATAACACTCGAATCCAAACGCACTGAGTGCTACATTTGGGGTTTAGCCCTGAGATCCGAATCAAGATCACATCATGTCACCCTACCTAGATTTATTTTCAAGTAACTGTTGGTGCAGTTGTCTGTCGACTACATCTTAGTTCGAGTCTTAGTTTAGGGCTGATTGTAGAGTGATCGGAAATCAAGAAACACATAAGTTTAGTTAGGTTCGCTTTTATGTCAAAGGTGAGGTCCGCTTATGTGTCACTTGAATAGGTCCGCTCATGTGTCAAGTGTTAGGTCCGCTTTTATGTCATGACATCAAAGCGAATCAGATAGTCTATATATAGGTCATAGGAGCGAACCTGATGAGGGTGAGTCTTGTGCGTGTAACGGCGAAGCCCTGCCGATTTGTCTCCAGAACGTGTATAATTGTCAGATAATCAATAAAAGAGACGTTAAGTAGTGAAATCAAGCTTTACGAAGACCGAATCAATGAATTCCGCCTCTGATTCTGTCTAAGCGCTCTTCTGATCGACTCGTCAGGTCGTAAAACGTTCCTACAAGTGGTATCAGAGCGAATTGGTAATGTCGACCTGCACCACTTATTCCAATAAGTGACGATGTTACAAACTTTGACAATGTCAAAGTTGAAGATTGCGATGAGAAATCTGATGATGTAAAAGAAAAAATAGAAAAACAAAAATTGTTTTTGAAATTAAAAGAAAAATTTCAGAAAAATGTTTTACAATCAACTGAAAAGGGAGAATGCTCTAAGCAAAAACCTTTGAAGAAGAAAGTGGAACAGAAACACAAAGATAATAAAAGTTCATCATATCGATCATCCAATCGTAATGAAAAATTACAAAAAGTAAAAAATGAAAACTCAAAAATTGTTGGTAATAAGTGGTGCAGGTTGGACCACAGTGCTGAAAAGTCAAAACCAGCAAACTTGAGGAAAGAATATCACCAAGCCAGACAATGCTATGATCTGAGCGTTTGGTGTGAAGGTGATACATGGTACGATAACAGAGTGTGTTACCGATGCGGTTATCAGGGACACATTGTTGTTAACTGCCAAAGTCGGAATTATGAGACAAGAAGATGCTATAATTGTCAAATCAAAATTCATATTGCTAGAGATTGCCCAAGGAGATCAAATGAAAGATCGAGGGTTGTATCTCAGAAAGTGGCAAGAATTCCAGTCAAGGTCAAGCCCAAAGAACTGAAAGTTCAAGAACCAAAAGTTCAAAAACCAAAAGTTCAAGAACAGAAAGTTCAAGAGACGAAAGTGAAGCTTTCACAGGGGCAGAAAGACCGACTGAGGAAGAAGAGGAAGAAAGCAAGAGAGTATTTAGAGAAGATTTTGTCCTCGGGTTCATCCGTTGGAAAGAATAAGAGTTCTGATTAATCAGCTTCCTCGGCTGCAAAGTCAAGCAAGATGAATTCATCAGATACAAATTTGAGGACGAAAGAGGAAAAGAGGAAGAAGAAAATGGTCGGCGATGAATCTGACAGGTCAAAGTCAGACAAGCCACCTACGGGCAATGATTCTGGTTCGTCAAAACCAGAGGAGCCATTGGTTGAGGTAAAAAAGGAGAATTCAGATTTAACAATGGATGATGCAAATTTTCCACCATTGTTGAATAAGAATTCGAAATCACCGAAGGACCGTCAGGCTTGGGTGAATCTGTTTAAATAGAAAAACCTGACTTGCCGGAGCTCCCAGGTTGGTAAGCGTGGAGCATGAATCCGCATCTTTCTAAAATTCGTATTCGTTAACGTCATTCATTTAAAGGTAAAAGGTTTGTTTGTGATTGATTCAAGTGGTTCAGATTTTGAATCAGATCAATCCTACAAGTGGTTAATCAAGGTCATTAAATTGAACTTGAGTTAACTACATGATTTGATCCCCAGAATCTACAAATGATTGGTAAACAAACTAAGTTTTCCGGAAAAACCATTTTGATTAAAACAAACTTAAGTGTTTTGAGAGCACAATGGGAAAATAGTTTGTTGTGAGGGGAAGTTCTGATTGTTTACGCCATGTGGATGGAGAATTAATGCGATTCTCATCAAGTTGTCAAATTTGTACAGTTTGTTTCAAATTTTCCCAGAAAATCAAAATTGAAACATATTTTTATTTTAGGGGGAGTAAAATTTTTAAAAATTAGAAAATTTGAAAATGTCAAAAACATAAAAAAATTAAAAAGGAGTTTTGGTGCGAATAGGGGAAATGATAGTACATCAGCTAGACTGGCACAGTACGCTAAAGATTTTTAATGTATAAATGCAATTAAGCAGTCTCGCTAAAGATGTGTCGGTAGGTTTTCACAGAATTAGTAGATCAGTTGGGATATAAACATAAATTTCACTTGCGTCTACGTGGGGAACACCTCCAGGATATATAGGTAACCCCTAAAATCCTGTTTGAAGGGTCCCGTATTCTGAGATACTAGGTCTTTATGCTCAGTGATATCTGGGGTATTATCCTGGGACTTCTGCTGTATGGAAGTATTGACCTAGTCCCCGGATAATACTTTTTTGCAAAAAGCTTTGAAATATAAGCTAGCCCTCAGCAATCTGATTAAACAATAAAATTGATAATCTTTGCTGTTGTAATAAAAGATCCTCTAAAGGGGACCCACCTTAAAGTCGAAGCCGTCATCTCTCTGCGTATACGGAAGTATCGACCTGAGCTCTCACGGCCCTCGCACATAACCCCTTAACAGATATCAGCTGTGGTATACTCACCTGTAAGACCGAATATTAGGGTCTGGATACGGGAGTATATACTGAGGTGGGACACATGTAGATGTTTAAGTTCTAAAACACTAAATCTGTATCCCGAACAGGTTGAACATTTTGTGAGAATTTAAGTGGATCAATATATCGACATTCAACGCGAACTTTTTAAAAGCTTAAAATGAAATAACAGCTTAATGGTGCTAGTGTCTAGTCAGCAGCTGATATGATCCTCTTGCACGAACTCACAAAAATATGTTTGTATATATTTCATTTTTGCATTTTAATTGATGTTATTGCATTTGTGTTTCATATTTGAAAAATCCAAAAAGATTTTCGACAACTGATGTTGGAGAGCTGAAATTCAAAATCTCAAAGGCTAAACAAGATGAATAGTTGGTTTGGTTAAAGTGATTTGAAATGGTTAATCAGATTTTGGAAAGTTTAATAAATTGTTAAATGTGAAAAACTCTTGAATATTCTTAAATGATTAGTTGATTCATTAAGTTGAATCACAATTGTGTTTATTTGTGATAGATTGTTTGAGTTATGAAGGTTTCTGATCCTGTTGCTACGGAAAGCCAGGAGATACATCAGAACCTGAGAAGAAGTTTGATGACATAAAGCCAGGAGTTGATTTCAATGGTGATAACGATTTCCAGACGGCGATCCCAGCATGATGATAGGGGGAGTCTGATGAAAGTTAGAGCCAGAGAAGGATCCAGGCATATGATCCCAGGCAGAGTTCCTGAAGAAGACTGATCGAAATCGATAATGTCATGTTGAAGACTCTCACAGAAGATTCCATCAACATTCAAGGGGGAGTCTGTTGGTGCAGTTGTCTATCGACTACATCTTAGTTCGAGTCTTAGGTTAGGGCTGATTGTAGAGTGATCGGAAATCAAGAAACACATAAGTTTAGTTAGGTTCGCTTTTATGTCAAAGGTGAGGTCCGCTTATGTGTCACTTGAATAGGTCCGCTCATGTGTCAAGTGTTAGGCCCGCTTTTATGTCATGACATAAAAGCGAACCAAATAGTCTATATATAGGTCATAGGAGCGAACCTGATGAGGGGGAGTCTTGTGCGTGTAACGGCGAAGCCCTGCCGATTTGTCTCCAGAACGTGTATAATTGTCAGATAATCAATAAAAGAGACGTTAAGTAGTGAAATCAAGCTTTACGAAGACCGAATCAATGAATTCCGCCTCTGATTCTGTCTAAGTGCTCTTCTGATCGACTCGTCAGGTCATAAAACGTTCCTACAAGTGGTATCAGAGCTCAGGAGGAAGAGTTCTTACCATTTAGCTCGATTTCGCTCAAAATTCTGATTTCTACACCTTCTTTCATCAGTTCAGTGAGTGTTACTGGTCAAAATTGGATAAAAATTTCACAGATTGTACGTTATAGGACATTGACAAACCCTTGAAAGTTTGGTGTTAAAATTCAGTCTAAAAGTGGGTTAAAATGATGTCCGTTTGACATCCCCTTTTACGGTAAAGTGAGAGATCCGCTTTTAAGGTTCGCTCATAGTGCAAATCTGGTCCGCTCGAAGTGCACATCTGGTCCGCTCGAATTGCAATTCTGGTTCGCTCGAAGTGCAAAATCTGGTCCGCTTTTAAGTCACATACGAGATCCGCTTTTGTGAACATTACTGGTTCGCTTTTGTGTCACATTAGTTGAGGTTCGCTTTTAGTGACAGTTGAGATCCGCTTTTGTGACAAGTCTTGTCCGCTTTTGTGGTCAATTCTGGTTCGCTTTTACGACACTTGACCAATTCGCTTTTGTGACAGCTACAGTTTCGCTTTTGTGTTCAACAAAGACGTGTCGGAATAATTTGAAATATGGCGATGGTATTTGATGAACAAGAAAACTATTATTTTGAGAAATTTAATGATTGGCATCGAGGTTTTATGGATGACAGTTATAGAAATGTGAAAAAGGATGGATGGGTCAAAAGATTTAAATATTTTGTGAGTTTGCAGAATGAAACTTTGGAAGAGTTAGAAAATCGATATAGAGTCTTACTCAGTTTTTTGAAAGATCATGAGATATTTCTATCAGATTCTGAAAAGATAGAAAAGTTTGCAGATGCATTATCTGTTGAATGGAGTAAATGTTTGAAAAATTTGCGTAAGGATTCAAACTTTTCAAAATTACCTCTAAACCAATTCATCAGCAAACAAAAGACTCATGATTCTGAGACTAGAAGGAAAAAGAAAGAAATGATAAAGGTTTTAGAAAATCATGTGCTGGATCTGGGTTTATATGTGATTGAGGAGATGATCAAAAGGATTGGTAAATGTATCAGGGCAAAACATGTGATGAAATACGATTTTAAGAGAGGTTGTTATATTGATAATAATGGAAATCCTCTTGATTTCGTTAAAATGTTCTGTGCAGGTACATTCAAGGCAAAGGAAGAGGAAGCTTCAAGTGCTGAGGAATCTGCAAAGTTTGAATTGTCAAATTGTGAATCAGTGTGCTCTAAGTGTGACAGCTTCAAGACTGAAAATGACAAACTCTTGAAGGATGCGGAAAGTTTGACATCGGAAGTCAAGAAGTTGAACGATGAGAAGCAAGCTGATATTAAACGGATTCTGAATTTACAGGGAAATTGTGAGAAGTTGAAATCTGAGAATGTTAAACTGTTAAATGACTTAAACAATTTAATATCAGAAAACAAGGTTTTGAAAGAAAAAGAAAAGGAGTTTGAAAGCAAACAGAAATCTTCGGAAAATGAAGATTTCTGGATAAAACTTGAAAACAAAAATCTGAAAGCAAATGAAAAGAAATTTCAAGAACAGATAAAAGCTTTGGAAAATGAAAAATCTGTTCTTGAAATCATGAAAATTGAAAATGAGAATACAATTGCTTCTCAGCTTAGTAAAATATCTCAGTTTGAAAATGAAGCTGAAAATTCTAGAAAGAAAATTGATGAGCTCGAGAAGAAATTGAAAGGTTTTGTGACTTTATCTGATGGTTTGAAATTTCCTTGTCCAAAACCTGTTAATTCTGTTCCAATAAGTGACAATGTCACAAACTTTGATAATGTCAAAGTTGAAGATTGCGATGAGAAATCTGATGATGTAAAAGAAAAAATAGAAAAACAAAAAGTGTTTTTGAAATTAAAAGAAAAATCTCAGAAAACTGTTTTACAATCGACTGAAAAGGGAGAATGCTCTAAGCAAAAACCTTTGAAAAAGAAAGTGGAACAGAAACAAAAAGATAATAAAAGTTCATCAGATCGATCATCCAATCAAAATGAAAAATTACAAAAAGTAAAAAATGAAAATTCAAAAATTGTTGGTAATAAGTGGCGCAGGTCGGACCACAGTGCTCAAAAGTCAAATCCAGCAATCAAGAAGAGGAAAGAGTATCACCAAGCCAAACAGTGCTTTGATCTGAGCGTTTGGTGTGAAAATGGTGATTGGTACGATAACAGAGTGTGTTACCGATGCAGCTATCAAGGACACATTGCTGTTAACTACCAGAGTTGGAGATATGAGACGAGAAGATGCTACAATTGTCAGATCAAAGGTCACATTGCCAGAGATTGCCCAAGGAGATCGAATGAAAGATTGAGGGCTAAGTCTCAGAAATTGGCAAAGATTCCAGTCAAAGTCAAGCCCCATGAACAGAAGGTTCTAAAACCTAAAGTTCAAGATCAGACAAGTCAAGAAAAGAAAGTTAAACTTTCACAGGGGCAGAAAGACAGACTGAGGAAGAAGAGGAAGAAAGCAAGAGAGTATTTAGAGAAGATTTTGTCCTCGGGTTCATCCGTTGGAAAGAATAAGAGTTCTGATGAATCAGCTTCCACGGCTGCAAAGTCAAGCAAGATGAATTCATCAGATACAAATTTGAGGACGAAAGAGGAAAAGAGGAAGAAGAAAATGGTCGGCGATGAATCTGACAGGTCAAAGTCAGACAAGCCACCTGCGGGCAATGATTCTGGTTCGTCAAAACCAGAGGAGCCATTGGTTGAAGTAAAAAAGGAGAATTCAGATTTAACAATGGGTGATGCAAATTTTCCACCATTGTTGAATAAGAATTCGAAATCACCCAAGGACCGTCAGGCTTGGGTGAATCTGTTTAAATAGAAAAACCTGACTTGGTAAGCGTGGAGCATGAATCGGCATCTTTCTAAAATTCGTATTCGTTAACGTCATTAATTTAAAAGGTAAAAGGTTTGTTTGTGATTGATTCAAGTGGTTCAGATTTTGAATCAGATCAATCCTACAAGTGGTTAATCAAGGTCATTAAATTGAACTTGAGTTAACTACATGATTTGATCCCCAGAATCTACAAATGATTGGTAAACAAACTAAGTTTTCCGGAAAAACCATTTTGATTAAAACAAACTTAAGTGTTTTGAGATCACAATGGGAAAATAGTTTGTTGTGAGGGGGAGTTCTGATTGTTTACGCCATGTGGATGGAGAATTAATGCGATTCTCATCAAGTTGTCAAATTTGTACAGTTTGTTTCAAATTTTCCCAGGAAATCAAAATTGAAACATATTTTGATTTTAGGGGGAGTAAAATTTTAAAAAAATTAGAAAATTTGAAAATGTCAAAAACATAAAAAAATAAAAAATGAGTTTTGGTGCGAATAGGGGAAATGATAGTACATCAGCTAGACTGGCACAGTACGCTAAAGATTTTTAATGTATAAATGCAATTAAGCAGTCTCGCTAAAGATGTGTCGGTAGGTTTTCACAGAATTAGTAGATCAGTTTGGGATATAAACATAAATTTCACTTGCGTATACGTGGGGAACACCTCCAGGATATATAGGTAACCCCTGAAATCCTGTTTGAAGGGTCCCGTATTCTGAGATACTAGGTCTTTATGCTCAGTGATATCTAGGGTATTATCCCGGGACTTCTGCTGTATGGAAGTACTGACCTAGTCCCCGGATAATACTTTTTTGCAAAAAGCTTTGAAATATAAGCTAGCCCTCAGCAATCTGATTAAACAATAAAATTGATAATCTTTGCTGTTGTAATAAAAGATCCTCTAAAGGGGACCCACCTTAAAGTCGAAGCCGTCATCTCTCTGCGTATACGGAAGTATCGACCTGAGCTCTCACGGCCCTCGCACATAACTCCTTAACAGATATCAGCTGTGGTATACTCACCTGTAAGACCGAATATTGGGGTCTGGATACGGGAGTATATACTGAGGTGGGACACATGTAGATGTTTAAGTTCTAAAACACTAAATCTGTATCCCGAACAGGTTGAACATTTTGTGAGAATTTAAGTGGATCAATATATCGACATTCAACGCGTACTGTTTAAAAGCTTAAAATGAAATAACAGCTTAACGGTGCTAGTGTCTAGTTAGCAGCTGATATGATCCTCTTGCACGAACTCACAAAAATATGTTTGTATATATTTCATTTTTGCATTTTAATTGATGTTATTGCATTTGTGTTTCATATTTGAAAAATCCAAAAAGATTTTCGACAACTGATGTTCGAGAGCTGAAATTCAAAATCTCAAAGGCTAAACAAGATGAATAGTTGGTTTGGTTAAAGTGATTTGAAATGGTTAATCAGATTTTGGAAAGTTTAATAAATTGTTAAATGTGAAAAACTCTTGAATATTCTTAAATGATTAGTTGATTCATTAAGTTGAATCACAATTGTGTTTGTTTGTGATAGATTGTTTGAGTTGTGCAGGTTTCTGATCCTGTTGCTACGGAAAGCCAGGAGATACATCAGAACCTGCGAAGAAGTTTGATGAGATAAAGCCAGGAGTTGATTTCAATGGTGATAACGATTTCCAGACGGCGATCCCAGCATGATGATAGGGGGAGTCTGATGAAAGTTAGAGCCAGAGAAGGATCCAGGCATATGATCCCAGGCAGAGTTCCTGAAGAAGACTGATCGAAATCGATAATGTCATGTTGAAGACTCTCACTGAAGATTCCGTCAACATTCAAGGGGGAGTCTGTTGGTGCAGTTGTCTGTCGACTACATCTTAGTTCGAGTCTTAGGTTAGGGCTGATTGTAGAGTGATCGGAAATCAAGAAACACATAAGTTTAGTTAGGTTCGCTTTTATGTCAAAGGTGAGGTCCGCTTATGTGTCACTTGAATAGGTCCGCTCATGTGTCAAGTGTTAGGTCCGCTTTTATGTCATGACATAAAAGCGAACCAGATAGTCTATATATAGGTCATAGGAGCGAACCAGATGAGGGTGAGTCTTGTGCGTGTAACGGCGAAGCCCTGCCGATTTGTCTCCAGAACGTGTATAATTGTCAGATAATCAATAAAAGAGACGTTAAGTAGTGAAATCAAGCTTTACGAAGACCGAATCAATGAATTCCGCCTCTGATTCTGTCTAAGCGCTATTCTGATCGACTCGTCAGGTCGTAAAACGTTCCTACAGTAACTCTCTCAGTTAGTCTCACCAAGGATGAGGTGAGGATTGGGGACTGCCCAAGGAGGGTGTTAAGAGAAAGAGAAATCCTGTGACAAGCAAAGCGAAGGCGATTACTGCCATAATCGATGCTCGCATTGAGAAGTATGCTAATAACTTGTCAAAATTCGGAATGAGATAGGTGAAACTTTCATCATGAGGGCACCTGCAAAAGTGACAAGAGTAGCAGTGTGGTGAGTCTTGGCACAAAACATGAACTAATGAGTTAGCTATATTTAAGAATGAACGTGGTGGTTTTTACTGTGGCAAGGAGGTCACTACGAGCATGGATGGTTAAGGATGAATCAAGCTAGTGAGTAAGCAAGTCTAGGGGTATGCTCTACACTACAACCATCATGTATCAATTCTTTGGATACCAACGTCGGCTTAACTTAGTGTCTTTAGATACTAAGCATATACACGAATTAGAGTCATGTAGGTTAAACATGTCTTGCTCTATCAAGTTAGCTAATGAGGAATTAGCGAAGTCATGTGAAGTCATTAAGGGTCACCGATACGTTCCTATGAACCGACCCATTGCATCCCTGTTGTTTAACACCGGTGTCGGCATTAGTTTCATCCCCATAAAATTCAAAGTATGCTTGGCCGAGTCAAGTAAACAAGACGTCCTCCCATTCAATAGGATTGACAAGTGGTAAATTAGTCAAGTCAGGAAAGACATCAAAGGATGCACACTCGAACTTGGAGCACGAAAATTCAGTAACGGCTTTTCACTCATTCAATTAGGTTGTTACGACTTAACTTCTGGCATAGACTGGTTGGCCGACAACCGAGCAGAAGTAGTTGTGCTGCGAAAACTATTATTCTTTTTCCCCCTGTCCGACGAGAGAACATCTTTTGGTGCACGGAGAGAAACACGACACACGGCTGCTGACCAACAACTGTATGAAGGCTCGGAAAAGTCTGAGAACAGGATGCATCGCCTTTCTTGTCCATGTGGTCGACAAGAAGGCTGAGTAGCACAAGGTGGAGGACATCCCTGTGGAAAGGGAATACCCTGAAGTCTTTCCAGAAGACTTGCCGGGACTACCTCCGCAGCGACAAGTCGAATTCAGTATCGACCTTTTTCCAGGAGCTGCACCGGTGGTGAAAGCCTCATATAGACTCGCACCCTCGGAGATGCAGGAATTATCTACTCAGCTTCAGGAATTGTTTGACAAAGGATTCAATAGACCGAGTTTCTCACATTGGGGAGCTCCGATGCTATTTGTCAAGAAGAAAGACGGAACCTTTCGGATGTGTATAGATTACCGAGAACTGAATAAGTTAACCATAAAGAAATATTGAAAATATCAATTGATAAAAATTAGAATTCTAGAAAGAAAGAAATACGAAACTTCAATAATTGATAAACATAATTTAATTTAAAAGTTTATTTTGATTATCGCACAACCATAAATATGTGATATGGTTTAAAAGCATTAATGCGTTATTATATATTAATAAATATATAAGATATTAGATTAATATATTAACAAAATATTACTAAATTCTTGGAGAGAATGTTATGTGCCAATAATTGAAATCCTTTAGTAAAATTAGATCAGATAAAATGAATAAACAATACGTAACCAAAAAGGTACTAATCATAACTCAAAACCCTTGAATTTATTATCATTAAAAACTACCATTTTTAGGGAAAAAACTTCATTGTATTAGTTTATTGAATTTAGTTATTCCAAAAAAACAGTTTATTAAAGTTTTAACTAATTTTTCATAAATTAATAAGTTGCAGTTAAATTTTAAAGGTTGTATAAACATTTTGAGGAAAAACCGTTATTGTATATAGAGTTAATGTGTTTACAACTTACACTATAAAATGTTTGCCATGTTTTAGTGTTAAAAAATATTAATTTGTAAATCTAATTACGTTTAAAAGAATTTGTTTAAAAAATCGTCCAAGTTTTAGCATTAGTAAAACAAATTTACAGTAACGTTTTAAAAAGATATCGGTAAATCATCATAAAATATAAAAAATAAATTAGATTAATATATTACTTAATAATATTAACAATAATACTAAATTAATGGAGAGAATGCAACAAGCACTTAATATCAACTCTTTTATTAGAATTTAGATTATTATTATTATTATTATTATTATTATTATTATTATTATTATTTTTATTATTATTATTTTGATTATTATTATTCGGCTACATATTTTATTAATTGTAGATCTAGTCAATAAAATTATATGAACAATTTAGACCAATATCAAATAAATAGCAATAATAAAAAATAAAAAACCCATGCACAATACTAAAACCCATGAAGCACGTCATCATCCCGTCATCGGTTTATAATTCTGGATACTCGTAGGATTACGGCATTGGTCGGGCCAGATTGTATCAAATAGCAAGAATTGTTGTAATGGAAAAAAACTCTTAGGTATAACAAGCACCAATGGGTAATTAAATTCGGTTAACTTAAAAATTGAAGTTATGGGATTAAAAATGTTGATTGGAGCATCTTGATGGATTGCGATGGAAGAAGAAACTTACGAGTGAAGCCGAAGCAAGTGTTTAACTAAAGTTAAAGGTGAGATTTAATTTTCTTGAGTACCAATGGTCCAATTAGGCCCTGATTTTATATTTTTCGGTCCACTAATTAATCTTCTATAATTTTGATTTATTTTAATTATTAGTAAAACCAAATTAATCAAACTATTCACTAGTTTTGAACAACACATGCATATAGTTATGATGGATTTCTATGTAACTATAATTCGTTTCTGGTGAGGTTTGTTGTCTGTGGTGATCGACCGGGCAGTGGAGTTGGAGGTTCTAGGCGCAAAAATCAAAAGTTTTCGTGTGTGGGGCTTCTTGGGCGACAATAGCTTCTTGTTGGGTCATTAGTCGGTCGATTATGCCGCCTAAGCTTGTGTCCGCTCATGATGATCCAGAATGAAAACATCAAATGATAGAGACCGATTCGAGATGGTCAATCTTCCAATAAACCCATGAGTGGGTTAGGCTCCAAGAACAAGATAAGAGATAGAGAACTTCTGAATAATGTTTCTGAATAAAATGCAAACAACAAAATCTACTACCCACTACTCAACTAAGAGACCCATGACTTCTTAAATGTAAATAGGAAGGTAGCAACACTATATTTGTTGGATTTAGATGTATGGACTCGATTAGTCAACACTGTTGACCGAGTTATAACCCGTAAGAGTTACATCTGGGGCAACGAACATTAAATTCACATAACTTGATTAACGTGTGGTGATCACGAACAATTAACGAAACAAAATATATAATTATCCGGAATCATTATATATTCACGAGAACCAAATTTGGAATCATTATATATTCACGAGAACATAATTTGTTATTTATACCGGTTACAAATAATACGGGTTATAAATCCACATAACTTAATTAATTGGTGATCACGAACATAATTTATTATTTATACGGGTTACAAATAACATGTCATATAACTATTTTATCTATTTGGGTCATGGGAGGAGATTATCTCATGTTTATTAGGGTATTAAGAGATCAAATATAATTTATCCTAATACTGTGTGATCATTCCAGCCGTAAAACAGAAACAAAAAGGAGAGTTCCCTTTTTAGTTTTGCGATACACTCACAACAAGCAAGGTAGTTGCCACCTCTAAACCAGCCGTAAAACAAAAAGGAGAGTTCCCTTTTTAGGTTTATGATACAGTCACAGCATCAAGGTAGCTACCACCTGTAAAAGGTGCCACCCACTTTTCTTCTTTGCCCTTTTGATAGTTGACCGACCAAGGTTAAAGACCGGTAGCCACTACGAGATGCCGCCCTCTCCCTTCGTGTTCGTTCTAGCATCCGTTCGTTTTACCTAATTGTCTTAATCCATTAATCTTAACCACTAAGGTATATTTAATCTCAACAGTAGATTAATTAGTATTGTGTATAGTATTTGCCTGTCTGTACCAATGATCATGTTCGATTAGTGATGTATTGCAAAATACATCCTTTTACAGTGTAAAGTTGGTATAATTTTTGTTTCATTTATTTTGGTTTTTAGTTAGAATTAGTTTCTTACGTTAGTTTGTTTGTTTGCAGGTCTCGGTTGCTGAAAGTTGGAAAAAAACACTTAAAATATGGTGAAAAGGGGTTTGTAACGAGAACCAGGTTGTGACGCTGCTGAACAGGAACAGAAAACGAGAAAATCCAGAAAAAAGGTCTCTGGCGTCCCGCGACCAGATCTTGGAAGGGCCTTGGATAAACGCGAAAATAAAATATAATAAATCCCATTTTAACGCGCCGCATCGCGCGAGCATGTTGGCAAAAGCCCTTCGCGTAGCGCGAAGGGTTGTACTTCGTGACACATTTGAGTTTTAGAAGGATTGTGTTAGAACTTGATATTTAAACATCATTAACTCACAAATCAACCCTAATTGCGAATCAACATCAAAACGGGCAAGTTCTCAGCTGACATTGGAGCGTTTTTGGAGCATTAGAAGCATTAGTTGACGGTTGGAAGCACAAGGAAACATTTGGGTCGTTTGTTTTGGCATTCGGGTTGTTTGGTTGGGTGGGGTTGGTTATGTTGGTTGTGATGGATGTTTTTTGACACTAGTATCTATCTATTTTGTTTTGGTATATTTGTTTGGTTTGATATGTATGGTGTATTGGTTGCTGCTTCTGTTCGCGTGAGAGAGTTTAGCAATTGTTTGCTGAGCGTGTTCGGATTCGAGGGCATATCTGAAATTAACTAGCACATTGATAGTCTCGCATATCAGCTAAGTCGTTCCACCGTATTTTTTGTATATTTTATTTATTAGTTATTTATTTTTAGTTAGGTAGTTTTGAGTTGTATTCTATGCCTGCATTGTGCAAATCTTAAGTGTGGGGATCGGATATAGTGTCGTAGGGTTAAGTTGTGTCTTGAGTCAATAAAATTTTCTGAAAAAAATACAAAAAAAGTCCAAAATAATTGAAAAATAGAAAATGCTCCCGTCATAGAAGTTTTGCAAATAAAATCAGAAAATGATAGTAGAGTTGGGCATGTTCGGGTTTCGAATAATAATAATATGAGATAATAAAGTTAAACTCGTGTCTAGCTTCGGTCACAGAACAGTTGTAAATGTATAGGTAATTACCTACACGTGTTTGCATATGTGTGGGTAATCGGTGATGATATTTTTCATAATGACTAGCACTTAATATATGTTGGTAATACGTTTTACCTACACATGGCGTTCGTGGGAACATTTCCCTTCAAAATTGACGTTCAATTAAATATTAAATTACCCACACATGCGGCAAATTTTCGTTGTGTATGTAAATTATCTACACATATGTAAGAAACTAATGTATGTGTGGGTAATTTATTATGTTTGCCAACACATAATATTTGTAAATACATATGTTGATAAATTAAGTAAATAAACTTTTGTTTTATTTTTTTTAAATGACATGGGAAAATAAATATCTATGCTTTTAACGGATACATAAAAATTAAGTAAAATAAGTTTTATTTTGTTTTTTTTTTATTTTTGAAAATGACGTAGAAAAATAAATACCTACATATATTAGTGTGGATATTGGATACATATAATTAGGTAAATAAATCATAATTTTAGTTTTTGAAAATGGTGTGGAAAAATGAATTGTATTTAAGATTTGAAAATATGTGTAAATATTGGATACACACTATATCATTGGTAGTCAAGTATGTTAATTATTGGTTAATTAGGATAAATTATGGTCAATTAGGTTATTGATGGTCCTTTAAGGTCCCTAGTGGATGAGCCGTAAATGTTATGGTTAATTATAGCCAATGATGACAAACTATAAGGGGTAGGAGCGCTCCACTAGTGATGGAATCTTATCACTCACAACATACAATCAAGTTCTGCCACGTTATCAAGTTTTATTCAATCGCTAGTGATGGATTTTAGTGGAAATGTCCATCACTAGTGATGTTTTTTTTTTTTTTAATTATAATCTAACAATAAACTTGCCCATCTTAAGTCCAACAGGCCCAACATTAGGCCTGGCCCATCTTTATACAGATAAACACCCAACCTCCATCACCACAAACCCTAAATCATATCCACAACCAGAGCCTCCACACATCCGCCGCTCCTCAGCCACTCTCCACCAGAAAAAAATCGATCAGCCACTCCTCGGCCACTCTCCACCGGAAAAATCGCTCTTCAGCCACTCTCCACACATCCGGCTCTCATCACCATGGTAAAAAAATCACGCGTGATCATGGCAACGCGTTTTAAATTCCACGCGTGGACAACGGGGGTGGCGGCGATGTTTCACGTTATAAAACGCATGGAGCTTAGTTCATCACGCTGCGCCCCGGGTAGCCTAATGGATTATTGTCAACAAGGGCCGTTTATGGTGAATTAGTTGATTTTTTTATCATATAGGTTATCAATGGTCAGTAAGAGTCATTATTGATTAACTAAGATAAATGATGGTCAATTATAGTCGTTGATGGTCAATGACGGTCATTGGTTGGTGGCTTGAGTTAATGTCAGTTATGATCAATTACAGCCAATGAAAACCTTTATAGCTAATTAATGTTAGTTAGGATCGTTTCTCGTAAATTAGTTATTTCGGAATGTTATTAGTTTTTTAGGTTTATTAAGAACACCCGGGGCGTCGCGTGAAGAACAAAGTTTCACGCGTTACACCACGTTATACACCGCCGCCGCCTTAATTCATCACGCGTGTACTTCAACACGCGTGGTGTCGCAACCCCCGTCCCCTAATTACCCGGGAACGGGCGGCCGTGGCCAGTTTTGGTGGTATCGGTGTTTATCATTTTGGCTGCAGAAATTACATCAGGACCGTAGTTAGGAAATATTTTATTAGAGTAAAATACCACACTTTTATAATATTAAACAGATGGGAAAATCCAAGTTTCAAGTACACACATTTTTATAGGGATAAACCCTATTTTATTTAAATAAAACATCTCTTTATTTTAGGTAACTTTATAGCCACTTTTCCAAGCCTTCAGTGCTGTCCAAATGGCTTCTATTTGGCTTTCACATTTTGTTACCTGAAACGCGTTTAAAACATTTTGTCAGTGGAAAATACTGGTGAGTGAATCCCAATTTAATCAAGACATGTAAAAACCGTTGTGCAGTATCGAGGGCGGTCGTGCAATTACATTTGTTTCCATCTAGTTTAATTACCACCCACGGTACTGTCAACCCGACTTGTGGCCATGTTACTACTCACAATGTAGTAACAAATTTTGTATACAAAACCCCAACATACCGACGATAATTGTAGAATACAAATACTCAATCACTGTTTAATATAATGTTAATCATATGTGGTTTTGTAAAAACAGTTTGCAAAAAAAAAAGAGATTACTCACATTGCTGTCTTAGGGTTTTCTTTAAGGATTTCCTGATGATTATCTATTAATTACACAATGCATATGCGTTAGTATAATAACCCAATATTTACATTAGTAATACCCTCCCCGAGACGGCATTCCAACGACTACGTCGGGCAGAACCTCGACAGCCGTACAGAACTCTAGATTAATCAGGTAGCATATCCAATACGTAACCGGGGGTTATGATACTTACAACGAGGCAGGGCTTCGCTAGTTAGGGGGTATAATGCCCGATACTATTTTCAATATTCAGAATTTGTAAAGAGAATACGAAAGTTTTGAACGATTTCAACTGAAACCGATCGACCCTATTTATAGTGCTGATAAAACTCATCCTCGCGCCCCGCGACGGACGAAGACGGGGTCTTCCCGGCCCGCGACGTAGGTCGGGTAGCCCTTAGCCTTGACTGGTCACACACATAGGCTCGACACGATGCTGCCACGTGGCAGGTCAGGGTGCCGCCTCGTTGATGAGCGCTCGCGGCCCGCGTAAGAGCAAAGGCAGTCTGTCGCGGCCCGCGACAGACTTGTTTTAATTGTTTTATTTTATTTTTAATTATATATGGTATTTTGGGCCCGGTTTTAGTATACGAGGTGTATTTTAAGATGTATAGGGACATTATAAATATATTAGGGGTGTCGAAATTTATTTTGGAGGGTTGTTATATCCTTCCCACCTTGTTTTAGAACTCGTCCTCGAGGTCTACTGTCTACTGGAATAGGTGTGGATATTTCCTTTGCATTTCTGATTCAAGCTCCCAAGTGTATTCTAGTCCTCTTTTGGAATCCCATTTTACTTTGACTAGAACTAATCTCTTGTGTTTGAGGTTCTTGACCTTTCTGTCTTCAATCTGTAGAGGCTTTTCTATAAACTTAAGCTTTTCATTTACGTCTATATCCCTAAGAGGTACTACCAGTGATTTATCAGCTAAGTATTTCTTGAGATTAGATACATGAAATACATCATGTATTCTTGCCATTTCCTCTGGCAGTTGTAGCTAATGGGCTATAGGTCCTATTCTTCTAATGATTTCAAAAGGTCTAACATACCTAGGGCTTAACTTTCCCCTTTTGAGGAATCTTACCACTCCTTTACAAGGAGAGACTTTTAATAACACCTTGTCTCCTACCTGAAATTCCAGTGGCTTTCGTCTGTTATCAACATAACTCTTTTGTCGGTCACGTGCTGCTTTCAGTCGTTCCTTGACTTAGATAATCTTGTCGGTTGTTTCTTGTATTATTTCTGGTCCAGATAGTTTCTTTTCTCCAATTTCTGCCCAACAGACTGGAGTTCGGCACTTTCGTCCATAAAGTGCTTCGAATGGTGCACCATTGATGCTGGTATGATAGCTGTTATTATAAGAAAATTCTATTAATGGTAAGTGGTCATCCCAATTACCTCCGAAATCAATTACACAAGTCTAAGCATGTCCTCCATTGTCTAAATTGTCCTTTCGCTTTGTCCGTCCGTTTGAGGATGATAAGCTGTGCTCAGATTTAACTTGGTTCCCATGGCTTTTTGGAAGCTTGTCTAAAAATGAGAGGGAAAACGGCTATCTCTATCAGAAACAATTGATAAAGGAATTCCATGTAATGAAACTATTTCATTTACATACAACTTAGCTAACTGTTCCATACTGAAAGTTTCCTTCATTGGTAGGAAATGAGCTGACTTAGTTAGCCTGTCTACAATCACCCAGATTGTATCATTACCTTTTCTTGTTTTGGCTAATTTAGTAGGTCTATACCCTTGATATGGTATCAGAGTAGGTCTCTGATTCTTGAAACAATCTATTCCAGCCATTGAAACTTCTGTTTCTCCTTCGATTTCAATCTTTTTTACAATCCATCCAATACACCGTTCTATCAACAAATCAGCCGAAGAAATAAGTTTCTTCTTATTCAGTCTGATCAACACAGCCGCAATCAACAAACAGGAATTCTATTTCTTCTGATCAACACTAACAATCAATTGTTCAGAGATTCAGATCGAACTTCATTCCGTCGCAATATAGCCAATCATTCAGAACATTGATCTCAGTCACCCATTCGTTTTGCTCCGACAATCCGCCATTAGCGAGCTTAACCACGATCTGTATCTCGAGCTTAATCTGCCATTAGCAGTTGTACGGGGATCGGTTTTTTAGGGTTTCAGAGTTTTTATTTTGGTTCCCATCACAACCGCCCTTCTTTGATAAATACGCTACATATTTTTTGATAAATATGCCCAATTACCTTGACAACCCTAAATCTTGAACGCGAGTTCAAGTTTCCTGGCGTATTTGATAAATCACCATTAATCACTGTTAAACAACCTCAACCATCACTTGTGTCGGAACACCATTAATCACTGTTAAACAACCTCAACCATCACTTGTTTTAATAAGTAGAAGAAGAACAATTGTTGTTTTCATTATAAGATATAGAATGAGATAGAAGGAATGATGTGGGTGGCGGCTGAAGTTTGAGATTAGGGTTTTTAGGTTGTTTTGCTCATAGCAGAGATAAGACAGGGAGAGTAGATAGTGTGGCGGCTGTGCATAGTTTTGAAACCCTTGGTTTTTAAAAAAAACGAAAAAAGGAAAAAAAGAAAAAGAAAAAAATGGCTAATCACCAGGTCTATGAGTTGTTGAAAGACTTTCCCTCAACAAGTGGGGAAGCCTGTCTAAAAATGCAGAAAAGCGGTGATCAAATCAACCCTTGGATCTTTGATTGTGGAGCCACTGGTACGATGACGTATGAACCTTCGAACTTCGTATCTACAAAGAAACCAAACAAAACCCACATCAGAACTGCAAATGGTGAAAATGCCTTAGTAAAGGGAGGAGGAACTGTTGAAATATCTCCAAATCTGAGACTGTCAAATTTTTTATATGTTCCTTCGTTAACACACAATTGTTATCAATAAGTCATGTTACAAAGGAACTCAATTACACAGTTCTAATGCATCCTCATTTTTGTATCTAACAGGACATCGGAACTGGAAAGATAATTGGGCGTGGTACTGAACGACAGGGCTTATACTATGCGGATAAGGTGACTCAGTTAGGGACTGCGATGCTTGCTCACGGAACAAAGAGTAGAGAAGCATGGCTTTGGAATAGGAGGTTAGGGCATCCTTCCGCTGGATACCTACACCTTTTACTCCCCGAACTCTTCCTGTCAAACAGTACATTAGACTGTGAAACATGTGCCTTAGCCAAAAGCCATAAAAACCATTTTAACCAAGTAACACTAGGGTCAGTGAACCTTTTTCCCTAATACATGTGGATTCGCTCTGAGGATCGATTCCTTGACCGATGAATGTGATGAACATGTATCATGTACGGAATCCAAGTACGTGTGTGGATCAGTCACAAAGAAGTAATTAAATGTTGATTTCTATTGATATAGTAACAATATAGAACCACGAAATCAAACGACAAGAGTTTCCTCACTCAAGTCACCAAGATGTCAAATGAACAAGACCCTACAACTGTATTTATAGGCATAACAACTACGTGCGAAGCTAACTACAAAGTGACTCGGTTCGTACGAAGTTGTCCCTTCGTACGAAGCCACAAACAACACTACATAACCTATGAATATCAATCTATTCGTATGAAGCTACTAAGTCCCTTTGTACGAACTGGCTTTAGAACATCTGAACTTCATTATCTTCTCTTTTTAGCACCAGTCTTGTCTCATCTAATTAAGCTACGATACATGATTGACAGAAGTGATAGACATACTGCATTCATAGACTCCCCCTTGGATATTACTGCAGTCAGTCTCGTAGCTTTCTATCTCTCTCTGAGTCTTCATGAAGTGTTGACAACTTCAGCACCACAGGCTCTCCCTATTACTCTAACAGACTCCCCTTGGATCTGCTTACAGCTTCAGCTGCTCCACCTTTCAATTGACTCTTTCTCCAGGCTCCCTCTTTCTTTAAGCATCCGTGCTTATCAGGATCGACACCTGGCTTTTCTTCAACCTCCCACTTGCTTTGAGCTCGTCTTCAGACTCCCCCTTAGCCTCAGCTATCAGGATCGTAATCTGGATTATCAACTGCAAATCTAACAATTTCAAAACAATTGTAAGATATTTGACAATTTAAGTTCAAGATCGAAAACCTAGCTCTAAACACAAACTTTTAACTGTTAAATCTATTTAGGTTCTTCCAGGATTGATAACCTGGCCCTTAAACACAAATATTCAGAATCAACAACCTGGCTCTAAGTAAAGATGTAACAGTATGTAATTACCCAGGATTCCCTGACTCTTTTCCCCTTATCAACCACTCTATAAATTTAACAGTTAAGCATCCAAAATCCTCTATAGATCATCCAAGTCCAGATTTATGACCTTGGAGATTTCATAAACTATTTTTGATTTTTCAAATAAAATCTCAAGTTTCAAATTAATGAACTTGTTTATTTTCAGAAACATGTTCAGCATACTTAGATTTTGAAACTCAGCCTTTCAGACATCGGTTGACGAAAATAAAGTAGAAACAAAATCTTTTTGTATTTTTCAAAGTTCATGCTAAAACACACTGAAAATCTTTTTGTGATTTTTTTGAAACATAAAGCTGTAAAGAAATATTTACAAACAATATTTTTGTTTGAGTTCATGTCAGAGGATCATATCATTTACTCCCCCTAAAATTCAAAGAATTTTAAAACAATATTTACAGACAATATTTTCAAATGTTTTTGTATTTTCTGAAAATATTTACTTCCCCTAAAAATCAAAACATTTTAAAATTTCAGGGTTAGTTATCAGATTTTCTTTAAATGTAACAACCAATGTAGATAGCTTCGTCTCGCCATCCATTTTCTGCTTCACATGCTCTGTTTCACATAAAGTACCCCCATGAGTTATAACACGTTGATTTTTAACAATGTTAAAACCATTTAATCATTTGTGAAATAATCATGTTTGTTCAGCCATGAGGGTTTCGGCGTATTCAATCAACATCTTTATAAAATTTTTGATTTTTGACAAATTAAAAAAAACATATTTTTTCATTTTCAACTTTTGACAAAGTAAAAACATATTTTTTTTTCTTTAAACTTTTCTATTTTTAGGGTTTTTGAATTATGATTTATTTATGTACAGAAACAAACAAACTCCCTGTTTCTCAGATGCAGTGATCTGCCACCTCCCGTGCCAGGCTGCTCTGCTCTCCAATTTGACATTCAGCTGTCTTCAGAAGCACCTGCACATACACCTAATTCAATTTGAATAATGCAACCCAAGCCTGCTTCGACTCAGGTAGCTGAAAATATGTTTTTCCAGGCAAAACTGCTAAATTTCGTTCATTTTTCTCAAAAATATTCTCTTTAGTTTCCTCATTCACAGAAGTCTTTTGCTTTACCACGAAGATTTGTCCTTTTAAACTTTCCTTTGATAAAATCTTGAATCATTTTGAATGTTTTGTTTTGTCAAATCAGTTTTAGGTTTACAAAATTGGTGTGGCTTTGTCAAATCAGTCGTTGTTTTCCAACTTTGTTTAGTCTTAAATCTGGGTGTCACTGGTTTCTAAGTTTGTTGTGATTCAGCCTTTGATATTTTCGGCTTCCAAGTTTGTTTTGTTTCAAACTTGGTTGACTTCTGATTCACAACATCAGACTTCTTTTTCTCAACACCAACAGCTTTAAGATTTGGACACTTGCGACCAATATGTCCAATTTGATCACACTTAAAGCATGTTCTCTTTGAAACATATTTAACCCGTTGTTGTTTTTTCTTTTGAGCATAGAACTCTTCATTAGACTGTCGTCTAAATTGGAGTTCTTTCTCTTCTTCTGAACTTTTTCCATAAACAAAGTTCATCTTTTTCTGATGATTTGTCTTTCCAAATCATTTCTTTTGATTTTGTTTCCTTTTATAACCCAACCCAGCCTTTATGTTTTTCTTTTTGTAACTAGGTTTGTTATAAAAAGTTTTATTGCTCTTTCCAGCAAATTTTGCAATTTCAGACTTCTCAATTTCTACCAATTTGAAAACTTTGTCAATCTTTTCTGAAATCACATTTTGAATCAGAAATTCAATGTCTGAGAATAATTTGTCCAATGCAATCATGGCATATGCCAATCCTATTGGATCATCATTCGTATTTTTCTCAGATTTTGAATTCTTAAGATATCTTTCAATAAAACCTTCTTCATTTTCATCCTGTGATTCGGACTAACCAGGTTTGGTAGATTCATCTGTAAAATGCTTTCAACAACTTTACCTACCATCTCTGAATCACCAATATCATTAGATTTGGTGTAAGTCACCTCAATGTTGCCAGGTAATTAGTCAACCATGTTTATCGCTTTTTCCATCTTTTTGTTGTCATAGAATGTATAGTTATTCTCCACGGTAGTGGAACCTGATGATATGCTGACCCAATTCTTTTATTTCTTTCCAGACTCTTTTCCATATGGTGTGATGTTGAAAATACGTTCCAAAATGTATGAAAAAGCATGATAACTTTGAAGTTTATTTACCAACTTTTCTTTTTGAGCCAGTTCTTGTTTAAGTTTAGCAACTTTATCAATATACTGATATAAAACCAGTTGTTTTCCTTCATATCTGGCTTCAAAAAGTTTAGTTGTCTTTTGACATGCTGACAATCTATCATCCAAACTTTTAACTTTACTCTTTAAAGTTTCATAAGCTTCTTTTACGGTATGATATGACAATTTCATTCCATCATATTCTTTTTGCAACTCTTGAATAATTTTATCCTTTTAAACACATTTGTTGCAATCAGCTAAACACTTTTGTATTAAAACTTTGTTTTCTTTTTCCATTTCTGTGTTAGTTCTTCTTCTTTTTGTTTCAATTTTTTTTTCATTTTCAAGCATTTCATTACATTTTTCTTTGAAAAAAATTCTACTTTAGTAAATTCAATGTCTCTGATTTTAAATTTTCATCCTTCTCAGTACAAGCACAACACAATTCCATGCATTTCTTGCACTGTTCATCAGTTTTATTACCAATTTTATTCCATGAATCAAAAGAATCAGTTTGAATTATTAGCTCAGTTTTTAGCACTGTGGGTTCTTTTTTCATCTGATTTTGATCTTCTTCAATCACTTGTTGTTTCTCAGCAATAGCTTCCTCTGCTGAATTTTTCAACTTCTCATCACCAGCTTTCACATCGTTTTTCTTCAACTCATCCACCATTTTCTGGCTTTCATCAACAATTTCTTCTACCGTCTTCTTCTTCTTCTTCTAAACACTAGCATAGATCACCCTTTTATGCCCTCTTCAACCTCTTTCCTGTAGTTCGGGTTTGCTTCGAGTCCTGCGACCCATACTCTTAAAGTTGGAATAGCAGCTACAAGCGCTTCAAAATCTATCTTTTGAGGACCAACTGTTGGGTTCCCTTGGGGATCAATAAAACATTCTCTCTTAGCATCCCATCTATTTTCTCTCCTTGCTTCCATGAAAATCTCATACACTTTGCTAAATTCCATTCTTGCATGACGTTCCTCTCTGCTTAGTCTCGTTTGTGACAATCCGCATTTTAGAGGTTAGAACCGCCCATACTATTGCTTACGTACTTATGTTTCATGACGTTTTATTACCCGCATCACACGAGTTAATCTCACACTCTTTATATATACGTAGGCATGTAGTTAATTGTTTATAGCTACCTAAACTCGGAACGTAATTACTTGTAACCCAACTCGAATTATGCGAGCATCCAACCCAATACCCGCTAGCGTGTGTGGCCCATTGCGGCCCAACCCCAAACTCAAAGCCTTCTGTTTCGGCCCAAACCTTGCCCACTTGTGATGGCAGCTCATCTTTATGGGCTTAAGCCCAGCTCAGCCAAGAAAGGTCTGATCACCCCAAACCTCTATTATATTATGTGCATATTATTTTCATAACACAATTGCAAAACAAAACCCTACCCCCTCCTTTGAATCACGACGGCAGTAGACCCCCCCCCCCAATCATCGAGACATCATCTTATTCGAGGAAGCATTTGGTTAGTAGATGTGTTGTTATGCTGATTCTTAATTGTGTTATTTTGATATGTGTAAAACGTGTGGAACTTGTTGTTGTGTGAATCATGTTCTTGCAGGTTAAACTATGCTTAGGGTCATGTTATTAGAAACCTTGATGAATATCTCTTAAATCACTAATAAATCTGCTATAATATTGAATTGATGTTGTGACTTGATCTAGGTGCAAAACTAAGGATTTCAGGAATTACGAATGAGTATGATAATTGATCCGAGTGAATGTTGGTTGTTAGTGCTAGATTTTATTGATGTTAAAAACGTTGGTTAATGACACAAAGAAAAACTATGACATGTAATTGATGAGTTTTGTTAATATGGGTAGCAACAGTAGGTTCATGTTAACAATTACGTATGGATTGAATTGGTTAATATTTAGGGTTAGTTGGTAATCAATGATTGGTAATGTTGGACTGATAATTAGGGTTTGTAGAAAAACTAGGAACTGTTAAGTCATGAACTGCTCTGGTGAAGAACTAGGAACTTTCTTCAGCTGGCATTATTGACGAAAGATGGGGGTATTTCGCCGAAGGGATCTTGACGAAACATGGGGTGTTTCGTAACCCATATACTCGACGAAACAGGGGGTGTTTCGTCACCCTTATACTCGACGAAACATGGGGTGTTTCATCGTGTAAGTAAATGAGTTGAACAGTAGGGTTGTTTATGATGATTGTACACTGGTGTTTGTGAAACTTAGTTTGTTGCATGATGATAATGATAATCAGGAATGAGAGTCTTGACTTAACTATTGTGAGTGGTCAGTTTATTTGTAAAACATTGTTATGTATCATGAACACATGATGTAGACTTGTTTGGAAACTGAGTACTTGATATGTGTATACTATGATCTTAACCAAATGCAATCTGTGACAACACGTGAATCGATTATTATGAAACTGGTGTCATCAGTAACTACTGTTGGGAACCTGAACTTCTGATGTAAATGCGTATGAAATCTAAACATTTACTATGTTCTACGTGACTTACTGTGTACAAATACGTGACTTGTTGATTATGTGACTGATGTTGATTGGTAACCACGATAGGGTTTGGTTGACCAACTGGGAACGGGTAATGTAACGTAACATACCGAGCAAATCTAAGGTGAGTTCACTGCTCTTTTTCCAAGCATGTCGGGTAATGGGTTTGACTGGAATGTTAAACCTTGGTTGTTGGTTAATACACGTATATCTATCACTCAAGTCCCTCCTACCGATTGTTGCCGGGAAGGCAACGGGGTATTAGTTAATAGCGCTATTTAGGTTTGGCACCCTCACACCGCACCGAGGAGGTCGGGAGTGAACTAATGACCCCCATCTTGACCATTGCTTTGATAGAGGCATTGGGGTTCAGGGCAAATAATCTGGAGCCATTGGCGGTAAGCGTGCGATTAACAACATCAAATCTGTGAAACGTTTTAATCTGGTAACTAGTAACCAAACACGTTAACAAACTTCGAACTCACTAGCGTCGCCTGACACACTTGTCTACATGCTTGCAAGTCTATAGGGTTGTAGCAATGGGAACTTGCTGTCTGGAAGGCGAGAGTGGTCATGGGTCGAGATACATGGAATCACAACACAAGTCTAATGGGTTACGTACGCGTGATTTATGAAACATTTAACAAATGAGTTATGCTTCCGCTGTGTACAATGAATTATATATAACGTTTTGTATCACTTTTTGATAATGAATGAAAGTTTTATTTAAATACATTTATGAGTTCAACGTGATTGGTGGCTAAGATCCTGGTACAACACACGCTCCGTGGTGTTTCCGCAAATGGTATTTTGGGGATGTGACAGTTTGGTATTAGAGCCACTAGTTATAGTGAACTTGGTTTTAAAACGTTTTTGTAAAACCAGACTATAACCGAACAATTCTAAATACGTGAATACGACCATGACACTCAGCTACAGACTGCAAGGTTCGTCTCTCGTATACTCATTGTACTGCATAACTAGTGAACACTTACATAGGATATGGCATGTGATTGCACGTTTAGCACAACAGTATGAATTCATGTATTACTTGCATGTGTTATGTGATTGATAGTATGGTATTTCCCTCGACATTTGTGACTCACGTTTCGTGATGTTCTTTGTTTGCTACTTGAGTTGAGGAATCATTTGACATGAGTTAGGAGGAACTGAGGTGAGCATGTAAATCACAGCATTATTATGGGTGCACACATAATAATAATGTGGGGTGCATGCGAGTCCGAGTGAGGCTTAACAAGTGAAAAAGGGGTTCTGTCCCGTGTTTCGATCAATGAGAAACAAATCAAACCTATAGGGGTCATAGCTGTGATTGTCTACTACTCGAACGTGATCTTTTCACTCCTCTCTGAATTCTTTGCGAATCTCGATGTTATCAAGTATTACCTGAACACTCACCTGAACGCCTAGCGAACTGTGTAGAATGTTAGGTGCTTGTGCGAACGTCCATGAGTTGGATGTCGCAACGTCAAATGATTGGTCTATACCTTTCTCACCCTTCTTCGTTTACTGGAACTCAATGTATTGACGCCTTAGGCCCCGAAGTGTGATCACTTCTGCAACACTCTCGTAACCTACCGTGTATTACCCAGTCAACTTGCAAGAATAATGGACAAGAGGACGAGCGTAGTGCCTTATCAACCTCAGTATTAGAACGACCCTAGTTACCAGCAACGAACACCAGCAGATTGAGTTCAATCGAATCCTTAACTGTAGGATCAAATACAGACCCGAACGAATCGATCAGAAGAGTTTATACTCAATACGAAAGGAGGAATCAATCGTATCAAGTTCAATTCAGCAAACAATTCACTTTTAACTGTCTATATATTGATTCTGGAACGTTTACAATTCAGTAGACACTTCGACAGAGCTTCGCCATCGGAAAACTCTCTACTAATTCCGCTCCAAATGGCACCTAACATTAGGTATTTATAGAATACCTGATTCCGCTTGAAACATCTTCAAGCGAAACCTGATTTCGCTCCAAATGAGTTCAAGCGAAATCAACATGTGAGCATCAAACGGAAATTAAAACATCTGATTTCGCTTGAAATGACCTAGTGTCATTTCAAGCAGAATTACCTCTAATTCACACTTTCTTGATTTCCGAGCCCTGATCTATCTAGTTCTATACAAGATTTGATACAAGACGAAGTCGATAGATGAATGCACTAACAGACTCCCCCTCAGATGTTGACGAGTCTTAAGTGTCGAGTCTTCGGTTGTCAAACCTTCAGTCTTTATCAGTCTGCTTGCTCTTTTTCAAAGATCTTCCATTGTAAGCATCCTCTATCTTTCTCTCTCTTTATCTCTTTCTTTTACCAGAATCAGACACTGGCTCTAACTACTTCCCCTTGAAGTCTTTAGACTCCCCCTTTCAATAAGCTAGGATCGCAGTCTGGAATTCACCATCTTCACAGGATCATGAACGAAACCTGGATTTTATAGAACTCAGGTGTCGGAACCTAGCTAACCTGCACACATCTCTACCTCAAAATAAATTTCACAGATTTAAAGATTTATCAAATTTAGAAATCATTTGCATGTATCTTTCAAAAATGATTTAAACTTTAATGACCACTTGTAAACATAACTTCTTCATACATTCTCTCCCAAACCTGTTCATCAAGTTTAACACTTGGAATTTTGAAAATCAGCTTTTCAACATCAGTTGTCGAAAATCTTTTTGTATTTTTCAAAATATATGCTAAAACACACTGAAAATCTTTTTGGATTTTTGAATTTAAAAAATGCAATAAAGAAATATTTACAGACAATATTTTTGTGAGTTTGTGAAAGAGGATCATATCAGTTTTTGAGACAAATCACCAACACCGTTAAGCTTTAAACATTTTCAGCTCTAAACAATTCACCTAGATTGTCAGTATACTAGTCCTCTTAAATTTTCACTCAAAGTTCAACTGTTTTGAGATACGATATTAGTGTTTTAGATACTTAAACTCATTCGTGTGTCCCATCACTTGAATATACTCCCGTATCCAGATCCCAATATTCAGTCTTACAGGTGAGTATACCTAGATGATATCTGTAGAGGGGTAGATGCAAAACCGTGAAAGCTCAGGTCAGAACTTCCGTTCAGCAGAGAGATGACGGTTCGACTTTAGGTGTGTCCCCTTTAGAGGATCTTTTCTTCAACAGCATATGATTTAGCATTTTGCAATGTTTTATCATTTTTATGCTAAGGGCGGCGCTAAGTTTCAAGCAAAACCAGAAAGTATTATGCGGGGACTAGGCCATTGCTTCCGCAAAATCAGAAGTCCCGGGATAATACCCCAGATATCACTGAGTATAAAGACCTAGTATCTCAGAAAGAGGGACCTTTCAAACAAGATTTCAGGGGTTACCCATATATCCAAGAAATGTTCCCCACGATATAAGCAAGTTTGAAATTTGGTTTTATATCTCGTCACAATCTACTAAATGTGCAAAAACCTACTGGCATTTCCTCTTTTCACAACAAAATTCATTTTTGAATTTTTTGATGTTTTTCGCATTTTCAAATTTTCTAATGTTTTTTGATTTTCTGAAATTTCTTACTCCCCCTAAAATTTAAAAACATTTCTTAAAAAAAACTATGAAAATAAACTATACAAGAAACATGACAACATGATGTGAATCGCTTCAATTCTCCATCCATTTGGCATAAACAATCAGAACTCCCCCTCTAAACAAACTATTTTCCCATTATGATTTCAAAACACTTAAGTTTGTTTTAATCAAAATGATTTTTTCCGGAAAATTAGCTTTGTTGATTTTACTACTTGTAGGAAATGGGGATCAAATCATCACATTATTTACCAATTCTTTTGAATGATAGTTAAATCAAGTTCAAATTAATGACCTTGATTAATCACTTGTAATAACAACTATCAAACATTTTCAACCAATTCACACTTGATGGTTGAATTCTCAAGATGCCGATTCCTACTCCACACTTACTAACCTGGGAGTTCCGGCAATTCACACTTGTCAATTTTAATTTTTTCAAAAACATTTTCAGAATGATGCCGATTCATGCTCCGCGATTACCAACTTGGGAGCTCTGGCAAGTCAGGTCTCTATTCAACGAAGAATATATCCACCCAAGCCTGACCAGCCTTGGGTGTAGCTTGTTCAGTCTCACTTGGAGTTCCATTTTTCCTTTTTGATTGATAAAAATCTTTTACCCCTTTAGCCTTTCCCTCAATCATTTTTCCAAAAATATTTTTCACTGCAGGGTTAAAGGCTTTTTCAACATCCAATTCTTTCTTTTTAGAAAAAAATTGATTTGAAATTTCAACCTTCCCAATTTTAGATTTCAAATTTTCAGCTTTCAGTTGTGGGAAATTTTCATCATCCACTGGCGGAACTTGCTTCGACTCTTTAACAACAACATTTGGCTCCTCTAATTTTATGGAATCAGATTCATCACCAGAACTGTCGCTTGATTTCTTAACAACCCATTTTTGGTTGTTAAGTTTTTCCTTCTTTTTGAAAACATTTTTCAAACATTTACCAACCTCAAAAGTTAAATTTTCAAAAACTTTAAGTTTGTTCGTTGGTGGTTCAGTTTTCTCAACAATCTTTTCTTTCAGTTTCTTAAAAACTTCCTGTTTTGGTTTGAATGTTTTCGGACAATTCCTAGCAATGTGACCAGCAGTTTTGCACTGAAAAAACAGGTTCTCGTTTCTATCTTCTTCTGAGCAACACTCTTCTTCAATTCTTCTTGCTTCTTGGCAAGGAATTCTTGGTTTGTTTGCTTCCTGAATGCTTGCTCTTTTTCAGCTTCTGATGATTTTCCTGAAACATACACAGTTTTTGGTTTATAACCTTTTTCATTTTTATATTTTTTCGGTTGATTAAATCCAAGACCTTTCTTTTTGAAATTACCATTATGGTTTGGTTTCTTTTGAAAACTATAACCATAATTGTAACCCATTTTCTTGTTTATTCTTTGTTGATCTCTTGAAGTGTATTGTTTAGGTTTTCCAAAAAGATTTAAATCTTTTATTTCAGAAGGAGTAAACTGCCATTTTGGTCCCTGTGGTTTGGGAACTTTTGCCATTTTAGTCCAAATCTCAAACTTTTTATATCTGGGTCCCTGTGGTTTGCATTTTGTTGCCATTTTAGTCCAAAATCTAAAAACCCTCTATTTTGACTGTTGAAACCTGATTATTTTGTCCTTTAGTGTAGGGGCATTTTGGTCATTCTGATTTTACTCTTCTAATAAATTAAAACAAAATTAACTTTATATATATATATATATATATATATATATATGTAACCCTCGATCTCTCTCTCTCACTAAAACAACACAGATACACCACACTCTCTCTCTCTCAGTTCTCTCTCTCTCTCTACACCGTTCACCACCATCATCACCACAGATCACCACCGTCCACCGCCATACACACACACTCTCTCTCTCTCAGTTCTCTCTCTCTCTCTCTCTCTCTCTCTACACAGATCTCTCCTCCATCCTTCTTTCTTTTCAGATATGTAAATAGGGGGTGGTTGTCGATGACTGATTATGATGATGATGACTGATGATGATGATGGACGGTGATTATGATGATGATGTAAGGGGGTGGTTGACGACGGCAGTGGAGGTGGTTATGGTGTGGCTCAGGTTTGGGTTTGCTTTGAGTTTGGTGAAGGTGGTGACGCGGCAACTTCGGTGATCGGGATACATCGTCTGGTAAGTGATAATGTGAGTATTTGGGAATTTTGGGTGTTTTATGAAGTTTCTAGTGAATATTTGGGGATTTTGAGTTTTTGTTTCTAGTGAATATTTGGGGATTTTGGGTGGTTACGGGGATGGATTTGAGGGTTTTTCATGGTGGGTTTTCGGATTTGAGGGGTTTTCACGATGGTTGTGGTGGCAGGTGGATGGTGGTGTTGGTGGTTGCAGGTGGGTGGTGGTGACGGTGGTTGTGGGGGTGGGAGTGGGTGATTGCAGGTGGCGGGATTGAGAGGTGGTGTAGAGAGATGGGGGCGGTGGTGGCAGATGGGGGCGGTGGTGGCAGATGGGGCAGTGGTGGCAGATGGGGGCGGTGGTGGCTGGTGTTTGCTGCTGCTGGTGTTCATCTTCATCATCGACAACTTCAGGGTTTTATTTGCAGAGCTGCTATCACCGGAAAACGAGGAAGGAGGTGTGGGTGTGACTGTTAGATGGGACGACGGTGGTGGTGGTGCTATAGAGAGAGAGAAGGGAGGGAGAGAGAGGAGGCGGCGGTGGTGGTTGTGGTAGAGAGAGAGAGAGAAGAGAGAGAGAGATGTGATTATGTTGGGGATGATGATAATTTATTTGATCTGCTGGTTGCACAAATGAAATTATATTTAAAAATGACCAAAATGCCCCTGCACTAAAGGACAAAATAATCAGTTTTCAACAGTAAAAAATCAAGGATTTTGAGTTTTGGACTAAAATGGCAACAAAATGCAAACCACAGGGACCCAGATGTAAAAAGTTTGATATTTGGACTAAAATGACAAAAGTGCCCAAACCACAGGGACCAAAATGGCAGTTTACTCAAAATATTAATTTCTGTGATTTTGAAAACCTTTTGAATCATTTCAGTTTTAACACTTCTTATTGGAAAAATCTCATCAGAATATAATTTGTCAGAATCTTTCAAAGTATATGCTACTTTGACCGGTTCGTCATTCAAATTAGATTTTGATAGCAAAAATTCCTTAACATAAACCCATTTGTCCTTTTTGATTGTTGACTTTGACGTGTCGGGCTCAGACTTTGACTCGGATTTGGACTCCGTTTTTGACTCCTCTATGTCATCTTTATCCAACACCTGATCGACCACACTTTTTATCAACTCGGACTCATGATCAGTGTCGGACGATGTGAACGTAACATCAATATTTTCTGGAAAATTATCTGACGACCCAGACTCCTAATGTAAGTGTGTTGCCTTTTTGACTCTTACAGAATTTGGATTTCGAGGAGAATATCCATTTTTGACCGGGGGTGGACATCTATTGTAGACAACACTTGGTTTCTTACCAGAAATTTCCACTTCATCATCTTCTTTTGTTTCGGACTTCTTTTCTTCCGAAGTCTTCTCCTCTTCAAACGTCTCCATTCCTTCCACAATCGGATAAATCTTGTCAACAACAAAAGTAGAACATGAGTAACTTTTCAATAAATTGTTAACTCTTTCAGTTTCAATTATTTGTGTTGCCAACTTCAATTCAAGCTCAGCACACTTCTCTGTGTAGTAGTTGACACTGTCAAGCTGTCTCGTGTATGCTCCTTTGAGTGTATTCATTGCTATAACTTGTTCACTAATTGACTCGTTTTACTTATTCATCTCTCTGTTCAAGGTATCATATGATTCTATCAACCTTTTTATGTTGTGGAGCAATTCATTGTTTTGCTTTATCAGAGAATCGCAATTCATACACTTTCCAGGAACTTTGACTGTATAAGCATCTGTTTTAATTTCAAATTCTGGAACTTCTTTGACAACTCTCACTTGGACTTCTTCTTCAACTTCTTTCTTTTTCTCAGCTTCACCACTTAAACGTATTCTTACTTTTTCTGCCCATCAGTATAATCATTAATAACTTGAGCAACAAAAGCTTTAGCGTTTAAAATATCTTTAGCCATGAATTCTTTGTCTGGGCAATAATTGTCCCAACTGAAACCTTCTGGCAATTTTTCATCTTCTTGATCTGCCAGACATACTTTACTATCTTTTGGAATGTATTCATCCCAACTGAATCAACTTACATTGTCCTAATTAACAAGACATGCTCTCTTTGAATCTTCAATTTCTTTTCTACCATGTGCAGTTTGTGCCTGTTGTTGTTGATGTGCCTGTTGTGTAACTTGATGATAAATCGCCTTTTTATAGTAGTCATTGTTTCCGAAAGGATTTTGAGCTCCACTAGCTTCGCGATTTGTGCACTCCCTCTTGAAATGCCCCTTTTCCCTGCAACGAAAACAAGTAACTTTAGATTTATCAAATCCTAAAGTTGAAACATTTGCATTGCGAAAATCATCTCTGCCTGTAATTTGTTTAAATTTTTCAGCTCATATCAACACACTAGCCATGCACCATTTTATATCCATCAATTCCATCTCCTGAGCATCAAAATGATCGTAATCCTCTTTCGTTAGCATTGGATTCCCGATCCTTCCTGCAACCAAACCTCCATAGGATTCAAGCACAGTTACCAACAAAGACATGTGGCTTTTAGCAACTTCCTCAGTATAATTCTGATCATTTTTGTAACACCTCGAAATTTTGTGTCCAATAATGTATTGACACGTGTCTTAAGTTACACGTGGCGTATTATATTTAATAAAGGACTAATGTTGACAAACCTTGAAAGTATATAAATTCGAGGGTTATAAATGTCAAACAAGGGTAAGTATACTGTATAGTAACCCTAAATGGTGCTCGTACCTTCAAACGAATAAATCATGGATCGTACGGAAGCGAAACGCGGAAGAAAGTGAGAGATTACAAGCTGCGGGGGTTAACTGTGTCAACATGTTTAATTATACCTCTGAGTGACCCTTTGACGTACCCGAGGCTTTGTAACAGTAAAATACGCTCACTAGAATATACTGTATAAATTCCGCGAAGTTCCGTTTTAAAACGAGAAAGTTATGATCAAATTCGTACGAGAAGGGTTAAAAGCGTCAACACTGAAAGTTAAGGCTTTCCAAATAATTAATAAACAAACCGGGGACTTAACAATGCAGGTAAATAACACGAGGCCCTTAGTTGTAAATAATCGAGGGCCAAACCGCAAAGTTACCCCTTCAAACCCGAAAGGTCAGGTTAATAATTACGAAAGATTTCGTTATTAATTACCAGATTCTGATCATGATTACAAAAGATTTAAAAATCTGAAAATCTTGACCTCTCGCGGGCCGCATAAGCTTTTAGAGTAAGTTGAGGCGGGCCGCGAGCCACCTCTTTAACCACGTCTGATTTTAAACTTCAGGCGGCCCGCGTTAAAGTTTGCCTAATCTCCCATGCGGGCCGCGTGGGACGCCCAGATGCAGAAAGTTTGGACTTGCATGCCTTTTGAGCTTGTGAACGATCATATGGCCAATAAGTGAGGCATGGGCGCCCCCTACTCGACCTATGACACCTTGGGACACCTGCCCATCATCCATGATCACTTGTAGGCTATGGTGTAATGATCTAAAGGCAATTTGAACACTATAAATAGGCATGTTGTGTGCATAAGTTTCACCACACCACAAACACTTCTCTTGATCATCTCTGGAGCTTCCAAGCCTTATTCTAGCATCCTATTTCGTGTTCAAGCTTCTGTAAGTCATTAGATCCTTTGTGGTTTAGTTTTACTTAGTAATATAGCTAGAAATCAAACCGTCGTAACTACGGTTTGACTTCAAGATAAATCCTTGATGGCTCAGTCCCATGTCGAATCAAAGGTAGTTATTTGTTGGTGTTTATGTGGGTAATAAACCTCTGAAAGGGTTCCCCATGATCACCACCCTAACTAGTTCAAATGTCGAGTCAAACGAATGCTTAAGAAGTCAACAGAAAGCTATTTTTACGATTCTTGCATAATCTGTAATACAAATGATATACAACCTGTTTTGACACTTATAAAACATGATGTTAAGTATATAAACTTGTCTAAACTCGTTTGAATCGACCATTTGCTATATTGACCCGGTTCGGAGCCGAATGTCGCAAAAGTTTGACTTTTGCTTTGACTTCAGTTCTGACCCGTTTTAGTACAATGTAGATATGCCTTAGGACTCTCTTAGGACCACGTCACATGTTGGTATCACCCTCTGTGACCGGTTCATTGTTTATCCGAGTCTTTTATGCATTTCCGTTAATTACTTAAAAGTTGACCGTAACGCCCTTTTTAAAATAAAACGAGTATTTCGGACACGTGAAGGGATCGTAACCTTGCTTACTAAATTCTAAGCATGTCCCTAAAGTTTCACGCCAATCCGAGGTCTAGAATGGGAGTTATGCTAAATAGCGCATTTATAAGAAACTTTTGTAATAAACGGCGCAATTAGCATAACACCTACCTAAACCAAGATTCCGTCACCAAAACTTTTACCCACTGTATTAAAATAATATTTTGGGATTTTTAAAGATTTTTAATTAATTTTAACCTGCTCATAACCTGCGATTACGGCTATGGTTCGGTAAATACCGAATATGCCCTTTTCGGCCAAAACTTGAGTTCTACAAGGTCTTTTGACCCGATTCCAGTTGCTACTGATTTTAAATAATAAATAAAATATTTTAAACTTATTAAACTGATCGGGAAACTCAGGTTTCCTATAGAACTCAGAAATCCCTTTTGAAAGTCTTTAAAATGACCAGAAAACCCCTACGGGGCGTGTAATGAACTACAACTCGTTACGGGCATTATGGAAGGTATCGTACTGATACCACAACCTCTTTAAAGTATATTGACTTAGGAAAACAGTGTAGAACTCCTACGGTTACCCGTTGCGCCTATTGCGCGCACGGTTCGGCTTATGTAACTAGTTTACATAAATTAGCCGATACGGGTCAAACCATATCATTTTGACCCCAAAATCCAGAGTGTGAATATTAAACCCATATAAAACAAGACTCCGAACTTTTTGGGTCAGAATCACATTCCATTCTCGGTTTTCGCCTTTCACGCGATTAAACCGTATCTATCCCTCGAAACTAACCGGTCTAGGCTACGGCTAATATAAAGACCTGTTAGGATTCTAATAGGTTATTTTAAAACCTTCGTTCCAGAATAAGGAGCCCCAGTAAAAGATATCAGTGACTTAATTGATTAAGGAATATACATTGCAAAGGTAAATACTTTTAACTTATTTTCCCTTATACGGGCTTGGGTTACGGTATATAAAATACCGCTTGATTGAGCATCAAATAATTCCATCGTTTAGGTGGTTAATTGAATAGTTTGATCGGCTCATTTAAACAGTCTTGTTACTTAAAAGCCTTTGGGGGGTTAATGACCATGTCCCGGATATCCTTGGCATCATTTTACGAAATGGCCACGACCTCGACACCCGGGTGTAGGCGTACACCCGGTTGATGTCTATACTATTAAAAGACGTAGCCGATGGTTTACCCACCTCGGTTTTACGCAAATGTGGTGTGTCTATTGATCTTTAACCCGGCACGATCCGGGCTACTGAACGCAAAGAAGGAACATGTAATTCGTTCACAAGATTATAATTTTAAATAATTCTCCCAAGTTATAAAAGAATTTGTGCCTCGTGCATTCAAATCAATTTTAATAAACTTTTTACAAAATAGTCGGTTGAATGTATTTACCAGTGTAAACTGACGTATTTTCCCAAAAAGATTAAGTGCAGGTACTACACGTAATTGGCTGGCATTAGCTCCATAGCATCGTTAAGAAGCCTCGCAAGCTTGATGTCTTATCTGTTGAACTACATTTTTATTTATTTTGATCCATCCTGTGGATACTATTCAACTACTTGTGATATATTGATATTACAGTAAATGGTTGAATTATATTCATCTTTATGCTTCCGCTGTGCATTTATATATTGTGGTTTGACTATATTGTTGCCAACTACGTCACGGTAATCCCCCACCGGGCCCACCGGTGATACACGTGGAAATTGGGGTGTGACAGGTTGGTATCAGAGCCAACATTGAGTGAATTAAACACTATCCTAATGTGTTTAATCTCAGTGACACAATTGCACATACTTGAGTCTAGACAAGAACTTAGGACAAATTCGAATTGTTATTCCAATTTTGTCTTTTCTTTTATTATTGGTATTTAAAATTTAAAAAAAAAGCAGGAAATATGCCGCCAGTGATTTTCCGAGGAAGAGGAAGGCGAAGAAGAGGCAGAGGAGAGATCGTTACTCATCACGATCACGAAGCCGGGCCTTCAGGTACGCGAGCTCCTTCAACCACGAGGAGTGAAGAACCGCAAAGGCGAAGAGACCTTTACGAACCTGCGAGGCATTCCACCTTGCACAGCTCGACGCCATCATACCGGCACTCATTCGGGCCAAATTCCGAGAATGACCCTAACAACCCGCAACCCTCCTTCATACCTCTACAACGTTCGGTATCGCACCGAAATTTTGACGACCCTACTCCATACTTCAGAGGTCAGTTTAATCCAGCTGACTACATCTAGGAACCTTCAGGTTTTGTTCCACTAGGGCCACAAGATCACTTCTCCGAAGATCATATGGACGAAGATACTGATCCGACAGAACCTGCTCGTGGTACGCCCACGCATTCGATAGAAGTCTCTGATGGGTCATCCTTCCATGGCACACCCTATCAGGGACCAGATAGTTTCCAAGCGTTGTTTGACCGGCATGAGTGGTACTACACACCACCTCAGCAGACATCACAACAACCGCGACATCTGCAGGATCCCTCTGAGGATTCACGCTTCGTGGCAGTTACGCCACCACCTCCGCCACCGGCACAACCAGTAATGCCTGATCCGCCAAGGCGTAGGAGGACAAATGCTCGTATGTCCACACGAGGAGGAGGGGATTTCCACTTCAGCACCCCTCGACACTCTAGTAGTAGCCACTACCCGCCACTACAAGAAGAAGGACCTTCAAGTCCTGTACAGGAGGCGAACTCCGCACCAGCTGCACCAAATTCGCCACCATTTGGGTATGACCAACCCATACCTGCTTACACGGGTCCAACGGCTTACAACCCGTTCGAACCGTCATCACAAGCGCATTACAACTACAATTATGAGCGCGACCCATATGTGGTGTCGGCAAGATATAATGCACGCTATCCTGACGGAGCTCATGGGAACATGGGAGCACCGGACTACTCAGCTCATGGGTATCCAGCACCTCCCAGACCTCCAGTTCCGCAACAGGCGCCACAACCACATTTCTCTCCTCCCGAACAAGAAGAAATACTCCACCGTTTGAGCCGTGTGGAAAGAGACTTCGAGGAAGAACGTAAGAGCCACCGAGGATTCCTCAAGGGCTTAGCAAACCTACTAAAGGGCAAGAAGAAGAAACGTGACCATTAGTCCTTAAGTATGTTCTAATGTAATATTTATTTTAAAAGAAGTCCCTGCGTGGACATTTATCGTATTTCAGTCCCTACGTGGACTTATCTTTTAGTCCTTGCATGGACACTTATCTTGTATTAGTCCCTGCGTGGACTTGTCACTTATTTTAAACCTCTATGAAGATATGTACTATTAAAAAGTCCCGTTTAGGGCGGTGTGTAATCGTATTAAAATTTTGGAATATTATGTTATGAATTTCATTTTATTACTATATATGAAATAAACTAAAACCATTCCTTTTAATTTGATCTGCCAAAATAAAGAATCTTAGAGTGAAACCTAGCCAGGTGTCTTTTAAGATCCGACCAAGATGGTAAGACCTAATTAAAATATTCTGATTCTCTGTTAACCTCTGTAAGCATGTTAACAAATCATGGCAGATGTGATTCGTTAAAGTCGCACACGTCATTCTTAAACAAGAATCCTTTAAAGGATTCCAAAACCCAAATTAATGATATAATAAATCATGGGTTGAATCATCAATGAAGATGATCACTTGTTAAACATCCATTAGAGATGTAGTGCCTAAGGGCCGAATTATCAAACATCCGTTAGTGATGTAGTGCCTACGGGCCATAATTGTTGTCATAATAAGACAAAAGACAGTGGTGGTCTATGACTCCCTATCAGAAGGAGTAAAAGGACTACGGTTCAAACCTTCATACCGTGATTCTCTGTAATCTCGGCTAATGTTTTAATAACGTCCTCGTGACTAGGCTTTTATGCCACTAGCAATATTAATTGTGATTAGGATAAGTATGTTCAAATCCTAAATGTAAAGTGAGTAACAAATTAACCAGATATGGTCTTCAATACCATGGTTAATGAATTGCCATAAAAGACAATCCAATGATAAACTCCTAAATAGAATTTTCGTTATCTTCTGCAGCAGATACAAGCTACTATGGCGAATCCTAATGAAGGAAGTAATCATACAAATGAATATGACTATGATAATGCCCAGATAAATCTAACGGGCGCTCAACTCAAGGCTCTTGTCGACAATGCTGTGCAAGCAGCTCTGGATCGACAGTATACAGAGTCCCGAAGCAGAACAGTTTCCAAACCACCATCAAAGCCAAAGACACAATCGAAATCCCACAGCAAGCCACTATCCAAACCTAAGAAGGATGACGGTAACCACTCATCCAAGCCCAAGAAAGACGACGACAACCACTCGTCAAACGAGAATAGCGTTCTTCGCGAGAGGGAGTATACCGATGCTTCCAGGGCCAGGGGCTGCACATACAAGTACTTCGTATCTTGTAAACCCCGAGACTTTACGGGGGAAAAGGGGGCAGGGTTGGACGAGATGGACACAGTGGTGGACATCAGTGGCTGTGCTGAGAGAGATGTAGTGAAGTTTGTGTCACAGTCATTTAAGGGCGAGGCCCTAGCTTGGTGGAGGGCGCTGGTTCAGGCCTCAGGAAAAGTTGTGCTTTACAGCATGACGTGGGAGGAATTCGTTTCTCTCATCGGGGAAAACTACTGCCCTCAGCATGAGGTGGAGAAAATAGAGTCCGATTTCGTGTCATTGGTGATGACCAATCTGGACTGCCAGGACTACTTGACGAGCTTCAATACGATGTCTCGCTTGGTTCCTTATCTAGTCACCCCGGAACCAAGGAGAATTGCTCGTTTTATCGGGGGGTTAGAACCCGCGATAAAGGCTAGTGTGAAGGCCTCTCGGCCAACGACCTTCAGGTCCGTGACTGACCTCTCTTTGTCCCTCACGATGGACGCGGTCCGACTGAGATCGCCGAGGAACAAAGAGGCCGAAAAGAGGAAGCGCGAGGAGGATACCTCGCGAAGGTCAGGAAAGAAACACCGTGGAAACGGTGATGGCAAGAAAGGGACCGAGACGAGAAGGGATGAGCAACGATCGGGGGAGAAGCCCCAATGTAAGAACTGCCAGAAATTCCACTTTGGGAAGTGCAGGTTTGGGCCAAACTCACAATCCCAGTCAAAGACACACACTTGTGGACTGTGCAAGTCTAAAGACCACAAGACTGTGGATTGTAAGAAGATCAAGGACGCGACCTGCTACAACTGTAGTGAAAAGGGGCACATCAGGAACAACTGCCCCAAACTCGCCAAGAAGACTGACGAACCCAAAAAGAATAACGCTAGAGTCTTCAAAATGGATGTGAAGGAAGCCCTGCAAGACGACAACGTAATAACAGGTACTTTTCTCGTGAATAATATTTTTGCAAGAGTACTGTTCGATTCAGGAGCTGATAAATCCTTCGTAGACCAAAAATTTTGCAAGTTGCTGAACATACCTATTAAAACCCTAAATGTAAAGTACGAAGTAGAGCTAGCAGACGGCACTGTAGAAACCGTCTGCACTATATTAGAGGGATGTATGATATCCATTAAGAACCATTCTTTTCCTCTATCTCTACTTCCCTTTAATCTAGCTGATTTTGACATTGTTCTGGGCATGGACTGGTTAGCGCACAACCAGGCCCAGATAGTCTGCAATAGAAAACAAATTGTGCTAAAGGCCCCGACTGGTGAATCGCTCACCATTCGAGGGGATACGCAGTATGGACTGCCTGAGAACGTAGCTATGCTTAAAGCTTCAAGGTGCTTAAAAAGGGGCTGTGTCATCTACATGGCACAAGTAATTATTGAAGAACCCAAAGCAAGGATAGAAGACATTCCTGTCATTTCAGAGTATCCAGAAGTATTCCCTGAAGACCTACCTGGGTTGCCACCAGATAGGCAGGTGGAATTCAGGATAGAAATCATTCCTGGAGCAGCTCCCATTGCTAGAGCACCATACAGGCTGGCACCGACTGAAATGAAGGAATTAAGAACCCAACTGGATGAACTGTTAGCAAAAGGATTCATCAAGCCTAGTTCGTCTCCCTGGGGAGCACCTGTCCTGTTTGTAAAGAAAAAGGACGGATCGATGCGTCTGTGCATCGATTATCGTGAACTTAATAAAGTCACGGTCAAGAATAGATACCCATTGCCAAGAATCGACGATTTGTTTGACCAATTGCAAGGGGCTAGCTATTTTTCAAAGATCGACTTAAGGTCGGGCTACCATCAGCTGAAGGTCAGAGATGAAGACGTACACAAAACAACATTTAGGACTCGCTATGGTCACTACGAGTTCCAAGTGATGCCTTTTGGGCTCACAAATGCACCGGCTGCGTTCATGGACCTCATGAATCGCGTCTGCAAGCCGTATTTAGACAAATTTATCATCGTATTCATCGACGACATTCTCATCTATTCAAAGAACGAAGCTGACCATGAGAAACACCTACGATGTATTCTCAAATTGCTACATCGCGAGAAACTCTATGCCAAATTCTCCAAGTGCGAATTCTTGCTAAGAGAAGTCCAATTCCTTGGACACGTCATAAGCGAGCGTGGTATCCAAGTTGATCCCGCTAAGGTAGAGGCGGTCATGAATTGGCAAGAGCCAAAGACGCCCACAGAGATCCGTAGTTTCCTAGGATTGGCAGGATACTACCGAAGATTCATTGAGAACTTCTCAAGGATTGCTGCGCCCTTAACTTCTCTTACCAAGAAGAAGGAAAAGTTTATTTGGGGCCCTAAGCAGCAAGAATCATTTGACATTTTGAAACAAAGATTGAGCAACGCTCCTGTGCTGACGCTACCGGAAGGTACTGAAGAGTTCGTAGTCTACTGCGACGCGTCACACACTGGCATGGGGTGTGTGCTCATGCAGAAAGGCAAGGTGATTGCCTATGCTTCAAGGCAGTTGAAGGTGCACGAAAAGAATTACACCACCCATGACTTGGAGCTGGGTGCTGTTGTATTCGCACTGAAACTGTGGAGGCATTATTTACATGGAATCAAGTTTGTGATCTATTCAGATCACAAAAGCCTTCAACATTTATTCAATCAGAAGGAGCTAAATATGAGGCAACGCCGTTGGATGGAGACCCTGAATGATTATGATTGTGAGATCAGGTACCATCCCGGCAAAGCGAATGTATCACAAAAGCCTTCAACATTTATTCAATCAGAAGGAGCTAAATATGAGGCAACGCCGTTGGATGGAGACCCCGAATGATTATGATTGTGAGATCAGGTACCATCCCGGCAAAGCGAATGTAGTCGCTGATACCTTGAGCCGGAAAGAAAGGATGAAACCCATCCGCATCAATGCGAGGAGGATGGAAGTAAAGAATAACTTGATTGAAAGGATATTAGCTGCACAGCGAGAGGCTGTGTTGGAAGCTAATTATCCTAAAGAAAAGTTGGGAGTAACTGAGGAGCAGTTAACTCTTCACAAGGATGGACTTTTGAGATTGAATGGGCGTATATGGGTTCCTATTTATGGAGGACTACGAGATGTTATCCTCCAGGAAGCCCATAGCTCCAAATATTCTGTCCATCCTGGAGCAGACAAAATGTATCAGGATTTAAAGGCAAACTATTGGTGGATAGGCTTGAAAAAGTCTGTAGCCGCCTATGTAGCCAAATGCTTGACTTGTGCGCAAGTCAAGGCTGAGCATCAAAAGCCATCTGGCTTGCTACAACAGCCTGAACTTCCTGAATGGAAATGGGAGTGTGTAACTATGGACTTTATCACCAAGTTACCAAAAACGAGCAAAGGAAACGACACAATATGGGTTATAGTCAATCGACTGACTAAGTCAGCTCATTTCTTACCCATAAAGGAGACTTATAGCTCCGATACATTGGCCCAACTTTATGTTGATAAGATTGTAGCATTACACGGCATACCTGTGTCTATTATCTCCGATAGGGATACTATGTACACGTCTCATTTCTGGAAGAGTTTCCAGCAATCTTTGGGCACGCGTTTGAACTTCAGTACGGCTTACCATCCACAGACGGACGGTCAGAGTGAGCGTACCATTCAAACGTTAGAAGACATGCTACGAGCATGTGCTATCGATTTAGGTGGTAGTTGGGATAAGGACTTACCCCTAATCGAATTCTCCTACAACAATAGCTACCATACCAGCATAAAGGCTGCGCCTTTCGAGGCATTATACGGTAGGAAGTGTAGATCGCCTGTTTGTTGGGCGGAAGTAGGAGAGGTCCAATTATCGGGACCAGAGATAGTTTTCGAGACAACGGACAAGATTGTCCAGATTCGGGAACGTCTCAAGGCTGCCCATGATAGGCAGAAAAGTTACGCTGATCCGAAGCGTAAAGATTTTCACTTCGAGGTAGGTGAAAAAGTGTTGCTAAAGGTATCACCCTGGAAGGGGGTGATGCGTTTCGGTAAGAAGGGTAAACTGAGCCCGCAATACATAGGACCTTTTGAGGTTATTGAACGGGTCGGGTCGGTTGCCTATAAATTGAACTTACCAGAAGAGCTCAATGGAATTCATAATGTGTTCCAAATCTGCAATCTAAAGAAGTGCTTCGCCGATGAATCATTGGTGATCCCACACACAGATGTGCATATAGATGAGAGCTTAAAGTTTGTGGAGAAGCCTTTGTCGATTGAAGACCGACAGGTGAAAAAGCTCCGAAGAAAACATGTGCCGATAGTTAAAGTTAAATGGGATGCCAGGAGAGGTCCCGAATACACGTGGGAAGTTGAATCCACGATGAAGGAAAAATATCCCTATTTGTTTGAGTAAATCTTGGGTCGAGATTTATTTTAAGGGGGTGAGGATGTAACACCTCGAAATTTTGTGTCCAATAATGTATTGACACGTGTCTTAAGTTACACGTGGCGTATTATATTTAATAAAGGACTAATGTTGACAAACCTTGAAAGTATATAAATTCGAGGGTTATAAATGTCAAACAAGGGTAAGTATACTGTATAGTAACCCTAAATGGTGCTCGTACCTTCAAACGAATAAATCATGGATCGTACGGAAGCGAAACGCGGAAGAAAGTGAGAGATTACAAGCTGCGGGGGTTAACTGTGTCAACATGTTTAATTATACCTCTGAGTGACCCTTTGACGTACCCGAGGCTTTGTAACAGTAAAATACGCTCACTAGAATATACTGTATAAATTCCGCGAAGTTCCGTTTTAAAACGAGAAAGTTATGATCAAATTCATACGAGAAGGGTTAAAAGCGTCAACACTGAAAGTTAAGGCTTTCCAAATAATTAATAAACTAACCAGGGACTTAACAATGCGAGTAAATAACACGAGGCCCTTAGTTGTAAATAATCGAGGGCCAAACCGCAAAGTTACCCCTTCAAACCCGAAAGGTCAGGTTAATAATTACGAAAGATTTCGTTATTAATTACCAGATTCTGATCATGATTACAAAAGATTTAAAAATCTGAAAATCTTGACCTCTCGCGGGCCGCATAAGCTTTTAGAGTAAGTTGAGGCGGGCCGCGAGCCACCTCTTTAACCACGTCTGATTTTAAACTTCAGGCGGCCCGCGTTAAAGTTTGCCTAATCTCCCATGCGGGCCGCGTGGGACGCCCAGATGCAGAAAGTTTGGACTTGCATGCCTTTTGAGCTTGTGAACCATCATATGGCCAATAAGTGAGGCATGGGCGCCCCCTACTCGACCTATGACACCTTGGGACACCTGCCCATCATCCATGATCACTTGTAGGCTATGGTGTAATGATCTAAAGACAATTTGAACACTATAAATAGGCATGTTGTGTGCATAAGTTTCACCACACCACAAACACTTCTCTTGATCATCTCTGGAGCTTCCAAGCCTTATTCTAGCATCCTATTTTGTGTTCAAGCTTCTGTAAGTCATTAGATCCTTTGTGGTTTAGTTTTACTTAGTAATATAGCTAGAAATCAAACCGTCGTAACTACGGTTTGACTTCAAGATAAATCCTTGATGGCTCAGTCCCATGTCGAATCAAAGGTAGTTATTTGTTGGTGTTTATGTGGGTAATAAACCTCCGAAAGGGTTCCCCATGATCACCACCCTAACTAGTTCAAATGTCGAGTCAAACGAATGCTTAAAAAGTCAACAGAAAGCTATTTTTACGATTCTTGCATAATATGTAATACAAATGATATACAACCTGTTTTGACACTTATAAAACATAATGTTAAGTATATAAACTTGTCTAAACTCGTTTGAATCGACCATTTGCTATATTGACCCGGTTCGGAGCCGAATGTCGCAAAAGTTTGACTTTTGCTTTGACTTCAGTTCTGACCCGTTTTAGTACAATGTAGATATGCCTTAGGACTCTCTTAGGACCAGGTCACATGTTGGTATCACCCTCTGTGACCGGTTCATTGTTTATCCGAGTCTTTTATGCATTTCCGTTAATTACTTAAAAGTTGATCGTAACGCCCTTTTTAAAATAAAACGAGTATTTCGGACACGTGAAGGGACCGTAACCTTGCTTACTAAATTCTAAGCATGTCCCTAAAGTTTCACGCCAATCCGAGGTGTAGAATGGGAGTTATGCTAAATAGCGCATTTATAAGAAACTTTTGTAATAAACGGCGCAATTAGCATAACGCCTACCTAAACCAAGATTCCGTCACCAAAACTTTTACCCACTGTATTAAAATAATATTTTGGGATTTTTAAAGATTTTTAATTAATTTTAACCTGCTAATAACCTGCGATTATGGCTACGGTTCGGTAAATACCGAATATGCCCTTTTCGGCCAAAACTTGAGTTCTACAAGGTCTTTTGACCCGATTCCAGTTGCTACTGATTTTAAATAATAAATAAAATATTTTAAACTTATTAAACTGATCGGGAAACTCAGGTTTCCTATAGAACTCAGAAATCCCTTTTGAAAGTCTTTAAAATGACCGGAAAACCCCTACGGGGCGTGTAATGAACTACAACTCGTTACGGGCATTATGGAAGGTATCATACTGATACCACAACCTCTTTAAAGTATATTGACTTAGGAAAACAGTGTAGAACTCCTACGGTTACCCGTTGCGCCTATTGCGCGCACGGTTCGGCTTATGTAACTAGTTTACATAAATTAGCCGATACGAGTTAAACCATATCATTTTGACCCCAAAATCCAGAGTATGAATATTAAACCCATATAAAACAAGCCTCCAAACTTGTTGGGTCAGAATCACATTCCATTCTCGGTTTTCGCCTTTCACGCGATTAAACCGTATCTATCCCTCGAAACTAACCGGTCTAGGCTACGGCTAATATAAAGACCCGTTAGGATTCTAATAGGTTATTTTAAAACCTTCGTTCCAGAATAAGGAGCCCCAGTAAAAGATATCAGTGACTTAATTGATTAAGGAATATACATTGCAAAGGTAAATACTTTTAACTTATTTTCCCTTATACGGGCTTGGGTTACGGTATATAAAATACCGCTTGATTGAGCATCAAATAATTCCATCGTTTAGGTGGTTAATTGAATAGTTTGATCGGCTCATTTAAACAGTCTTGTTACTTAAAAGCCTTTGGGGGGTTAATAACCATGTCCCGGATATCCTTGGCATCATTTTACGAAATGGCCACGACCTCAACACCCGGGTGTAGGCGTACACCCGGTTGATGTCTATACTATTAAAAGACGTAGCCGATGGTTTACCCGCCTCGGTTTTACGCAAATGTGGTGTGTCTATTGATCTTTAACCTGGCACGATCCGGGCTACTGAACGCAAAGAAGGAACATGTAATTCGTTCACAAGATTATAATTTTAAATAATTCTCCCAAGTTATAAAAGAATTTGTGCCTCGTGCATTCAAATCAATTTTAATAAACTTTTTACAAAAGAGTCGGTTGAATGTATTTACTAGTGTAAACTGACGTATTTTCCCAAAAAGATTAAGTGCAGGTACTACACGTAATTGGCTGGCATTAGCTCCATAGCATCGTTAAGAAGCCTCGCAAGCTTGATGTCTTATCTGTTGAACTACATTTTTATTTATTTTGATCCATCCTGTGGATACTATTCAACTACTTGTGATATATTGATATTACAGTAAATGGTTGAATTATATTCATCTTTATGCTTCCGCTGTGCATTTATATATTGTGGTTTGACTATATTGTTGCCAACTACATCACGGTAATCCCCCACCGGACCCACCGGTGATACACGTGGAAATTGGGGTGTGACAATTTTCAAGATTTAAAGCAATGTTGCATTGAAGAACTTTGCCACTCTTTGTTGTAGAAAAGTGTGGATCAAATGATGGAAACGAAGAGAATCCCATTTTGCTACTTGATCCTTAAGATGGGTTTTTAGAAGATCCCGTTGTATTGAAAGCAGTTTCAACTTCGGGTGAAAACTTGGTTTTGTCATTAACACCACTTTTGTAGTACAAACCAATGTCTTGCTCTCCATCATAGTTCTTCATTCTTGCTATCTTTCGTTGCTCCATCTCTCGATCTTCAAGCTGTTTAATAAAATCACTCAATGTTAGATCATTAAAACCCGGTTTATTTTTTAACATCAAAAGATACGTGCCCCACTCATCATGTGGCAACGCATCAGCTAATTTTTCAATCAACTCATCTTTATCCTTTTGGATATTCAATCTGTTCATGTTTTTCAACAAATTGCAGTATCTTTCAATGATATGCTTTGTGCTTTCATTTCTTAAACCTCGAAACAAATCGAATTCCTTCTTCATCAACGACTTTTTGTTCTTAAGCATGTCATCACTACCAAGAAACTTTGCTTCTAATTCTGTCCATATCGAATGTGCACTTCTGTTAGGAAACTTTATTTGTAAGTATTGAAGAAAATCTCAATGAACTGGATCTCTGAAGAGATAACAGTCCTGAAGATCACAACAAGAAGAAGAAGATCAGATAGGACAACCTGAAATGCAAAGTATCTACTTCAAAGAATCACAAGTTAATCAAGAGTTGATTTGGATTATCAGAGAAGGTCATTTCCGATGGATCTGATGATATTTCTGATGAAATATCATCAGTTTCTGACGATTCTGATCATCAGAATTTCTGATGATTTGTTCACCAGAATTTCTGATGAAGTGGTTTATCAGAAATTCTGATGAAAGCCCCACTTGTCTAAAAATCACAACTCTATCCTACCACCAATGACCGATGATATAGGAGGAACTTATGTGCAAAACAGATACACACTTCAAAGAGAAAATGGGTATGAACAGAAGGTGACTGATATAGAAATAGCTGACCAGTTGCATCCTTTAGACATTTTGTTTATGAAGGATCATTATGAAAAGGAAAAGAAAATTAACCAAGAGGTCAGAAGGGCATTAAATGGCATATCAAAGGCTGGAATATAGCTATTGGAAAGAATGGCTTTTTCAGACTTTGATTTATGCATCAACTATGAACATGTGCACAACAAAAAGGTGTATTTCAGAGCACCAAAGACAAAGGTTCCCTCAGAAATATTGGAATATGCAAGATCTGGAGACATCATTATGCAGACAAGCAAAGATGGAAAACAAGAATATGGTGTAATCTTTAGAGATTATGATAATAACAAAGCTCTTTTCAGAAGTGTTGACATCTGTAAGTACTCAAATCAAACTCTGAGATATATCTTGAAAAGCATGAATAGAAGACAAGAACATCTTTAGAAGATAGAAAAGAACTTGGAGGAAAGCAGAAAAGAAATTGAGCAAATGATTGAAGAATGGATCCAAGCAAGAGAATGGTACAAAGACATGTATGCCAGCTGCAACAAATATATCTCCTACAAAAAGAAGATAAAGAAAGGAGATATGCATAAGAGAGTGAAGCTGAATTAAAGAAACTTGTTTATTTTGCATCTTTTATGTAATTTGTTTTTCAAAACTTTAGCAACTGATTTAAATATGCAAGTATTAAGTTTCCACTGTTTGGAAATTTTATATTCATGAGGTAGTTCATTTTCTTACAATACTTAGGGGGAAACTATTAGGAAACTTTATTTGTAAGTATTGAAGAAAATCTCAATCAACTGGATCTCTGAAGAGATAACAGTCCGGAAGATCACAACAAGAAGAAGAAGATCAGATAGGACAACTGAAATGCAAAGTATCTACTTCAAAGAATCACAAGTTGATCAAGAGTTGATTTGGATTATCAGAGAAGGTCATTTCTGATGGATCTGAGGATATTTCTGAAATATCCTCAGTTTCTGACGATTCTGATCATCAGACTTTTTGATGATTTGTTCACCAGAATTTCTGATGAAGTGGTTTATCAGAAATTCTGATGAAAGCCCCACTTGTCTAAAAATCACAACTCTATGCTGCCACCAATGACCGAAGCATGACATTATTGGTTATCATGATTAAAAATGCAACTTGAACGATGGATTCAATGAATATGTCAAATCGCTACTTTACGCAGGACTTATTGCATGAATAAACAATTGTTTATTCATGTATACAACCGTATATAAATAGAAGGCTCGAGAGGCAGAAGATACTTGAGTTTGAAGCTTAGCATTCATATACAAACACCCAAACTCCACTGCTCTTCTCACCCACAGAATTCAAGATTCATTTGTATTAGATAATAACCTTATAATCACCTTGTTAAACTAATTTGTTTCAAAGTGATATAAACTTGATAATTATGTAGGTCTTGTTTCTTGAAAGTCTGATTTACATTTCCGCACATCTTTTTCACATATACTGAAATCACTTGCCATGTTAAGGCCATACTGGGTCCAACAACTTCCATTATGTTGAAGTAAAATCAAGATGTCTTCTTTAATCGCCTGCTGCAACAAACTAACCATCAACTTCTCATCTTTGTATTTCTTTTTCTCCTCAGCACTCAAATCTCTAATTGGTATTTTCGCTCTATCACTACCAAGTGGTCTAAAATATTGAACTTCAGTATGTTCCCATGCATCTAGATGATAAGCTTCAACCCAGTTACCAAATCGTTCAGCCCATCCATTAAAATCATCAACGTCCAAAAGCTTAGGCGGTTTTTGTGTTGTTCCAGTTTCATTTTCAAGCATCATGTTCTGAGTAATTGTCATCGGACTAGCAAAGGTATTGTAGAACACGTTGTCCATGATTCGGTTTTCAAGAATTCTCAAACAGTCTGTTTCAAACGAAATTACTTCTTCATGCGGGATTACAAGTTCAAACGGAATCACTGTTTCACACTGAATACCTAGTTCAAGCGAAATCAACACTTCAAGCGGAATACCTTTCAAGTGAAATAAGCTCTTGAAGCGGAATCACTAGGTATGTTCAATCGGGATTAACTTTGAAGCGGAATAGTGATTCAAGCGGAATCACTTCAAGCTAAATGTCATTTTCAAGCGAAATAACAAAGCAATTTCAAGCGAAAATAGACCTAATTCCAAATGGAATCACGATGACATCATCATTTCGAACATAAATTCAAGCGGAATAATGAAAAACTTAAGTTTTAGATCGATTTTAGTTCTGAAACTTTCCAGGATTTGTTAAAACATGTTTGCGCGTGATATGTGAGAATTTGAACCGATTTTAACCGTGAAAAATTTTTCAATTTGAAATAGAAAGTGTAGAAATCAGAAAATACAGCTGAATTGGTATGAACCCTTCCTCCTGAGCTCTGATACCACTTGTAGGATCGAATACAGACCCGAACGAGTCAATCAGAAGAGTTTATACTCAATACGAAAGGCGGAATCAATCGTATCAAGTTCAATTCAGCACACAATTTACTTTTAACTGTCTATATATTTATTATGGAACGTTTACAATTCAGTAGACACTTCGACAGAGCTTCGCCGTCGAAAAACTCTCTACTAATTCCGCTCCAAATGGCACCTAACATTAGGTATTTATAGAATACCTGATTCCGCTTGAAACATCTTCAAGCGAAACCTGATTTCTCTCCAAACGAGTTCAAGCGAAATCATCATGTAAGCTTCAAACGGAATTAAAACATCTGATTTCGCTTGAAATGACCTAGTGTCATTTCAAGCGGAATTACCTCTAATTCACACTTTCTTGATTTCCGAGCCCTGATCTATCTAGTTTTATACAAGATTCGATACAAGACGAAGTTGACAGATGAATGCACTAACATTAACCCTAGTCAGCGACTCATGGGGGTCAACTTTTGCGAATCAATCGGGACATGAGCGATAGCAATTGACTATAGAGTGGAATGTGTGACTACCGGCACAGTGAGTAGCGCGATAGGACGTGGCACAGAATGTACTCGTAATGACAATTATAGGCAACAATTACGACAATATCAAGGTACTCGTAATCGTAGTTTACAACATGGAAACGAAGGTGGCATTGACAAGGATTGACTGTTGTTAAGTCAAGACGTCAACAACCAAGGGAATAATGACAGTGTTGGGAATCCTCGCAACCATAACAACAACACTGGAAGTGGTACTCGTGATAGAGCATTTAGGATTGATGTAGGCGACGCCGAGCGTAATAGCATCATGGTAGCTTGGATGGGTGACTATTCGCTTCGTCTCTGTTCTGTTTGACTCTAATGCTTCATAAAACCGAACTTGTTGTGGAATTGGCTGGGGGGCAAGTCAATCGAAGCCTCGTATTGTTCGTTGGGATGCAAACTCGACCTTGTGGGACAAGTATTCGACATCGACCTCCCTTCTACTATTCTTGATGGTTTTGATGCAGTAGTTAGTGTGGATTGGTCATCTAGAGATCGCGTAGATGTACCCTGTGAGAAGAAAATTTCGCGTATCTTTCTCCCTTGTGGAGAATTGTTATCTATTCTAAAGCGTCAGAGTGGTGAAAGGGTTAGCACCGTTTCAGCTATGAAGGCCAGAAGTGTCCACGGAAGGATTACCCCGCTATGTTAGCACTCGTTACTGATGTTAAAGCTAAAGAAAAGAGGATCGAGGATCCACCAATTGTTCGTGATTTCTCCCTATATGCTACCAGGAGAACTATCGGGTTTACCTTCACATCGTCAGAAGGAATATCAGATCGGTATCATGTCAGAAGCAGCCCTTATTACTAGTACTCCTTATTGACTCACATTAGGAAGGTTGCAGGAACTGCCTAATCAACTTCAGGAACTATTGGACAGGAGTTTTATTGGACCTAGTTTTTCGCTTTGGGGAGCCAGTTATATCCGTGAAGATAAGCCTTTTCGTATGTGTATTGACTATCGAGAACTCAGCAAAGTGAGAGTCAAGGACCGTTCGCCTCGACCCTGTATTGACAACCAGTTGACTAGTTGCAAGGGTTGAGCTCCCGAGGGTACGGGTGATCTAGCGGTATATCATGATGGTTTGAATCGGAGATCCAGTTACACGCCGATGCAACATGAGAAGATGATGACGCACGTAGTGGATTTACGAAGGAGAATTGCATGAGTCACAACCTGCGGTGGAAACCGTGGTCTTTGGATTTAAGTTGGAGGCATTACTTGGACGGTACGAAATGCACTACTTAGACCGATCACAAAATCCTCCCGTGTACCCTTGTTTAGAAAAAGCTAAACATATGATGACATCACTGGATGGAACTCTCGAGCGGTTACGACTATGCAACCCAAAACACGTATGAGCAGGCAGCTCACTATCGACTCTAGCCTACCCGATCAGATTCGCCTTGTTCTAACTGAAGCACTAAAGGAAGAGGAATTTCACGTCGGGTCCATACGGGGCATGGAAGAGCAACTTCTGGTAAGTTGGACGATTATACTGCAACTGTAGGGAACCCGAGTGGAGCAAAGCACACCTGCCACGATGTTTCAGTCGTCTGGGTCTTGATAGGGGATACTAGGATTTATAAATCCTGATCTAGCGACCGGGCATGAAGGCCCACGTAGCCGAGTATATGAATGATGTCTGTGCGAAAGACAAGGTGGAATATCAGAAACCTACTGCTTATGCCAACAACCAGAAACACTCATATGGAAATAAGGACAGACTGCCATGGATTTTGCCACTAGTCTACTTACAACCCGAAATGGAGACAATATCACCTAGGTGATCGTCGATCGTCTCACACAACCAGCACACTCTCTTGCAATCGAGGAAACTGTCGAGTCTTCACAAGTTGTGAATATTCCTCTGAGAGAGGCGGCTTCTTAGGCACGAGGTGCCAACTCCTCTTATCTCTGATTTTGATCTATACCTGTTTATGACAGGCATTACATAACCCTCTTGGCTCACGTATAGACAGGAGCATTACTCATCATCATAGGACAAATTGTTAGAGTAAACGAACCATCCTGACACTTGAAGACATGCTGCGGGCATGAGTGTGATTGACTGAGTAACATTGGAAGGACACCCACCTCTAGTTGAATTTATTGCAACAACTACCATTCTAGTATTTGGACAGCTCTGTTTGGGGGCATTGCATGGACGATAATACCAATCTTCTTGTTGGACTAAGGTGGGTGGCAACCTAATCACAGATCCAGGACTTATAATCGAAACTCTTGAAGATTGCTTAGATCAGAATTTGTTTGACGGCAACGCGTGACTGTCAGGAAAACACTGGGAGTTTGCTGTAGGCGAACGTGTCATGATCGAAAGTCTCATCCTGGGAGGGTGCGGTGCGCTTTGGGAAGCGTGGCAAGATGAAGTTACGTTGCGTTGGGCCATGTTCTACAAACTCGAGTTAACCGACGAATTGGGTAACGTTCCCGATGTCATCTATGTCTCGAATCTAAAGAAGTGTCTGTCCGATGAAACACTTGTGATACCCTTGGTAGAGCCTAAGGTTAACGACAAGTTGCAAATTGACGAGGAAGTCAAGGATTGTTAATACGGTCGAACTCCAATCATGAGAATTCGTTGGAACTCAAGACGTGGACCGGAGTTCACATGGGAACGCAAAGATCATATGAAGCTCCTCAATCGTTCAAACTGTTGAACCAACCCATGATGTCACTGGCGAATTTCGGGACAAAATTCCTTTCAAGTTGGGGATCATGTGGCACCCGAGGAAAATCCACAGTCATCCTAGTCTGTCACTTCACTTTCACGGACTGCTTACCAAATTCCGGGACGACATTTCTTTCAAGTTTGGGATGATGTGACAATCCGCATTTTAGAGGTTAGAACCGCCCATACTATTGCTTATGTACTTATGTTTCATGACGTTTTATTACCCGCATCACACGAGTTAATCTCACACTCTTTATATATACGTAGGCATGTAGTTAATTGTTTATATCTACCTAAACTCGGAACGTAATTACTTGTAACCCAACTCGAATTATGCAAGCATCCAACCCAATACCCGCTAGCGTGTGTGGCCCATTGCGGCCCAACCCAAACTCAAAGCCTTTTGTTTTGGCCCAAACATTGCCCACTTGTGACGGCAGCTTAACTTTATAGGCTTAAGCCCAGCTCGGCCAAGAAAGGCCTGATCGCCCCAAACCTCTATTATATTATGTGCATATTATTTTCATAACACAATTGCAAAACAAAACCCTACCCCCTCCTTTGAATCACGACGGAAGTAGACCCCCCCATCATCGAGACATCATCTTATTCAAGCAAGCCTTTGGTTAGTAGATTTGCTGTTATGTTGATTCTTAATTGTGTTATTTTGATATGTGTAAAATGTGTGGGACTTGTTGTTGTGTGAATCATGTTCTTGCAGGTTAAACTATGCTTAGGGTCATGTTATTAGAAACCTTGATGAATATCTCTTAAATCACTAATAAATCTGCTATAATATTTAATTGATGTTGTGACTTGATCTAGGTGTTAAACTAAGGATTTCAGGAATTACGAATGAGTATGATAATTGATCCGAGTGAATGTTGGTTGTTAGTGCTAGATTTTATTGATGTTAAAAACGTTGGTTAATGACACAAAGAAAAACTATGACATCTAATTGATGAGTTTTGTTAATATGGGTAGCAACAGTAAGTTCATGTTAACAATTACGTATGGATTGAATTGGTTAATATTTAGGGTTAGTTGATAATCAATGATTGGTAATGGTGGACTAATAATAAGGGTTTGTAGAAAAACCAGGAACTGTTAAGTCATGAGCTGCTCTGGTGAAGAACCAGTAATTTTCGTCGGCTGGCATTATTGACGAAAGATGGGGGTATTTCGCCAAAGGGATCTTGACGAAACATAGGGTGTTTCGTCACCCATATACTCGATGAAACAGGGGGTGTTTCGTCACCCTTATACTCGACGAAACATGGGGTGTTTCATCGTGTAAGTAAATAAGTTGAACAGTAGGGTTGTTTATGATGATTGTACACTGGTGTTTGTGAAACTTAGTCTGTTGCATGATGATAATGATAATCAGGAATGATAGTCTTGACTTAACTGTTGTGGGTGTTCAGTTTATCTGTAAAACATTGTTATGTATCATGAACACAGGATGTAGACTTGTTTGGAAACTGAGTACTTGATATGTGTATACTATGATCTTAACCAAATGCAATCTGTGACAACACGTGAATCGATTATTATGAAACTGGTGTCATCAGTAACTACTGTTGGGAACATGAACTTGTGATGTAAATGCGTATGAAATCTAAACATTTACTATGTGCTACGTGACTTACTGTGTACAAATACGTGACTTGTTGATTATGTGACTGATGTTGATTGGTAACCACGATTGGGTTTGGTTGACCAACTGGGAACGGGTAATGTAACGTAACATACCGAGCAAATCTAAGGTGGGTTCACTGCTCTTTTTCAAAGCATGTTGGGTAATGGGTTTGACTGGAATGTTAAACCTGGGTTGTTGGTTAATACACGTATATCTATCACTCAGGACCCTCCTACCGATTGTTACCGGAAAGGCAACGAGGTATTAGTTAATAGCGCTATTTTGGTTTGGCACCCTCACACCGCACCGTTGAGGTTGGGAGTGAACTAATGACCCCCATCTGGACCATTGCTTTGACAGAGGAATTGGGGTTTAGGGCAAATAATCTGGAGCCATCGGCAGTAAGCGTGTGATTGACAACATCGAATCTGTGAAACATTTTAATCTGGTAACTAAACACGTTAACAAACTTTGAACTCACCAGCGTCGTCTGACACACTTGTCTGCATGCTTGCAGGTCTATAGGGTTGTAGCAATGGGAACTTGCTGTCTGGAAGGCTGGAGTGGTTATGGGTCGAGATACATGGAATCGCAACATAAGTCTAATGGTTTACGTACACGTGGTTTATGAAACATTTAACAAATGAGTTATGGTTCCGCTGTGTACAATGAATTATATGTAACATTTTGTATCACTTTTTGATAATAAATGAAAGTTTTATGTAAATATATTTATGAGTTCAACGTGATTGGTGGCTAAGATCCTGGTACATCACACGCCCCGCGGTGTTTCCGCATGTGGTATTTTGGGGGTGTGACATCGTTTCAGCAACTAGAGCAAGTTTCTCTTTTGGAATATACTTATTCCAGTTAAACCCTTCGTCATCCTGAATCGTCACACAAGCTTGTTTTCTTTCTTTTGATGACCCTTCCTCAATCTGCTTTTGATTTGTTCTTGACGGTTGCTCGTTGTTGCGATGAGAGATGGCTTTCGTGTAATAGTCTTCGTGAAAAGGATTCACATTATCATCTGCTTTGTTATTGGTACATTCTCTTTTTAAGTGCCCCTTTTGTTTGCACTTGAAACAAGTGACTTTTGTTTTATCAAATCCTAGCTTCATATCAGGACCTTCTAGACACTTTCTCCCACTGATCTCGATGAAACGTTAAGCCCTCCTGATTACGCTTGCCATACACCATCAAATATCCATGAGCGCCATCTCTTCCAGATCTACCTGATCGTAATCTTCCTTTGTTATATTTAGATTGCCTATCTTTCCTGCGATCAGACCTTCGTTAGATTACAGAACGGAAACCAAGAAACTCATATGTTGTCTAGCGAAATCAATGTTCAGGTTAGGAGAATCTTTCCAGTTCTGAATTGGATTTGATTTAGATGATGCAGAAGATGAATGATATCCAGAATTATAACTTGGAGATTTGCTTTTTGAAGAATCACCAGAATTTTCAGCACTAAATGTCGTACTGATCTTTGGTGCTTGTGTTTGATTATTCAGCAACAAACTTCTGCAATAATACAGGTCGACATTCTGCTGATAACTTGAACTTGTCATCTTGTTATGTTTTTGTAACATTAGATCATGACTCTCAAGTTTTGCAAATAAACTATCCAAAGTAATCTCATCAAACTTGGCATCATTTTTCAGAATTATCACATACGTTTGCCAATCATCGATGTGCGGTAAAGCCTCGATCAGCTTATCAATAAACTCTCTAACTCAATTTTCAAGTGACAAAATCTTTCTATCATCTGTCGGACCGTTTCCCCTTTCATGCATCCAAATAAATCAAACTCTTTTTTCAACAACGAGATTTTGTTTTTCTTGATATCTTTTGCTCCTTCGGCTTTCACTTTCAATGCTTCCCACATTGATTTTGACGTTTCACCAAGCTGAAGCAAGAAAAGAATATCCTCTCTCACATATTGTTGAATCAAAATAATCATTTTTAATTCACTCGAGTGTTCCTTTTTATCGTTATCTGAAAATTGTTTACGTATAAGTAATTCATGTTTATCATTTGTCGGTTTTTCATATCCCATTGTTAACATGATCCAGCTATCATACGCATACGCCTTCAACCAGTTTATAAATTTACTGCTCCACCAATGATAATCTTCGATATTCATTAATTTCGGTGGTTTTTGATGATTTCCATAAACATTATCATATTTTAAAGTCTCAGAAATAACGCTAGACGCAATATTTGTTATGGGTGTTTCTTCGGATGTGAATGCATTGTAAAATGTGTTATAGAATTCTTCAGCCATGATTCCTGCAAACAATCAAACACACACTTGATCAAACTTGAAAATTTCATAATAACTTTCTTGGTTCTCACGAATGCGAAATTTTGGGTTCGTACGAAGGAACACAGAAAATCAGTTTGAATGTTAATATCGGTTCGTACGAAGCTATCCGGTTCGTACGAAGCTACAAGTAACCTGGTTCGTACGAAGCGACAAACCTGGGTTCGTACAAAGCCAAACACTATGAAATCACAACTACTGAAGTGGGTTCATACAAAGCTGAGATGTGCCTGCGTACGAAGCTGCTCTGCGGAGAACCAAGTCGTGATTTTCATGGTTTTTATCAGATTTTTATGAGATTTAGGTTGAATTTTGAACTGAAACTCTGTAGGATTGATTAAAACTGGTTTTCACACAACATATTCAAAATTTAACCAATTTTAACTGTGGAAACTTCGTAGATCTGAATTTCAAGTTCAAAAAGAATGTATAAAAGATGAGTAGAAGAAGATATGTGTAGAAGAAGATGAAATCAGCTCTGATGAAGATGAATCTACTTGAATATTCGTGTCTTCAATCCGTGCAAAAATCATCCGCTCTAATACCACTTGTGGATTCGCTCCGAGGATCGATTCCTTGATCGATGAATGCGATGAACATGTATCTTGTGCGGAATCCAAGTACGTGTGTGGATCAGACACAAAGAAGTAATTAAATGTTGTTTTCTATTGATATTGTAACAATACAGAACCACGAAATCAAACGACAAGAGTTTCCCCACTCAAGTCGCCAAGATGTCAAATGAACAAGACCCTACAACTCTATTTATAGGCATAGCCGCTTCGTATGAAGCTAACTACGAAGTGACTCGGTCCGTATGAAGTTGTCCCTTCATACGAACCCCCAAACAACACAACATAACCTGTGAATATCAGTTTGTTACAAAGCTACTAAGTCCCTTCGTACGAACTGGCTTCAGAACATATGAACTTCATTATTTTCTTTGTTCAGCACCAGTCTTGTCTCATCTGATTAAGCTATGATACGTGATTGACAAAAGATAGACATACTGCATTCACAATACATTCAGATGTTTGGGGTCCAGCTGAAACTAATGGAGGTCAAAGTTTCTGTTTTTTCTATTATTTGTTGATGATTATACTCGGATGACATGGGTGTATTTTTTAAAACACAAATCTGAAGTCTTTGACAAATTCAGATTGTTCTACACCAAGGTCCAAACTCAATGGAGGGGAGTACGTTAATCACTTCATGAAACAATTTATTCAAGAGAGGGGAATGATTCACCAAACTACTTGCCCAAAACACCCAGAACAGAATGGTGTAGTTGAGCAAAAAAGGCATTCTGGTAGAAATGGCCAGAGCCCTTATGCTTGAATCCAAAGTCCTCAAATCCTTTTAGCCCGAAGCTATAAACACAGCTGTGTATCTCCTTAACTGTTTACCAACCAAAGCCATTGACCTAAAAAGTCCCCTAGATACCTTATCCACATTCACCAAACTACCTCCACCTCTTACCTTACCACCTCGAGTCTTTAGGTGTACAACCTTTCCCCATATACCCAAACTCGAACGATCCAAACTTGACCCGTGTGCCGAGAAATGTGTCTTTGTTGGTTATGGGATGAATCAGAAAGGATACCGATGTTATAACCCATTACGACGTCATGTGATTACCACTGTCCACTACGGCTTTCTTGAAACAAAATATTACTATCAGTCCCATCTCAGTGGTCAGAGGGATATAGAACATGAGGATTCACAAAGTTGGTTGAAGTGGAGTCCATCCGCAAGAGAAGACGAGTCATCTCATACATCCACACATACTAAGCCTGTCGAGAGTCTCACTCAAGAATCATCCAGACTGGTGTTCGAGGTAAGTGACTCTCCAAAACATGAAACTGTGCCCGAATCTGAGCCAGTTATCACTAACAACCATGAAAGTTCTGAGACAATGGAACAGGTGGAGACTGCTGAGCAGAACAACGCAACCCAAGGAGAGGTCGAATCTAATGAACAACATGATGGAGGCTCTGGAACAACAACGGGAACATACGTTTTACCGCCTAGAGCCAATAGAGGGGTTCCTCCAAAACGATACCCCAAGAAAGGGAAACCAGAAATTCAAGGTACCCTATAGCTAATACAATTGTTGATGGGAACTTGTGTAACAGTGCAAAAGCATTCGTTACCGCACTATACTCCCAAAAGATACCTAGTTCCGCAAAGGAAGTCCAAGGTAAGAAGAACTTGAAAGATGCAATGGAAACAGAGATGCATGTCCTTATGAAAAACAACACGTGGGAGAAGTGCACTCTTCCTAACGGAAAGAAAACCGTTGGATGCCGGTGGGTGTATGCAATCAAATATAAACTAGATGGTTCCATTGGAAGATACAAAGCCCGGCTTGTAGCCAAGGGTTACACCCAGACGTATGGGATCGATTACTCTGAAACTTTTTCTCCAGTTGCAAAAATGGACACCATCAGAGTCCTTTTCTCTTTGGCAGCCAATAAAGAGTGGCCTTTCCACCAGTTTGATGTAAAAAACGCATTTCTCCATGGAGACCTAACGGAAGAAGTCTACATGGAAGCACCTCTAGGTTTTTCAGGGAGTTTCAAAGAAGGGGAAGTCTGTCGGTTGAAAAAGTCTTTATATGGGCTAAAACAGTCTCCTCGGACATGGTTTGGAAAGTTCACTTTGGCCATGAAAGAATATGGGTATCACCAAAGTAATGCTGATCATACTCTGTTCCTCAAAAGAAGAAACGGCCTTGTAACTTGTTTGATCATATATGTAGATGACATGATTATTACAGGAAATGATGTAGAAGAAATTGTACGGCTGAAAAAGAACCTGTTCTCAAAGTTTAAAATGAAAGATCTAGGGAATCTCAAGTATTTCCTCGGGATCGAAGTTCTTAGGTTTAAACGGGATTCTTTATCTACCAAAAGAAGTAAGTCCTTGATCTCCTAGCGGAAACTAGGTTGATTGATTATAAACCAGCAGATACTCCAATGGTGGTGAACCACAACCTGCACATGGAACTTAATGGAAAGCTTGCAGACAAAGAAAGGTACCAATGGCTCGTGGGCAAATTAATTTATCTCTCTCACACTCGCCCAGATATAGCTTATGCTGTTAGAGTGGTAAGTCAGTTAATGCCCCAACCACAAGTTGCCCACATTGAAGCAGCTCATAGAATTTTAAGGTATCTCAAGGGAACCGCAGGCCATGGAGTGTTGTTCAAAACAAATGGACATTTAAATGTTCAGCTCTACACTGATACAGACAGGGCAAGAGATAAAGGAAACCGAAGGTCAACATCAGGATACTTCTCCTTGGTCGGTGGAAACCTTGTTACCCGGAGAAGTAAGAAGCAGAAAGTGGTTGCTCTGTCGAGTGTAGAAGCGGAATTTAGAGGTATAGCTCGAGGGTTAAGTGAAGTTCTTTGGATCAGGAAGTTACTAGAAAACATTGTTTTTTCCCAAAGGGCTCCCATTATAGTTATGTGTGATAATACGACTGCAATACAGATCTCAGAAAACCCAATTCAACATAATCGAACAAAACACGTGGAGGTAAATCGACATTTCATCAAGGAGAAACTGGAGGAAAGAATCATAGAGCTTCTATATGTACCGTCAAAATATCAACTCGCATATATTCTTACAAAAGCCATCAACGGAAACATATTTAGCAGTTGCTTGAGCAAGTTAAGTAATGGTAACCCCACTACTCAACTTGAGGGGGAGTGTAAGAAAGAAGGCAATAAATTATAGTATAGGGGCTAGTGTGTAATATAGTGTTCTATATAAACACCTTTCTTGTGTAAACCCTAATTTACAACTCACAATTCAATACATGCCTCTTTTGATTTCTATACCCTTGATAAAGTGATGGTTTTTATTTGGCCCACTTGTTCAAAAAAAAATTTGAGGTCGCTTAAACCGAACATTGAAGGCCCAAATCATTTTGACAACAACAAATTTGAGGTAGCTTAAACCAAACATTGAACTCGTCTTCATCCTCAGTTAAGCCCAAACCGGTATAAATGGAATTGTTATTGTTAATTTATAGTTTCAAGAAAAAAAAAACATTACTAGTAATGGGCACCCCTATTAAATCCATCACTAGTGATGGAATCAAACTCAATAACGTGGCGAATAACGATTGGATGTTGTAAGTGATAGAAAACTATCACTAGTGGAGCGCCCCTACCTCCTAATGGTCCATTCAAATACCCATGATATATTACTACCAACTATGGTTTAGGATATTTCACTAGATCCAACCTAACTCTGTAAGATATAATTTAACCCAATAAAGTCTACCATTGTTAAGGGTGTAAACGAGTCAAGTTACTCGAGCTTGAGCCCAAACACGAGGCTAAAAAATAATTTATTTAGTAAATGAGCTTAGGCTTGAGCTTCAAGCTCCAGCTGGATCACGAAGCTAAACGAAACCACTATTTATATAATTATTAATTAATATATAAACATAATATATAAAATAATAATTACAGTTTATAAAGCTATGCAAAAATAACTAAATTCTATAAAAATATAATCATAAATAATATAAGTTAATTAATAAAGGAGGGCATGCTTGAGCTTTAGAAACAAATCTCAAATCAACCTCTAGCTGCCACAAGTTAAACGAGCTCGGACTCGACTTGACCCGTTTGCAACCCTAATCAAAGATCAGTAAAAGCTATAATTACTGAAACATAATAATAAATTAATTAATAAAGGAGGGCATGCATGAGCTTTAGAAACAAAGCTCAAATCAACCTCTAGCTGCCATAAGTTAAACGAGCTCGGACTCGACTTGACCCGTTTGCAACCCTAATCAAGGATCACTAAAAGCTATAATTACTGAAACATAATATAACCTTTGAGCACCATAATGTCTCATTGTAAAATTTTAGGACGTATCTAAAATTAACTATATAACTTTTCACATATTTTTATAAGCCATAATGTTATACCTGCATGGATGCTCTTCGTTCTGCAGAAAAAATGGACTCAATGTCTCGGGTAGGGTTAGGGCTGTAAACGAACCGAACGTTCAGCGAACAGTTCGTGAACCGCTCGGCGGGAAGTTCGTTTATGTTCGTTCGTTTAATAAACGAACGAACATGAACAAGAAATTTCGTTCGATTAGTTAAATGAACGAACATGAACAGAGATCTCGTTCGTTCGATTGTGTTCGTGAACGTTCTGTAAGGTGTTCGTGAACATGTTTGTGAGCATTCGTTGATTTGCGTTCGTTTATGTTCGTATCTTTGTGTTTTAATTGAATATCTTTGTACTTTCTTATATTTTATTTGTACTTTTTATTTTATTAAACTTTTATTTATTTTATTTCCCTAACAATTAAATTAGGAAACCCACTTTCACCTTGTTTATACATCATTTCCCTTTGATTTCTCGTTATTTACATCCACGAATACGACCTCTTTCCACAATAAGGGATTCAAGTTCGAGTGCTACTCTCTGGGTCATCTATCTTTATCCTTCGTCGCGTTCGCCAAATTTATTTGTGTTCGTGAACCGTTCGCGAACACACTCATTTCCTTAATGAACGAACACGAACATAAAATCTCGTTCGGTAAGTGTTCATGAACCGTTCATGAACACATTTATTTCCTTAACGAACGAACACGAACAAGGCCTTATTCGTGTTCGTTCGGTTCGTTTACAGCCTTAGATAGGGTATAAAGAAAACAGGAGCATGCTGTGCAGACCTATTTGACTATTTCATTTGTGTGGACATGGTCTTTTGAAATTTGTTTAATAATAAAAAATAATATTCGTAGATAATAATAAGTCACGCTCTTTTTGTATCTAAGATTTTCTAAAATATAGCAGCATAATTGCTCTTCGATTCTGTGTTCGCAATTATTTTTTTTTTTTTTTGTTATAAGCTTAATTCAAAATCTTGAAAAACATACAATTCTTGTTGATACACAAATACGATTACAAACTAATGGCAGGTAGGCGAGCAACAAGCTGTGCCGCTATCCACTTTTGAATAGCAAACCCTACCCTACTAAACACAAAATTCTGCCACTTGACATGTGCGGTGTTATTGCTTACCACCTGTTGAACCCGCTTTATGAACCGCACCACGTCAGGGGCGAGAGCGCCAAAGGTATCGAAAGCAAACGGGACGAACACGTGCTGATTCTCGATGCAAGCTTTTTCGTGTTTAGCTACTTTGCCCACCTCTGCCTTGGTTATCGCCTGTCCTGCCACAAACCCGTGGTCCCTTAGCCCAACGAGAGGGGACACACCTGTCAAATCGACACACGCGTGTTTCCCTCCCTCCCATCCAAAAACAAGAATGTCAGCGGGCCGTAGGGTAGATCTCCCTTCTAACGGATCGGTCAAAATGTTCACCGGAGCTTCCTTTTTTGCCGAGATCCCTGCTCGCTTAAGGACATCATACAGCACATCTCGGACTAAATCATGTCGATATTTAAAGCCCGGTAATTCTTTGCAATGGACTGCATGCTCCCCAAAAGAATCCAAGCAACACTTCCGACATACAGGACACGGGTCATCAACCGGGAAAAGGGGTATCATCAACCGATACTTGAGGATAGCCCGGTATTCCACAGCCGACATACATTGCCCTAAACCTTCGATGGGAACAACAGACAGGAAATCCTGAGCATGGGGGGCTCGTAAACACTCAAACACGACTCGCTGCCGAGGGGAAAAGGCAAACTTCTCTTTAACTATCTTGACAATCCGTACATATATCTACTTCTTTTTTATGTAAAAATGTGTTTTTCTTTGCATTGGATTTTAAATCGGATTTGGTTTGAATTACAAAGGTCAGTCTCAGAAGGAGCTCATAACGATCCTAAAGAATGCAAGCTTGGCTTCTCATTCTTTGGATGCTACTTTTTTTTTACCAAATGGTTTTTAGCCTAGTCAATTAATAATATAAAAACAGAGACGGTTACAAATTAATGGTAGGTAGACGAGCAACAAGTTGCGCCGTTACCCTTTTCTGAATAGCAAACCCTACCGTGCTAAACACAAAATTCTGCCCCTTAACATGCGCGGTGTTACTACTTACCACCTGCTGAACCCGCTTGAGGAACTGCACCGCGTCAGGGGCGAGAGCGCCAAAAGTATCGAAAGCGAACGGGACGAACACGTGCTGATTCTCGATGCAGGCTTTTTCATTCTAAGCTACTTTGGCCGCCTCTGCCTTAGTTATTGCTTGGGCCGCCACAAACCCGTGGTCCCTTAACCCAACGAGGGGGGACACACCTGTCAAATCAACACACACGTGTTTTCCTCCTTCCCATCCAAAAACAAGAATGTCAACGGGCCGTAGGGTATATCTCCCTTCTAATGGATCGGTCAAGAAGTTCACCGGAGATTCCTTTTTTGTCGAGATCTCTGCCCGCTTAAGGACATCATAAAGCACATCACGAACTAAATCATGTCGATATTTAAATCCTAGTAATTCTTTGCAATGGATTGCATGCTCCCCAAAAGCATCCAAGCAAGACTTCCGACTTACAGGACACGGGTCATCAACTGGGAATAGCGGTACCATTAGCCGGTACTTGAGGATAGCCCGGTATTCCACGGCTGACATACATTGCCCTAAACCTTCGATGGGAACAACAGACAGGAAATCCTGAGCATAGGGGGCTCGCAAACACTCAAACACGGCTCGGTGCCGTGGAGACAATGCAAACTTCTCTTCAACTGTCTTGACGATTTCGCCATATAAGGCATTCGCCAGAATTTTCTGGGCTTTAATGAGGGCGGTGTCTTTAATGTAGAAACCGCCGAGATCAAGATCGGGAAGAGAACTATGCAGGTTGTCCAACGCACCCCTGTAATCAGAGTCCAACAACCCACCACCACATTCACGAAGGATGTGGTCTTGAAGAACTCAAGATTGGGCCCTTGAAGCCACAAAAGCGTAGGAAGAGGCATCCTCAGCTGAGCAAATCCCAAGCCCCCCAAAACGGGTCGGGAGGGAAGCTAACCTCCATTGTAGGTCCCCGAAAAAGGCACCCCCACAAACAACAATGTTCTCTATTGCATTCCAAATCCCCTTGTCAAAAACAGAGATGACTTCCCCAACATAAGAAGGCTGACACGTCCTTAGCCCAAACAGCAGTTTAGCAACTCCCATACACGAACGAAGCAGGAGGAGTTCACTCTGAGGGTCCCGAAGACGTTTGAGGCATCCCATCAGCTCAACCGCACATTTAGCTCTTTTAAGGGCCAAACCACTAATAAACTCCCCATCTCTACTGACAGCACCACCCAAGTGTTTCACACCATGCACCGGCCTACCAATCTCCCACGGAAATAAACCCTTTTGAGTCTTCACCTCGTCACATGTAGGCCAAAAAACTTCAGTTTTTTTAATGTTGAGAATGAGGCCCAAGGCGGGGCCCTCCACTCTAATGATGTCTAAAGCCTTGGCCACCTGAGTAGCATCTCCAATAAGGGTCCCATCATCCAGGTACCAGGCATGAAAAAGAAGCTTGCAACGATCTCTGATTCGGAGAAAAAAAGGGTGTAAAACAAGGGCAAAAAGGAGAGGCCCTAAAGTATCCCCCTGCTGAACCCCCGTGGAAGACCAAATATAATCATTCCCCACATAAAGCCTAGCTGGTTGCCCGTATAAAAAATCAACCCAAGTAGAGATGGAGGGACACATTTTCCTTATCTCATTTAAAAGAGCAGTTCTATCCACAAGATTAAAGGCATTCGAGAAATCGACGGTAAGCATAGCCAACGACCCGTCTTGGTAGTGCGTATTTGATGTAACGCCCAAAACAGATACATGTAGCCCAAGTTAGAGCCATTTTAGTGAAGCCCCTTTTGTCACGCGATCTTGAGCCTCCAAATACAAGATGGCCCGCTCCTCCACACTTGGGCCCGCATCATTCCCCCCTGGATAGACAAAATTCTCCCTCGAATTACTAACAGGTTTATCATCAGAAGAATCACAATAATAAGGCACCAGATGCTTCACGTTAAACACATCAGAACAACGAATGTGACTTGGCAGCTTTAGACGGTACGCATTCGGATTGATCTTCTCCACGATTTCAACTGGGCCAAGCTTCTTGGCTGACAACTTATTGTATTCCCCAACTGTAAAACGATCTTTAGTCAAAACAGCCCAAACAAAATCACCTTCCTCGAACTCAACATGCGTACGCTTCTGATCAGCAGCTTGCTTATACTTCAGATTAGCTCGGGTCAAATGATCATACACAGCATTATGAACTTCATGTAAACCCTCTACAAAATCTTGAACTTTCTTTGGGACAGATCCAGAAACAGAAAAAGACATCAAATCAAGTGGTCCCCGAGGCTGAGATGAGTAAACTATCTGAAATGGGCTATACCCGGTGCTCCGATTAACAGCATGATTATGAGCAAACTCCGCTTGGCATAATTTTTGATCCCTTGCCTTCACATGATCACCAACCAAACACCTCAGCAAATTCCCAAGTGACCGATTAACAACTTCAGTTTGGCCATCAGTTTGTGGGTGATAAGCACGACTGAAGTTGAGTTGAGTATTTACCATCTTCCACAAACTACGCCAAAAATGACTCAGAAAGCGGGTATCCCGATCAGACACAATAGAAGAAGGTAGCCCATGCAAACGGTACACGTCCCGAAAAAAGAGTTGGGCCACATTAACAGCATCAGTCGTCTTCTTGCATGGAATAAAATGGACCATCTTAGAAAACCGATCCACAACAACAAAGATAGAATCATTACCCCTCTGAGTACGAGGTAACCCCAACACGAAATCCATACTAATATCAACCCATGGCTGTGAGGGAACTGGCAAAGGGATATAGAGACCCGCATTGGTGGCCGTCCCCTTTGAAACTTGACAAATACGACACCTCTTCACATAACGATCCACCTCTTTCCTCATAGTAGGCCAATAATAAGAAGCTTGCACAAGCTATAAAGTACGGTCACGACCAACATGCCCTTCACCATGTAACTCCTTAATAATCTGTAAACGAAGACTAGAATCAGGAATACATAGCTGATTCCCCTTGAACAAAAATCCATCATGCAAAAGAAAATCTGACTTTTTCCCAGTTTCCACATCCTGCAAAATAACTGAGAAATAAGGGTCAATGGCTAACTGCTCACGAATGACCTCCAGACCCGGCACATCAACCCTCATAGAAACAAGCAGATTACTCCTCCTGCTTAAGGCATCAGCAACCCTATTTGAAACACCAGTCTTGTGCTTGACCACAAAAGTAAACTTCTCAAGAAAGGCCAACCATCGCCCATGCTTATGAGATACCTTGTCTTGAGTACGAATATGCCTTAGGGAATCATGATCAGTGAATAAAACAAACTCCTTTTGAAACAAGTAATGACGCCAATGCTTTACAGCTTGGACCACTGCATAAAATTCTAGATCATAAGTACAGTACCTCAACTTAGGCCCAGTTAACTTCTCACTAAAATAAGCAATAGGTCGACCACCCTGACTAAGAACCCCACCAATTCCAACCTTTGAGGCATCAGTATGAAGCTCAAAAACTTGAGAAAAATCAGGTAATACCAGAATTGGTGCTGTAGTGAGCTTCTCTTTCACAACTTGAAAAACCAACTCTGCTTCATCTGTTCATACAAACGTCTTCCCCTTCATACAATCTGTCACTGGGGCCATAATAGAACTGAAGTGTGGAATAAACCGCCTGTAAAAAGAAGCAATCCCATGGAAACTACGAACTTCAGTAATGGTAGTAGGAGTTGGCCAATTTTGAACTGCCGCCACCTTGGATTCATCAACCTATATCCCATCACCAGAAACAACATACCCCAAGAAGAACACTTTAGGGGTCATGAACACACACTTCTTGGTGGCTTCATAAAAACGGTCCCTGCGAAGTAAGGCCAAAACCTGCCTCACATGCACAACATGGTCACTGAAAGAAGGACTATAAATGAGAATGTCATCAAAATACACAACCACGAACTTCCCAATAAAAGGTCTAAGCAACTGATTCATCATACGCATAAAAGTACTTGGTGCGTTTGATAAACCAAATGGAATCACCAACCATTCATACAACCCTTCACGAGTCTTGAAGGCAGTTTTCCACTCGTCACCCGGTCTAAGACGAATCTGGTAATACCCACTCTTCAAATCTAACTTTGTAAAAATAGTAGCACCACTAATCTAATCAAGTAAATCATCAAGTCGAGGAATAGGAAACCTGTACCTCACAGTAATCTTGTTGATTGCTCGACTGTCAACACACATACGCCAAGTGCCATCCTTCTTTGGAGTCAATAAAGCCGGAACAGCACAAGGGCTCATACTTTCACGAACATGGCCCTTAGAAATCAATTCCTCAACCTGCCTTCGCAACTCTTCATGCTCACCAGGGCTCATCCTGTAATGTGGTCTATTGGGTAACTGTGACCCAGGCTCCAAATCAATATGATGTTGGATGTCACGCAAAGGTGGCAATCCATCAGGCAATTCATCAGGGAAAACATTAGAAAATTCTTCAAGCAAAGGAACCATAACATCAGGAATGTTGACCCCGTCAACCACTTCCTTACCAATCAACACAAAAACATCATCTCCCACCGCCAATTCATTCTCAAACTGAGAAAGAGTCAACAGGGTACCAGTGGGCTTGGCGGCTACTTCCTTGGGTTTATTAGGCAACAAAGTTATCTTCACATTATCAAACATAAAACTGTAGGTATTAGAACGCCCGTTATGCTCTACGCATCGATCATATTCCCAAGGCCTCCCCAACAATAAATGACAAGCGTCCATAGGTACCACATCACACTACACATCATCCTTATATGTTTTACCAACAGAAAAAGAAACAAGGGTACGCTTACTGACTTGTAGCTCGCCTCCCTTCTTGAGCTACAAGAGCTTTTAAGGTTTACGATTGTTCTCCGTCTTCAAACCTAGCTTTCTGACAGCCTCCTCAGAAACTAGATTGTCACAACTCCCTGAGTCAATAACAAAGGTACAAACCTTTCCCATGACAGTACACGTCGAATGGAAGATGTTATGATTAAGCCAATCATCATCACTGGCCTTTGGTGTATAGCATGAGCGCCTAACCACCAGACTCAACCCCACATCTCCAGCTACCTCCTCTTCTTCATACTCAGGCTCCTCATCATAAACCGGGCCGTCTTCATAAGTCCCACCAACCTCATCATCATCTTCCCATCCATTAGGTTCGTTAAACAAGTGTCTCTTCCCAGCCCTCTTACACTCTGCCTAGCGATGACCCGTCTCTCCACAATTAAAACATTTCATGTTACTAGTACCGGCCCCTTTTGAACTAGAACCAGAAGCGCCACCACCCGGTTTTGCTTGGTTGGGCACAAAACGAGACGCCACATTGCCCGAACCCGAACTACCTCCTGTCAAGGCAGATGAGGCTGAACCACCACTACGTCGGTTTTGCTTTTCAAAAACCAGGGCACGCTGATGTGCATCAGAAATAGTCATCGGATCAAACAAATTCACCGACTCTATAATCGGAAGCCTTAGCCCACCAATGTAACGAGAGACAAGTTGATCTTCAGTCTCTTGAATATCATTTCGAGCCACCAACTGATAGAATTCTGTTGTGTAATCTTCAACCATTTTGGATCCCTGCTTTAAATTCTGTAACCGCTGGTACATTAAACGCTGATAATTATGAGGAATAAAGTTGGCCCTCATGCACTTCTTCATCTTCCTCCAGGTTGTGACCTTTGACTTTCCCATCCTTTCACGAGACAGTTTCAGTTGTTTCCACCAAGCAGATGCCCTACCACGTAACCTGGTAGCAATCAAAGGAACCCTTTTGTCTTCGGGTACCTCTTTGAATTCGAACACCTCTTCAACCACAGCAAGCCAATCAATGAAATTTTCTGGATTCAAAGTGTCATCATTAAATTCTGGAATGCTAGTACGCATCCCCGTCTCCCAACGCCGATTACCATCTCCACGTTCACCCCTTGGTTGCCCCTCCTGTTCGTCTTCGGAAGTCGAATCATCACCAAATGGGTTACTAATTTCAGAACCATACCCGTCATTGGGTCTCTGCCTCCTACGATTGATCAAGTCGGCTATCCGGTCAGTCAACTGATCGACCACTTAGTCCAACCGTTGATCCACCCTCGCCATAAGCCGCTGCTCCAACTCCCGTTCATACACTTCATCGAGAGGCCTGTTGTTGTTTCTCCTCGGAGGCATTCTGAGCCAGGAATTCGGCTCTGATACCAACTGATGTAACGCCCAAAACGGACACCTGTAGCCCAAGTTAGAGCCATTTTAGTGAAGCCCCTTTTGTCACGCGATCTTGGGCCTCCAAATACAAGATGGCCCGCTCCTCCACACTTGGGCCTACATCAGTATTTAAGAGTCTGTTGGCACTATGAAGAACCGCCTCAGCCCCGTTTGGAACCCCGTCCCCAAACTGAAAGTCGCCAAGATATTTGGCCATATCCTTCCCCACTCCCTTCATCGCTACCTTGGAGACCACTCTCCTCCAGATCGAACCCACTGCAACAGGCCTAATCCCATTATCGGGCTTGAGAAGGGGCGTATGGGGAGCAGATGCAACAAACTCCGCCAAACTCCTCGGACATCCCCCCCGCAAAAATAAGTTAACCACAGCCGAAATCGCCCTGAGGAGACTAACCGCAATCACGGACCCTTCCCCACAAACGGCGTCCAAAAGGTGTTGAGCCCTCAAACCATCTCTCCCACATGACGTCCCTTTAAGGAAGGATTTGATACACCCAAGCACACTGTCGGTCTCCGTTACAAGGTGAGACTCTGATGGAAGGAAAGCGGGCATGGTCGGAGGGGGCATGCATGGATGTTTATCCACGAGAGCCTTCATAGTTTTCTTATCAAGTGGTGCGACTCTAGAAGAACAAATGACCTTAACCGCAGCGGTAAAAATGACCATAGGCAACCTTACGTAAACACTGCTTGACATTAGAACTCCCATCCTCGCTTTTTTATCAGACATTTTCTTAAATCCCTCCGGGCCCTCCTTCACAGGTTGAGCAAACAAAGACTGAATGAGAATGCCAAACCCCTCACGGTCACCCCATTTTTCCTGTTGCCCGACCTCTTATCCTGGCGGCTAACCGGCGTAAATACACACAAGGTACAATGAGGTAATAGTAGAAGTCGAATCCATGCATCAACCGAATTAGGCATAGCCACCACATTATCCAAAGCTGTGGTTAAAGCTTGGGCAAACGCCATGCGACAACTAAAGGGGATGCTCTTAATAGTTTTAATAGGAAGAGAGAAAACTCAGTCAAGTAAAGCAACATCAACACATAACTCTCATACGGGGAAACCTCCGATGCGACACACGATCTAGGGGCCCCCACAATAAACCCTAGTTCACCCACTTCCGTAGGCACAAACCGAACAACCCGATCTTCATGGTGACACCCTCGTCGGAAAGAGTGAAGGCACATGCAATCCCAACAAAACCATTGTTCCGACAACCTAAGGGCTTCACAAACAGCGGTAAAAAGATTAGGGTCTCCAGCAATGGAATGCCTCAAAGTATCTTTTCTATCATCCGAACCAAAATGGTGACGTTTAATATGAGTCATAAGCCTTGGGATCCCCGTAGACCCAGCAAACCCATCGGGGCAACAATGGAACCCCTTGATGGGGCAAGGCCAAAAACCATTCGACATGGCCTAAAAAAACCGAAATGAGGACAACCTCAACCAAGACACTTAGGCAATGTCTCCACCCAAAACAAGAAAAAGAGAACGAAACTAGAGCTAATACCCGACGGTTCAAAGGCTTTTTGAACCCTAGCTCATTGAAAATTTACTCTGAGCATTTCATCGAACACCTTGTGGGTGCAAACCCCACAAGGAAGGAACACCCCACCTCCCTGTCATCCAAAGATAGCTGAATTATCCAATCGATTGGAGTACCAAGAACCAGCGAACGGAGAGAACCCTGACCCACAATCCAAAAAATATATTTAATAAATGGTCAGTAAGAGTAAGAGTTGGAATCTTTTGCCATTTCTGTTCTGGTAGTCCTTTCCCTGATATGTTTGATTTCACGTCTGCTTCAGATAAATGATGGATTGGTGGATACAGGAAGTAAGAATGTAATTTAGGTGAAGATCATATGTGATATATGGCGGTGAATTGAAGGTTAATTGGAATGAAAGCGAAAGTGAATGTTAATGATGAATTGAAGGTTAATTGGAATGAAAGTGAAGAAAAATAAGTCACGAACGTTAATTGAGTTCCTCTTCTTTGTCTAAGGTTACCCTAGCTAGTCAAATGAGAAGGAGAAACCTTCGTTCACTCGCACAAACTCCCAATAATGTTATTATACAGATGAAATAAACTGAAAAACTAACTGAATAGTAACTCCAAATACTTAGGAGAATAGTTGCATTTCTCACTGTTGAATGTTACAATATGCATACTATTTAAATGGATGAAAAATGAATAAAATTACTCTAACAAGTTTTTTTTTTTTTTGAACGGCAATACTCTAACAAGTTGAGGCCTTTTCTCCTGCCAATACAAGTGGACTATTTATAGAAATGAATGTTGGTGCATTTATGTGTCTGTAACTTTGTCTTGTTTACGTTGTATGTTATTTAGTCTTTTGTTATCGAGTCTGTAAGTTCCGCCAAGTCTACCTAGTCGGATATCCTCCTATCCTACTTAGTATGATGTTTTTTCTCTGTATTTGTAAGGTATGTTAAACACATGCTTGTGTGCATTGTGTTTAACTATAGTTAGTCGTTTCTTATGTCTTTTGTTAACTTAGTTATACATTTGGTTCCTGTTTAGTGTTTGACGAAGGTTCTATCTTCGTCGAACCCATGCTTGGAGAACCTTCAATCCTCGTCGTTGTTTGTGTGTGACGAAGGTTCTATCTTCGTCACACATGAAGCTTCGTCAATCAAGGTTCGTCTAAGGACAGTATATATAGCTTCGTGTGTTTAACTAGTTAAGGCATGAGAGCATTGAGAGACTACTGAGAGTTTATCGTTCAAGCATTGTGTGTATGTGTTTGATGTTGTTCTCGTCCTTTTAATCTAAAGTGAATCTTTGGTTATCTGTTGTGTTGCTTGCATTGCTTTGCTTGGTTTGCACCGTCACGTGGATTCCGCACTCGTGACCGTGTTCGTGATAAATAGGGATTAGGTTTCGTAATTGACCTTCTGAGGCTCTTATCCTTGTTTAAAACCAAACATTGTTGTGTTTTATCAAGCTGTTTATGTATTTTTCAGAAACTGTTCCTATTTGATATTCATATTTTCTGAAAAAGTGTTCAAATCTTGTTATTTGCTATAAGTTTTATCAAAAACCTTGCTACATTGCATGTCTACATGATAAAAATAGGTTTTTTCTTGAAAGTTTAAGCAAAATTTGTGTTTCAGAATATTCAAGTTTTTCTTGATATTCAAGGTGATCTTCAAAGTGTTCTTGACTATCTTCAAATTGTTCTTAATATAATATCTGAGTTTGATCTGATTTGAATTTAAATTGAAGTGTTTGTTGCTTATAATATTATTGTTTGACAATTGTGTACATGTAATGATGGTTAGGTAAATCAACTTAACTTCCATCACAGCAACTTGTTAGCTTTGAAAAATCGTCACCTACTTGTCTTCAAGAATTAATTGCTTCTGCAAAAATATCTTAACCTGTGTCAGCGAAGATTGTGTTGGACGAACATTCAAAGTATCGTCAAAATTGTTTTAGACGAAGATTCAAACACTCTCCATTCTTCGTCAAAAGAGTGTGTTAGACGAAGATTGAAAACTTCGTCGTCACAAGACTTCGTCGTTCACACTGTGAATCATACCTCGTCATTTTATACTTCGTCATTTTAACTGTCATTTGTTAACAGAAGCTTTGCAAAACTATCTTAACCGTTTCTTTTCAAGTGTTTGATCAGGTACACTCATACATACATCAATCATGAGTACTAGCCCCTGGGATTGGAGCAGTAGCTCAAGTACTGCTCAAGATCCGACCTCTGCAGAGACGTGGGTCAAGAATATGATGCCACAACAACAAATAATTTCTACAAGTCAGTGGGCATGTGTAGCAAATCAAAATCAAAGTATTCAAAATTTGCTAATGAGCGAAAGTGAAACGGGTAGCAACAATCGACCGCTAAAGCTGAATCATATGAATGAATATCCATCTTGGAAAGGCCATTTTCATACTTACGTTCTAGGGCAAAATACCAAGCTATGGATATGTTTCACTACACCATACAACACAGCTCTTGAAGAAGCAGGTTCAAATGCAGCCACATTGGCAACTATTACTGAAGCAGATAAGAAAGCGTACGATCTTGAAAAGAAGGCGTTTGCTATCTTGACACAAGCTCTCCACAAAGACATATATCATCAATTCTCTTATTGTAAGACAACGAAAGCATTGTGGGACATCCTAGTTACAAGAGGAGAAGGGAATGCGGCGATAAGGAAGACTCGACACGACTTGTTGAAAAAGGAGTTTGAAGCATTTTTGTTTATAGAAAATGAAACTTTAAACGAAATGGCAACTCATTATTATCATTTGATAAATGAAATGTTTTCTTACGAGGTTACTGCAACTCCACAGGAAATGGTGTCAAAGGTTGTTGATGCTCTACCACCGAAGTGGAGCCCCTGTATTGAGCTATTAAAGCATACAGGTGTATTAGATACTATCAGTATCTATGATTTCGTTCAAAAGCTGGAAAATAAAAATGAAGAAGAAATCCGGAAGGCGAAACGAATCTCAATGCCTCAGAATCCAGAAATGTACTTTGGAGGGATTAACCCTGTTGCAAGCTCAAGTTAGCAACCAAAACTTCAAACGGCGTTCATGTCAAATTCAAGCCCGTTTTCTCAAGTGACTAATGTAAATCCCTTTGGATTTGTACCAGAGCCACCTCAACCTAAACTTCATTTTGATACTAGTGCTTGGTTCCCTCAATCACAAGCTGTTGCCCCCCAACTCAACCAAAATTTGATTCGAGTGCCTGGTTCCCTCAACCTCAACCTCAAGTTACTCAACCTCAATCTCAATTTGACCCTAGCGCTTGGTTCCCGAAACCACAAGTTGTTACCCCTTCACCTCAACCTCAACAAGCACTCTATGGTAACAATTTCACTCAACCGCAAAATTCCAATACAACCAGACTTGATACTTCAAACCTTTCCAAAGTCAATGTAGAAGTTGCCAAGGAACACATGGAACTTCTTACTACAATGGTCAATGCTTATTGTGGGTTGGTTGCAGGTTATATTGGAAACATAAATCTGACCAATGAAGATTATCAACAGATTGATAGAGATGAAATGGAGTTAATGGATATCAAGTGGGCTTTTGCAAGCGCGGTTAGACGAGCTAAAGACTTCATGAGCAGAACTGGGAAGACTACTTTGGAAAGCAAAAGGGATACAAAGTACGGGTTCGACAAAGATGTTGTCACCTGTTTTAACTGCGGAGAAAAGGGTCACTTCAAGTGTGAGTGCACTCGTCCGAGCAGACAAACAAGTCAAAATCCCTTCAGGAATCAAACAAGTACTTCCAACTAGAATCAAGCTAACCTGGAAAGAAAGATAGTAGCTGTCAACAACCAGACTAACACCACCAACGCAAACAAATCGAGTCCTTCTAACACCAACCGTGCATTAGTTGTTCAAGCTGATGAAAATTGTGATTGGTCCATACAGTTTACAGTTTGGAGGTGGCGATCTAGGAGGAACCGCATGCTATGCTAAGATCATCAATCATATCAAGCATGTGCATAAGGAAGAATTCTCAGAAAGTGATGATAGCTCGGGTTATAATGGCAATTCAGATGAGGAAAGCTCGAACATTGGAGATTATTCTTCAGAATCGGATGTAAAGGAGGGAAGTGATTCTGATATTGATAGTTTGTTGATGAAAGCTGAGGAGTTAAAGTGTCAGAAGTCTATTTTGATCAAGAAGGCTGATGTTGCATCGAGAGAGATGGAAAAGTTCTTTTCTAAAGACGGATCTTTCTCTTATCAGACTGCCTTTATGGTTAATGTCGCAGCCTCTTCGAGTCAGGTAAATTCTGATACTCCTACTCCTAGCATATGTAGTAATTGTGCAGATCTTAAAAATGAATGCTCTAAATTGAAACTTGAATCTGAAACGGTTCATGGTCACAACTAGAGTTTGGTTATTGAACCGTCAAAATGTAAAGGGGCAAACATGGCCTTGGCTCGCAATGAAAAGGATTTCAAATCAGTCATTGAAACTTTAAAAAAAATTGTTTCCGAAATGTCTAAAACTGTTCTTGGCAAACAAATTGGTATTAATAACTACATTAATATTATTGAGGAAACAAAGAAGGAGCTAGCAATGGCTAAATGTGAGTATGAAGCGATCAAGCTCAAATTGGATAGTTATTCTAACTCCCGATATGTGGTTGATCACATCATTGAAGTTCAACGACTGAAAGGAAATGCGAAAGGCATTGGGTATAAGTCGTGTCTTCCTCCTTTGAGACACAACTATACCAAGATGCCCGATGAGGAGGAAATGCCTCGGTTTGAACCTAGTGTACCTCTTGATTATAAGGAAGTAACTACAGGATTAGGGTTCAAATCGGACAGTTCCTCAGAGGGCTCATCTGAAGCAAAGGAAAATTCAACATCCACGGAACAAAGTGCTCCAACTGTTGAGGACTATGAATCGTCGGATGATGAATCGGATGTGAGTGATCAGGATACATCTATTGATGATAAGAAAGGAGTAGACATTCCTATTAAGAATCACATTTTGTGTGATCCTCCTACTCCTGCTGTGCACTCTACTGTGAAGCAAGAGATGGATCCTATCACAGAGACAGTGTCTGCTGTTAAAAGTGATAACATGTTGTATACTTTGGTCGGGGATAGTAAAATATATTCAAACAAAGATTTTCCAATTAAAAATGTCAATCAATCTCTGATTGATAAAGTGTTTGAAGATACTACCTGTAAGTTTTTGGGAAAAGCGATCCCGAGAGTTTCTGTAACTCGGTGCGATCATATTCTAAAAGCTGTAGTTAGGAAACAGTTTGGAAACCAACGATTCCCGACAAAGCAACAACCTATATCTTTTAAAGGCAAACAGAAGGAATAAAGAGCTTCAAAACCTAAGGTCTCACAACCAAAGGTAGAATCAAAAGGAGCTCGTTTCAAAAGGAAAGACAAAGATGTCAAATACGTAGCATCTAAGGATACTGACAAGGTGGAAACTTTTGAAAATAAATCAAACACCGATTTTATTCAAAAGGTTAGAATTTTAAAACGTAATAATCTAAATAATTACACCCAACACACAAACGGGTGTGATGAAGGCACTAGTACCTCTAATTCTACAAGTTCGACATCGAGTCGTCAAGATGGATCTCCTAAGTTTGTTGAAAGGAGATCCTGTTTCAAATGTGGGGAGTTTGGACATATCATCAAAAATTATGCAAACTCACCCAAAGCAAAATTTGTTGAGAGAGCCCCTCCTGGAAATGATCACCCTCAACATTGTTCAGTTTCCCCAAAACAAGGTAACGAACTATTAAAGAACAGGAAACGAAACAACGACGCAAAAATATAAAGGTGATCGAAAGGGCTTTGAAACCAGATGTAAAATCTGTTAAACGAGAACCAAGTTCATCTCAACCATTAAAACCAGAAATTTCAAATACTCTTAATATTGCACAATCTGGTAAACGGAAAACTTGGAAACGTAAGATAGGTGAGGTTTCAGAGGGAGGCTTACAATTTCAGAACCATCAATAAATTGAAATTACATTTCTTGATTCTCAGGGAAGACCCAAGACCACTAAGGCTTGGGTCCCCAACTCCAACTAATCCCTAAATGCATTATGCAAGGTGTTCCAGAAGGAACTATTAATAGTCATTGGTTTGTTGATACTGGAGCATCTAGGCACATGACTGGCGACTTACGACTTCTGTATGATGTGAAAAACATTAGACGAGGTTATGTCGCGTTTGCTGGAGACAAGGGCGGATACATCACTGGAGAAGGAATGATCTCCAATGGTGTTGTGTGTTTTGATAAGATCAATTATGTACGACAAACTGATCACAATCTTCTGAGTGTTTCGCAAATCTGCGATAAGAAGTTCTCCATGCATTTTGATGATGCCGGTTGTTATGTGCTGAAGCCCAGTTTAAAATTCCAAAAGAATGGATTCTCTTGAAGGCTCCAAGGATTAATGATCTTTATATTCTTGATATGAGCCAGGTGATTACAACCTCTGCACCACTCACTTGTTTTGTCTCAAAAGCCATAGAAAAGGAGTCAATATCTTGGCACAGATGAATGGGACACATTCACCGGAGAAAAATGAACCATTTGGTGAAAACCAATCTTGTGAATAGTGTGCCTGTGAAGAATTTTCATATACCAGATATCTATGTTTCTTGCCAGAAGGGAAAGCAAATGAAGAAATCCCACCCGATCAAGAAAGTCAACACTGTCAACATGCCTTTGGAACGTCTTCATATGGACCTTTTTGGACCTATGAAACACAAGATGACCTTTGGAGATGCTTATTGTCTGGTAGTTACTGATGACTACTCTAGATTTTCTGGGGTATCGTTTATGGCACGCAAGAGTGAAACTCTTGAAATCCTCAAGAATCTTCTTACTCTTCTTGAAAATCTGTATACTTTGAAAGTGAAGAGGATCCGAAGCGACAATGGCACCGAGTTCAAAAACCATATAATGGATGTGTTCTGTACTTCTAAGGGCATTCTTCATGAGTACAGTTCTCGCTACACTCCTCAACAAAACGGTATCGCGGAGAGGAAGAATCAGACGATAATAGAGTCTGCGAGAACGATGTTGGTAGAGTCAGAGCTTCCCATTCAGTTTTGGGGGGAGGCTATGGCTACTGCATGCTATACATTAAACAGAGTTCTTACGGTCAAAAGGCATGACAAAACATGTTTCGAACTACTACACAAAAGGAAACCGGGCGTTTCTCACTTAGAACCTTTTGGAGGCCCATGTACTTTGATTGATCCAGATGGTAAATTTGGCGCAAAGGCTATCGAGGGATTCTTCCTTGGATATGCTACTCCAAATTTTCACTTGTGGAATTTGACAACCAAAAAGATTGAGTTATGAGGTGAAGTAAGGGTTCAAAGGTATACAAACTCTGTAAGAGCTCCGGGTGATCCTTGGATGTTCGATTATGATGGACTATTCGACTCCTTTAATCTGCGAACCTTTGATGAAGCAACTGCAGCTGCTCAAATGTTGTTAGAAAGTGATAATGCAGTTGACTCGTCATTGGTTCGACCAATTGTTGTTAACTCTCAAGCTTCTACTTCGGTTAACAATATTGCTCAAAATGAGGAAGTTGAAGGTGCCGCTGATTACAATGTGTCATCGGAAGATGATGTAAATGATACGACTGAAGGCTCTTCGGTTCCAGTTGTTCCTGTTCAAGGTACTTCTGAAGCAACTTCTCATGTGCTGAAGGAAATGCTTCCACATCTACGTCTATGCCAGGCGTGGATTAGGTTGTTGATCTTAATGTTAACAATTTGGATATTGATACTCGTGTTCCTGAAGTTCCTGAAACGAGAAATCATGATACTCACCCGCAGCAGAACATTATAGGAGATGTCCAAACTGGAGTGCAGACGCGTAATCAGCTAAGAAACAACCAGAATCTTGGTTTGTATTCAGCTACCAGAGAATCTGGACAACAAAATGATTGGTCCTTCGCGTGTTATGTTTCACAAAGGGAACCAAAATCTTGGAAAGAAGCCTTAAAGGAAAATTCTTGGGTGGAAGCGACGCAAGAAGAACTTCAGCAACTCCAAAAACTGGGTGTCTGGAGACTTGTTGAAAGACCCAACGATTACAAGAAAATCGGTACTCGTTGGGTATACAAATGCAAAAAGGATGACCGTGGAGTGGTCATTCACAACAAGTCGAGATTAGTCGTTCAAGGCTTTCGACAAATTAAAGGAATTGATTACAACGAGGTTTATGCACCTGTTGCACGTCTGGAGGCTATTCGGATCTTTCTAGCTTATGCTTCTTTCAAAGGATTCAAAGTCTATCAGATGGACATCAAAAGTGCATTCCTTCATGGTATTGTTGAAGAAGAGGTGTATGTAGAACAACCTCTGGTTTCGAAGATCCTATCCATCCCGATCGGGTTTGGTTGCTCAACAAAGCTCTCTATAGTTTACATCAAGCACCGAGGGCTTGGTACGCGACCTTATCTACTTATCTACTGGAAAATAGTTTTCGACGAGGTCTTATCGAATGTACTCTTTTCATCAAGGAAACAGATAGAGATCTTCTGCTGGTACAGGTATACGTTGATGATATCATTTTTGGTTCAACTAATGATGCTTTGTGCAGGCAATTCGAGCGTGTTATGCAAGACAAATTCGAAATGAGCGCAATGGGGGAGATGAATTTCTTTTTGGGTCTACAAGTTCAACAAACTAAGTCTAGGATATTCATCCATCAGACTAAGTATGTCGGTGACATCTTGAGCCGGTTCCAGATGTCAGAAGCGACGCCCATTGGTACCCCACTTCCGACTAATCACGGGATTACTTCGGACTTGAAGGGTGAAAGTGTCAACTCTTCTTACTATCGCGCTATGATCGGTTCCTTAATGTATCTCACTACCTCGAGGCCTGATATAATGTATCCAACGTGCCTGCTCACAATATATCAAGCCAACCCGAAGGCATCTCATCTGGCTATTGTCAAAAGGATTTTTCTCTATTTGAAGGGTTGCCCGGACATCGGTCTCTGGTACCCTACGGATGATAGCTTTGACTTGGTTGTATTTAGTGACTCTGATTTTGGTGGCTGTAAAATCGATGGCAAATCAACAACTACTGGTTATCAGTTCTTAGGAAATCACCTGGTCACATGGCAATGCAAGAAGCAAACTTGTGTAGCTACATCAACTTGCGAGGCTGAATACATTGCTGCCTCAAGCTATTGCTCTCAAGTTTTGTGGATTCAACAACAAATGCGCGACTACGGTTTTGAATTTCTATCTACTTCTATTTTTGTTGATAATAATGCTGCTTTACAGATTACTAGAAATCCTGTGCAACACTACAAGACCAAACACATCGAAATTAAGTATCACTTCATACGTGATTGTTTTGACAAAAGACTTATCGATGTTGTTAAGGTCCACACCGATGAACAACGTGCAGACCTTTTTACAAAAGCCTTTGACAAATCTCGTTTTAACTATATTTTGCTGGTTAATGGCATTAAGGTGAAACAAGAGTAAAACTTATTTCGGCAGATCGGTTTTCGTAAATATTTTCTTTAAAAACTCAAAAACTACAAAAAAGATTTTCAGTTTATTTATCTTTTCGCATTTTAGGGGGAGAAATTTCAGAAAATACAAAAACATGTGAAAAATTAAAAAATCCAAAAATATGTCTTTACTTTCTGTTTTTTAAGTTTGAAAATTTTGAAAATTTCAAAAACAATAGAAAATCAAAAATGAGTTTCTTGAAAAAAAGGGAAAGTGATGATACACACTGGTGTGGTCTGTCAATATGGTCAAAAACAAAAAGAAAAATTGAAAAATGATAAGTAGCTCTACTAACGATGTATCGGTAGGCTCACAATTAAACAAAAATGTGCAGGATGATATAAACCTAACAGACTTCAAGTCAGGTGGGAACCATTCATTGGCATATGTCTTAGTACCGAAATTTCGTTTAAGAGATTGTCGAGGTTCAGGGATATGTGGTCTTTATGATGTCTTCTCATCCGGGTATCATGGTTGTATCTTTTACCGAAAGATAACGGAGACGAAGTCTAGATCTTCCATGATACTATACATACGTGTACATATTGCATACGACCTCAATAAGTGATCAACAATCACATGTCTAAACAAAATAAGTGATAATATATCACAGATTCTTTGCGGGAGTCAAGTTCGTCTCTTTGCTGTACGTTAGTACTGACCTGTTCAAGGACTTGCTCCTGTGCCCTCATGCATCTGAAAATCAAGTTCCTCAGCAATAAGTGATTCTATCACATAGGGCTTGTTTTCAATCAAAAATAAATGAGTCTCACATCTTTTATACGGTCAAACAGATGATAAGCGGTATACTCACCGGTAAGATGAACTCTCGTGCATACCTTGATACGAGAATGTGTCGTGAGTGGATGAACACCGACAAGTAAGTATAATTCTACCATAAATCATATCTCCTAATTATGATTACATCTGATAAGTTGAGCTTATGTGGATAACAATACCGATAATTGTGGTAGAATACTTATCTAAAGCTTTAAACAAAAATCATAAACTGTTTTGACAAAGACCGTAAGCTGGTAATGATTCTGTTACCTTGAAACTCGCAAAAAGTCTGCTTTGTACAGTGTCTTTATGCTTTTTATTGCTTCAAGTTAATTTACCGATTTTTAAATTCTGTCTTAGTTTAAATTGTAAAGTTCATTTTTGATTAGCCGAAGTTGAAACTCGAAGTTTTCTGCCGAAAAGCCCGAAACCGACTTGCTTGTGATTTCTCTACTTCATAAAATGTCCTTTTGCATTTGATAATTCTAACACAAGGCAAAATCATGTTTCAAAATGTTTCAAATTCAAAACATTTGTGTTTTTGTGTTGACTGGTCAACGAAGACTGATCATGGTCTTCGACGAACTTAGTCGGCGAACATTCAATCTTCGTCAAAGATCAAAAGTGGGCTAATTCACTTTGGCCCAACTTCAATCTTCGTCGAGATCAGAGGTGGGCTAATTCACTTTGGCCCAACTTCAAACTTCGCCGAGCCCATGTGAAACCTCGTTGTTATTAAACCTTTGTCGTGGGTCCAGTTGTAAAAAGATACCCCCCCTCTGCAAAGATACCCCCTCTGCATTATTGGTAGCACATTTCTCAAAAATCACTTCTCCCAACATTGCTCAACCACCATCTTCATTGAATCCCCTCACCAACTCAAACTTGTTGATTCACTTGTTGTTTTAACGATCAAAGGTAAAATCACGTACCTAAAACATGATCGAGACTATGTTTAACCCTTTGTTCTTGTTAGATGATTGTGAAACCCTCAAATCTCATTGATCTTGATCATTCCTCACATACGTCTATTTTGTTTCATATTTTAACATTGAATCTTGTTTAATATATGAATATCTCTGATAATCATGTGTTGGTAGCTATATGATTCTGGGTTTTTGATTCGGGTATCAAAACATGGGTTTGGGTTTTGTCTATGTTTAATTTTTGATTTAGGTGTTTAACTGGGTATTTGGTTTTTGATGATTATCTAAGATTGTTTTTGTGATATAGTTTGTTTGAAATGTTGAAATGCATAATCGATTAAAATAGGGGATCTTAAGTCTTTGTTGTTTATGTTGGAATCTGGGTATGGTTGTTGTTGTTGTTGTTGTTATGTTTTTCATGAAAGTTTTTGGTTAAAACTCTGTGCTTTGGGTTCTCATATTGGTCATTTGACTATGTTTCTGACATTGGTCATTTTTTATATCGAATCAACTGTGATCCAACTAAGTTCGGCTGTGACGAAATTACCAAAAATTTCTGTTTTGAACGACGAACTTAGTATGGTCAAAGAAGAAACAATCATTGTTGACTAAAGTTGACTTTTATTAACCATTGATTCTTTGTCAACCTAAGGCGGCGAAGATTCAGTCTTCGCCGTTTATCAAAGCTTTACCCTTTTAATAGTGTGTATATATATACAGATTCCTGGTTGAATATGTATACATATACGCATCATGAAAGTGCTATATCTTTTGGTCTTACTGGATGTTTATCTTGTACAGAGTAGCTCCGAAGATGTTCATCTTGTACATAATGGCTCCGAATGTAAAAAAAAAGGGGAATTTGGCGATTATGAGCACGAAAACACTTAACAACCTCCCGGAAGATGGTATAGTGCACATAAGTAAGTGATTGATCAGGACGATCAATTGCTAAAAGATCAAAAGGCTGGTGCGTAAGAATGAATATAACCCTAGTGGCAGATATGTAATTAGCGAGCTTTGGAATTTCAAGGAAAATCGAAAAGCTACACTAAAGGAGGTTATCAGCTACTTAGTATGACTCAAAGATGGAAGACCAAGTAACAGACAAGGGGGAGTTTGTTGGTGCATTTATGTGTCTGTAACTTTGTCTTGTTTACGTTGTATGTTATTTAGTCTTTTGTTATCGATTCTGTAAGTTTCGTAAAGTCTACCTAGTCGGATATCCTCCTATCCTACTTAATATGACGTTTTGTTTCTGTATTTGTAAGGTATGTTAAACACATGCTTGTGTGCATTGTGTTTAACTATAGTTAGTAGTTCTTATGTCTTCTATTAACTTAGTTATACATTTTGTCCTTGTTTAGTGTTTGACGAAGGTTCTATCTTCATCACACATGAAGCTTCGTCAATCAAGGTTCGTCTGAGGACAGTATACATAGCTTGGTGTGTTTAACAGTTAAGGCATGAGAGCATTGAGAGACTACTGAGAGTTTATCGTTCCAACATTGTGTGTATATGTTTGATGTTGTTCTCGTCCTTTTAATCTAAAGTGAATCTTTGGTTATCTGTTGTGTGACTGGGATTGCTTTGTTTGGTTTGCACCGTCACGTGGATTCCGCACTCGTGACCGTGTTCGTGATAAACAGGGATTAGGTTTCGTAATAGATCCTCTGAGAAAAACGGACCTACAATGAAAAATGAAAATTGTTAAGTATTTATATTAGACTAAGTATGTCTTTAATTGTGTTTATGTCTAATTACCCCTAATACATATAATTTAGGGTCATTAGGCTAATTAGGATTATTAAGACTCTAGTTAGGTGTTAACTCACTAATTACAGTAGAAACTCGATAAATTAATACTCGATTATTTAATAAACTCTCTAAGATAATATTTTTTGCCGGTCCCGACTCGGGGATAGGGTGCTAAATTAATAATTCGCTAAAATTATAAGATAATACATTTTTGATAATTTCTTTATGTGACAACCCGTATTCCAGAACCTTTCTTTGTGTTTTATTGAAACTTGTATGAGCAATACGTGACTAGTTGACATGTTTGATTGCAATAGAGTTTTACTTTTTGATATGCTATGTGTTGCATGAATGTGTAATGTATGTATGTATGTATGTGTGATAAACTTGGTCACTAATCACACAAGCCCTTTTGGCCGCACATCTCTTTCTCGGCTCATTCTACTTGACTCGAGACCATGAGGGCAGCCCAATGTTGGGTTCGGCCCACTCCCCGGATACACATACACTTAGTTAGTATTGGGGTTTAATTCCTCATATTTTACAAACACCAACACACACAAACCCTAAACTCTCTCTTTCCCTCTTTCACTCGACGGCAGCCCCCTCTTATTCGAAGCTCTTGCATCGAGCTAACCAACTCATTCGACATCACGGTTAGTGTTCCATCGTTGTTAGTTGCTATGTTACGTGATGTTGTGATTGCTATGATCTTATGTGATAGCTAGGGTTCATGCTAGTAGAGTTATTAATGAAATTGTGCTTGTAAATCTGGAACATGTGTTTGATTTTGATGTTAACATATGTGAGGAAACTGTTCATTTGATGATTTGAAACATATAATAGCAAAACTGTTAGAAGGGATTGTATGATGATCCATGTTTATCTAGGACCGATTGCATGTTAACGGATTGATAATATTCGAGTATTTGGATGATTGGTTTGATTTGGCATAATCATCACATGACAAATTGTTGGCCATGATTTAGGGTTGCATGTTAGTACTCGAATTCACTAATCTGATGATCAGGTTGATTGTTGTTCATGATTTGAGAATAATTAGGGTGCATGATTGCTGAATAATTGTTGTTTTGATCTATATTGAAACTGCCAAATTTTCTAACCATTGTTACGGAGATAATGGGCCACAATCAAGGAAATTAGTTACACCTCTCGGTCTCGACTGAGGTTGCGAATCGAGACCTCACGGGTCTGACTCGAGACCACATCACCAACAAACAAACAACATGACTCGAGACTTGACTCGAGACCACCTGGTCTCGAGTGATAAATGCATGACTCGAGACCCCTTAGTTGCGACTCGAGAACACCAAGACTCCAACCCAAGACCACACTATCTCGACTCGAGACCACACAATCACACATGATATTTGGACTATCTCGGTTACATGCCTAAATAATTGGGATGCACCATTGGGCTTTGTTTGTTTACGTGATGCTGCTGTTGAACTCGTATGTACTGTTAACTGCCATGATCAATACGTGTATGTGATGTGCGTGAAGTGTGTTATATTTTTAGATATATATTTAAGCCCTTTTTACACTTTTAGCCAAGTTTTAAATTTATAAAACACGATATTTACTAACACTAAACACACATATGGGCAAGTGCACCCATCGTGGACGTAGTATAGTGTTGGTAAGATACCGAGGTCGTCCAAGGACACAAGAGCTTTTAATACCGGTTTATCCTCAACGTCTAACCAAATCAAAAAGTTAGAAAAATGTTTTAAACTAAGAAAAATAAAAACTAACTAAATGCTGAAAATAAAAATAAAATAAAAACAGATAGACAAGATGAATCACTTGGATCCGACACGTGTATTAGTATAACCTTTGATTATTTTCGCACTTTTGCACTTGTTTAAGAGATTATCTTAGTTATTGTAGTAGGCCCCTCTTTTGAAGTCGACGTTACCCTCAACCCAGTAGTTTGAGTCAGCAAGGATACAATCCTAAAGGGTCGGATTATTGAAAGATAATGAATTAAGTTATTAATGCAAATTATGGTAGGCCCCGCTTTTGGCGGTGACGTTACCCTCGGCTAAGTAGTCTGAGTCAGCAGGGATACAGTCCTAAATAGCCGGGTTATAGTATTAATAGTAGTTAGCTTATGAGGGGGTCAAAGAGTTTGGATCCCCGCCATCCAATACCTATGGGCATTGAAGGAGATCCTACTAAATTTGACCCAGGTCCCAAGCAGGACCTCTAAACGCTGAACAAGGGCAAGACCTTTACCAAACCGTTCCCTTAACCCCCGACCAGGTAGCCAACATACCTCCATATAGACCGTGGAGATATGAATGGTGAAAATCTTTTATTTTATATAGACAGTAAAATAATGCCAAGACACCACGGACAAACGATAAGGAAAGATCACCTTCAACATAAGTAACTAGTTATTAAAGTCATTAATACAAAACCAAATAAAAAGTGCAAAAGATTAAAAATAAAAAGTATTATACTAAACACTTGTCTTCACCAAGTGATGTAAGAGACTTAGGCAAACATGGCCTTGATTGTCAAGAACTCTTACGATCAATCTTGGATCCCGAGACGACTCACACACTCTACGATGGACAATGGATGATGGTGGTGGATGATGGTGATATGGTGGTGGTGGGTGGTGGATGAGGTGTGAGAGAGGTGGTGTGCCAAGGGATCAGGGAGAATGAAACCAAGCTCCTCTATTTATAGGCTGGACAGAACGCTGGACACGGCCCCGTGTCCGCTGGACACGGCCCCGTGCCCGTCTGACACTCTCTCTCCTCATTAATTGTAATTGCGAATTACAATTAATGCGCCTGCTGTACTTTCAACACGCCCCCGTGCCCGCTGGGCACGGCCCCGTGGTGAGCAATGGAAGCTTCTACTGGTTTGTCTTTTCTGCTGCTTCCTGGGCACGCCCCCGTGTCCGCTGGACACGGGGCGTGTTCAGACTCTGTTTTCTTCTCTTTGTCTTGGGAGGTGTCGTTAAGGGTCCGGGCAGTCCACTTTTGTTCCTTTTCTTGTATTTATGGTAGAATTAGTGGTCTTTTTGCTTCTTTTGTGATTTTGAGCTCATTTCATCCTGAAAATACAAAAGGAAGACAAAAACACTCTTTTTCCAACATTAGTACTTAAAAAGGGTTAGTTTTATGCCTTAATTGATGTGTTTTATATGTTGCATTTTACACACATCAGTATGCAACTCGTTAGAATGTGTGTAGAAAACATACGTGCACTACCTGAATACGAACCTGACTTGTATGGTAACTACGTTAGGACGTGGTTGACCACAATATAGCTTGATTGACCTTTCTGTGTATCTGCCGAGCAAACCAAGGTGAGTTCACACTCTTACCAAGGCATGGGATTCCCGGTGGGTTGGGAATGAGATTTAATGATTACTCGTACCTTCGTGGCTACTGGTTTACGTACCACTGTCCTCGGGTTGGGAAGGACACCTATAGATACAACTAGACTAGAACACATGGGAAGCCCCCACTAATCTTCGCAAACATGCCTGGGAGGCCGCGATACGAGTACTAATCTTCGCAAACATGTCCAGGAGACCGTGATACAAATACAGATACAACTAGTCTAGGACACATGGGAAACCCCCACCAATTTTCGCACACATGTCTAGGAGACCGCGATACAAACTAATAGGATATAAGGTCTACCAAACGAGTATCTACATTACGAAATGAATATTGTAGCTAAACAACCAACTGTGAACTCGCTCAACTTTGTTGTTGGCTCGTTGTTACATGCCTTGCAGGTCAATAGGTACTCAGGGAGCTTTCACAGGGAGGCGCAGTCGTTGTGGAGCATGGATCGTAAATGCCATGTTAAACATTTATGACATTTTAAACTTATTACTTATGTTTGGGTTTTCACAATTATGCTTCCGCTAAACATTTACTATGCTTTGTTTTGAACACCTTTCATATGGTTTGGTTGAATTACATTTATTACTTATTATGTTCAATATGATTGGTGGCTTGATCCTGGTCAGTCACGCCTCCAAGCGGTAGTACTCCTCGTTAGAAAGAAGTTATAATATAATAATCATAATTTTGACTTTTAAATGTCATACTATTTCCTCGTTAACTAGCCTTATAAGCACAATAATTCACTTTCCAAAATTTCAAGGATTCAACCAAAGATTAAGGCTTTGTGATTATCGCCGACCCCAATGTCTTTTCAGATATCAAGTTCTATATTACATTATTTCGCTGTGATTACCAATCACCGCCCCAACATCGGTTTCCGTTAAACCAGAATGTCGCTACCTCACCACCGTCATTACTCTGTTGCGACACCTCATTTGCTGCCGCTGCGATGCTACTCCGTACGATCGTATACCACCGTGCATCACCACCACGTCTTCGTCGTAAAGCGGTCCGCGTGGCTGCCCTAATCTATTCGGTTCTCTCGCGTATTGAGGTTATAGTCCGCTCTTTTGCTTCTATTCTGTTTACGATTAACCGGTTCGAATGCAGTGTCGGTAATCTTGATTTATTCCGACGACTAAGACCTTATTTAACAAGAAGATAAAACACTCAGTTTTTTCTAGGTTGTCACTTTCTTTTGTTCTTGCTCGTGATTCATAGTTCCCATGGTTTCCCATGCATTTAAGATTTATGATGAAGCTTTGAATCAAAATTTGAGTTTAGAGTAAGTATGGGGCTTTGAGCAATCAGTAATAATATCGTGTATACTACTATTTTTTTACAACCTGATGTCATTATGTGACTTAGAATCTTATTAAATTGGTTTTAATTAATCTTGATATTTTCAAAGATAATGCTTATACATATTGACTCTTGAGATATAATTTTTGAACAAAGCTTTTTTGAACTTTTGAGATGTATTTTTTGAATAAAGGTTATGAACTTTTACTAGTGAGTTTTCTTTTAAATAAATTAAGTTTGTTACTAAAGATACTACTAAGATTAAAGCTTATGTATATAAGCCTACCACATAACAGGAAACAAAATAAACTATGGCGGCTATTGAAAATCAATTGGTCTGTCTAACTTGAAAGGATTAATGAATGTACCGAACCCACCCATACTCTTGTAAATATTGATATTTAGAAGCACAAGATTTTTGGTAATTGAGTTACAAAGTATGATAATGATAGAACACTGCTATGGATATAAATAATTAAATGTCTAGGAAAGTCTCTGTCGTCGGAACAACAGTTACCCAATAAATAGTACAAGTGAGCCAAAAACTCTTGAATCTGAATCAAGATAATTAAAATGTAGGGGTTAGTACGACTTAAGGATTCCCCGACTTGGTTTTTCTTTGCCGAATTAAGGTACAGATTCTTTGGTCTATTCATCATAGTATTTATCTTAATCATATCTGTTACTTTGTAGTACGAATTCTGTTCTCTTTTCATCGTAGTATAATTTCCAACCCCTTATACGAGTACGAAATCTTGGGTCTTGACATCGTAGTATAATTGTATTTTCGTTACTCTTGAATACGGATCTTTGTCTTTCTTTTGAAGTTTGATTTTCATGGTTTGATACCTCTATCCGTTGATATGTGATACGTTATCTAAGTCAGTATTATATTTGTCTGTTTGTTTGTTAGTGTTTTGTAGCATGCCATACCTCAGATTTGTACTCATGGTCGCATGTTCCTGTCGGTAATTAATTCTAGTTATCTGTAAATTATATATATGGCTTTAGTATTTGTACTTTGTTACCCAAGCATGTCTGGCTTGCCGTTTGGGCGACAACGGCATGGCACTTATCGTGACAGTGCGTAATAAAAGTTCACAGCATCTCTATTTTGTGCTTGTGTAGCACGGCATGGTATTTTTTGATCGCAACGACGAGGAGAGTCTCAGAAAAAATTTGGTGATTGAAAATTTTTTTAGGTTTTTAACGACCAAGCTGGGTTGTACGGGGACACCGTCTGGGGCTTCAGTAAATAGATTTGATGATGCGATCACGGATTGTGGAAATTAGTGGGGTAGTCATGATATTAGTGCAGAATGTTTATCGTTTAGATTATCTGACTACTATTTATGGGCCAAAACGTAAAATCCGCAACGATGAAAAACTGACGTTTTGAGAAAAATTGTCATATTTTCGGCATAATCGAGTTTTTCACAGATAAAAAAGGACTGAATTGCTCAGTTTAAGGGGGAATTCAGTGACAGAGGCGTAAGAATTTGCAAAAATGAGGGGAATAAAAATTTTCAAATGTTTCAGCATTTTTTAAATTCGTGACGCTGCACCAGTATTCGGGTGGTTTCGAATTTAGATTGTCAAGGGGAATGTGAATCTGATTGTGGGTGAAAGCTTCCGAGATCAAGATGATCCGAGGTGTTGATATCTGATCGTGGACGAAAGCATCGGAGGAGATCTGAGAGTGATCGTGGACGATAGCTTCTGAGATCTAGATTATCCGAGGAGATGAATTTGATTGTGGACGAATGCTTCGGAGATCGGGCTACATTACCAGATGATTTATTTTTCCATGAAGATTTGCTGATTGTGGAGAATATCGTTTACACAGATCTTTCATTCTCACGGTGCGTTAACGTTGATCACGGTAAACGGGATATCAGACCTTGAGGGGGAATTACCGATTTGCATGGATTGAAGACACGTGGATTCAAGCAAATTCATCTTCATCAGAGCTGATTTCATATTCTTCTACACATATCTTCTTCTACTCATCTTTTACACATTCTTTTCAAACTTAAAATTCAGATCTACGAAGTTTCCACGGTTAAAATTGGCTAAGTTTTGAATGTGTTGTGTGAAAACCAGTTTTAATCAATCTACGAAGTTTTGAGGGGCTGGGGCAATGCATGTCGGCTATTGAATATAGGGCTATCCTCAAATACCGGCTGATGATCCCTATGTATTCAGAAGACGAAACCTGCCCAATTTGCCGTAAAGCCTGCATGGATAAATACGGGGAGCATGCTATTCATTGTAAGGAGCTCCCTGGTTTCAAATATCGGCACGACTGGGTGAGAGATGTTTTGGGGGACATCTTGAGGAGAGCGAGGATTTCTGCCAAGAAAGACACCCCTGTGAATTTCCTTATAGATCCGATGGAAGGGAGATCTATATTGAGACCAGCGGATCTGCTCGTCTTTGGCTAGGCAGGAAGGAAACATGCTTGTGTGGATCTCACAGGAGTCTCCCCCTTAGCTGGTTTAAGGGAAAACGGGTTTGTAGCAGGACAGGCTATAAGGAAAGCGGAATCTAAAAAGGTGGATAAACACGCTAAAGCATGTGCTGATAACCAACATGCATTTGTCCCTTTCGCCTTCGACACCTTTGGCTCCCTAGCTCCAGAAGTTATCCGTTTGGTGACTAGGGTCCAAAAGGTTGTCCACAGCAGTTGCTCATCAACAGGGGCCAGGGGTTTGTCTTTAATAGGCTAGGGTTTGCTATTCAGAAAGGGTAGCGGCTTAGCTTGTTGCTCGCTTACCTGCGATATTGATGTAACTCGGCCAGTATTTTATCATAAGAACAACTTGTGAAGAAAAAAAATTCAACCTAAATCTCATAAAAATCTGATAAAAACCATGAAAACACGACATGGTTCTTCGCAGAGTAGCTTCGTATGAAGGCACATCTTAGTTTCGTATGAACCCACTTCAATAGTTGTGATTTCACAGTGTTTGGCTTCGTACGAACCCAGGTTTGTCCCTTTGTACGAACCAGGTTACTTGTAGCTTCGTACGAACCGGTATTAACATTCAAACTGCTTTTCTGTGTTCCTTCGTACGAACCCAAAATTTGGCGTTCGTGCAAACCAAGAAAGTTATTATTAAATTTTCTAGTTTGATCAAGTGTGTGTTTGATTGTTTGCTGGAATCATGGCTGTAGAATTCTATAACACATTTTACAACTAATTCACAATCAAAGAAACACCCGTAACAAAGACTGCGTCTAGCGTTATTTCCGAGAGTTTAAACTAGGATAATGTTTATGGAAATCATCAAAAACCACCGAAATTAATGTATATCGAAGATTATCATTGGTGGAGCAATAAATTTATAAACTGGGTGAAGGCGTATGCATATGATAGCTGGATCGTGCTAACAATGGGATATGAAAAACCGACAAATGATAAAAATGAATTACTTATACTTAAACAATTTTCAGATAATGATATAAAGGAACACTCGAGTGAATTAAAAATGATTACTTTAATTCACCCATCTGTGAGAGAGAATATTCTTTTCTTGCTTTAGCATGGTAAAACGTCAAAATCAATATGGAAAGCATTGAAAGAGAAAGCCGAAGGAGGAAAAGATGTCAAGAGAAACAAAATCTCTTGATGAAAAAAGAGTTTGATTTATTTGGATGCCTGAAAGGGGAAACGGTCCGACAGATGATAGAAAGATTTTATCATTTGAAAATTGAGTTAGAGAGGTTTGGGATTCATAAGGACAGAGAAGAGATCATTAATAAGCTGATCGAGGCTTTACCACACATCGATGACTGGCAAACGTATGTGATAATTCTGAAAAATGATGCCAAGTTTGATGAGATTACTTTGGATAGTTTAATTGAAAAACTTGAGAGTCATGATCTAATGTTACAAAAACACAATAAGATGACAAGTTCAAGTTATCAGCAAAATGTCGACCTGTATTATCGCAAAAGTTTCTTGCTGAATAATCAGACACAAGCACTAAAGATCAGTACGGCATTTAGTTCTGAAAATTCTGGTGATTCTTCAAAAAGCAAATCTCCAAGTTATGATTCTGGATATCATTAATCTTCTGCTTCATCTGCATCATCTAAATCAAATCCAATTCTGAACTGGAAAGATTCTCCTAACCTGAACACTGATTTCGCTAGATAGCATATGAGTTTCTTGGCTTCCGTTCTGGAATCTTACGAAGGTCTGATCGCAGGCAAGATTGGCAATCTAAATATGACAAAGGAAGATTATGATCAGGTAGATCCGGAAGAAATGGAGCTCATGGATATTCGATGGTGTATGGCAAGCATAATCAGGAGGGCTCAACGTTTCATGGAGATCAGTGGGAGAAAGTGTCTGGAAGGTCCTGATATGAAGCTAGGATTTGATAAAGGAAAAGTCACTTGTTTCAAGTACAAACAAAAGGGGCACTTCAAAAGAGAATGTACCAATAACAAAGCAGATGATAGTGTGAATCCCTTTCACGAAGACTATTACACGAAAGCCATCTATCATCGTAACAACGAGCAACCATCAAGAACAAGTCAAAAGCAGATTGAGGAAGGGTCATCAAAAGAAAGAAAACAAGCTTGTGTAACGATTCTGGATGACGATGGGTTTAACTGGAATAAGTATATTCCAAAAGAGAAACTTGGTCTAGTTGCTGAAACGAGACCAAGCAGAGAGGAACATCATGCAAGAATGGTATTGAGCTAAGTGTATGAGATTTTCATGGAAGCAAGGAGAGAAAATAGATGGGATGCTAAGAGAGAATGTTTTGTTGATCCTCAAGGGAACCCAGCAGTTGATCCTCAAAAGGTATATTTTGAAGCGCTTGTAGCTGCTATTCCAACTGTAGGAATATGGGTCGCAAGACTCAAAGCAAATCCGAACTACAGGAAATAGGTTGAAGATGGCATAAAAAGGGTGATCTATGCCAGTGTTGAGAAGAAGAAGAAGACGGTAGAAGAAATTGTTGATGAAAGCCAGAAGATGGTGGATGAGTTGAAGAAAAACAATGTGAAAGCTGGTGATGAGAAGCTGAAAAATTCAACAGAGGAAGCTGTTGCTGAGAAACAACAAGTGATTGAAGAAGATCAGAATCAAACGGCAAAAGAAGCCACGGTGCCAAAAACTGACAAATAAAATTGGTAATAAAACGTATAAATAGTGTAAGAAATGCATGGAAATGTGCAGTGCTTGTACTGAGAAGGATGAAAAATTTAAAATCAAAGAAAAATATAATGAAATGCTTGAAAATGAAAAAAATTGAAACAAAAAGAAGAAGAACTAACACACAAATGTGGTATTCTTGAAAAAGAAAACAATGTTTTAAAACAAAAGTGTTTAGCTGATTACAACGATTGTGTTCAAAAGGATAAAGTTATTCAAGAGTTGCAAAAAGAATATGATGGAACGAAATTGTCATATCATACTGTAAAAGAAGCTTATGAAACTTTGAAGAGTAAAGTTAAAAGTTTTGATGATAGATTGTCAGCATGTCAAAAGACAACTAAACTTGTTGAAGCTAGATATGAAGGAAAACAACTAGTTTTAAATTAGTATATTGATAAAGTTGCTAAACTTAAACAAGAACTGGCTCAAAAAGAAAAGTTGGTAAATAAACTTCAAAGTTATCATGCTTCTTCATACATTTTGGAACGTATTTTCAACATCACACCAGATGGAAAATAGTCTGAAAAGAAAAAAAAAATGGAATTGGGTCAGAATATCATCAGGTTCCACTACCGTTGGAGAATAACTATACATTCTATGACAACGAAAAGGTGGAAAAAGCGATAAACATCGTTAACCAATTACCTGACAACATTGATGTGACTTACACCAAATCTGTTGATATTGGTGATTCAGAGGTGGTAGATAAGATGAACTTTATTCATGGAAAAACTTCAGAAGAAGAGAAAGAACTCCAATTTAGACGACAGTCTAATGAAGAGTTCTATGCTCAAAAGAAACAACAACAACATGATACGTGTTCATCGCATTCATCAGTCAAGGAATCGATCCTCGGAGCGAATCCACATGTATTAGGGAAAAAGGTTCACTGACCCTAGTGTTACTTGGTTTAAATGGTTTTTTATGGCTTTTGGCTAAGGCAAATGTTTCACTGTCTAATGTACTGTTTGACGGGAAGAGTTCGGGGAGTAAAAGGTGTAGCTATCAAGCGAAAGGATGCCCTAACCTCCTATTCCAAAGCCATGCTTCTCTACTCTTTGTTCCGTGAGCAAGCATCGCAGTCCCTGACTGAGTCACCTCATCCACATAGTATAAGCCCTGTTGTTCAGTACCACGCCCAATTTTCTTCCAGTTCCGATGTCCTGTAAGATACAAAAATGAGGATGCATTGGAACTGTGCAATTGAGTTCCTTTGTAACATGACTTATTGATAACAATTTGGGTGTTAACGAAGGAACATATAAACAATTTGACAGTCTCAGATTTGGAGATATTTCAATAGTTCCTCCTCCCTTTACTAAGGCATTTTCGCGATTTGCAGTTCTGATGTGGGTTTTGTTTGGTTTCTTTGTAGTGACGAAGTCCGAAGGTTCGTACGTCATCGTACCAGTGGCCCCACAATCGAATATCCAAGGGTTGATTTGATCACCGCTTTTCTGCGTTGTTAGACAGGCTTCCCCACTTGTTGAGGGATAGTCTTTCAACAACTCATAGACCTGGTGATTTGCCATTTTTTCTTTTTCTTTTTTTTTCCTTTTTTCCTTTTTTTAGAAACCAAGGGTTTCAAAACTATGCACAGCCACCACACTATCTACTCTCCTTGTCTTATCTCTGCTATGAGCAAAACAACGCAAAAACCATAATCTCAAACGTTAGCCGCCACCCACATCATTCCTTCTATCTCATTCTGTATCTTATAATGAAAAAAACAACGATTGTTTTTCTTATACTTATTAAAACAAGTGATGGTTGAGGTTATTTATCAGTGATTAATGGTCTTCTGACACAAGTGATGGTTGAGGTTGTTTAACAGTGATTAATGTTGATTTATCAAATAGGCCGGGCAACTTGAACTCGCGGTCAAGATTTAGGGTCGTCAAGGTAATTGGGTGTATTTATGAAAAAATATGTAGCGTATTTATCAAAGAAGGGCGGTTGTGATGGGAACCAAAATAAAAACTCTGAAACCCTAAAAAACTAATCACGATAGAACTACTACTGGTGGATTAAGCTTGAGATTCAGATCGTGGTTAAGCTCGCTAATGGCGGATTGCCGGAGCAAAAGCAATGGGTGACTGAGATCAATGTTCTGAATGATTGGCTGTATTGCGACGGAGTGTAGTTCAGATCTGAATCCCTGACCAATTAATTGTTGGTGTTGATCAGAAGAAATAGAATTCATGTTTGTTGATTGCGGCTGTGTTGATCAGACTGAACAAGAAGAAAGTTATTTCTTCGGCTGATTTGTTGATAGAACGGTGTATTGGATGGATTGTAAAAAAGATTGAAATCGAAGGAGAAACAGAAGTTCCAATGGCTGGAATAGATTGTTTCAAGAATCAGAGACCTGCTTTGATACCATATCAAGGGTATAGAAATCAAAAGAGGGTTGTGTTGAATTGTGAGTTGTAAATTAGGGTTTACACAATAAAGGTGTTTATATAGAACACCATGTTACACACTAGCCCCTATACTATAATTTATTGCCTTCTTTCTAACACACTTTCCATACAAAAAGCTCCTAGGGTCTAATTGATCATAACTGACATTAACTCAAGCCACCAACCAATGACCGTCATTGACCATCAACGACTATAATTGACCACAATTATCTTAGTTAATCAATAATGACTCTGACTTACCATATTTGACCATTGATAACCTATATGATAAAAAAATCAATTAATTAACCATAAACGGCCCTTGTTAACAATAATCCATTAGGCCACCCAGGGCGCAGCATGATGAACCAAGTTCCATGCGTTTCGCCACCCCCGTTATCCACGCGTGGAATTTACAACGTGTTGCCATGGTCACGCGTGATTTTTTTACCTTGGTGATGAGAGCCGGATGTGTGGAGAGTGGCTAAGGAGCGATTTTTCCGGTGGAGAGTGGCCGAGGAGTGGCTGATCGATTTTTTTTTCCGGTGGAGAGTGGCTGAGGAGCGGCGGATGTGTGGAGGCTCTGGTAGTGGATATGATTTAGGGTTTGTTGTGATGGTGGTTAGATGTTTATCTGTATGAAGATGGCCAGGCCTAATGTTGGGCCTGTTGGACTAAAGATGGGCAAGTTTATTGTTAGTTTATAATTTAAAAAAAAATCATCACTAGTGATGGAATACAGCTCGATAACGTGGCGGAACTTGATTGTATGTTGTGAGTGATGAGATTCCATCACTAGTGGAGCTCCCCTACCCCTTATAGTTTGTCATCATTGGCTATAATTAACCATAACATTTACGACTCATCCACTAGCGACCTTAAAGGACCATCAATAACCCAATTGACCATAATTTATCCTAATTAACCAATAATTAACATACTTGACTAGCAATGACCTTATAGTGTGTATCCAATATTTACACATATTTTCAAATCTTAAATACGTGTAGGTATTCATTTTTCCACATCATTTTCAAAAACTAAAATTATGATTTATTTACCTACTTATAAGTATCCCATATCCACACATATTATATATTTTTAATATATGTAGGTATTTATTTTTCCACGTCATTTTCAAAAATAAAAAAAATAAAACTTAATTTACTTAATTTTTATGTAAAGCATAGATATTTATTTTCCCATGTCATTTAAAAAAAATAAAACAAAAATTTATTTACTTAATTTATCAACATATATATTTACAAATATTATGTGTTGGCAAACATAATGAATTACCCACACATACATTAGTTTCTTACATATGCATATGTGTAGATAATTTACATACACATAACGAAAATTTGCCGTATGTGTGGGTAATTTAATATCTAATTGAACGTCAATTTTGAAGGCAAATGTTCCCACAGACGCCATGTGTAGGTAAAACGTATTACCAACATATATTAAGTGCTAGTCATTATGAAAAGTATCATCACCGATACATTTACAACTGTTTTGCGACCGAAGCTAGAAACGAGTTTAACTTTATTATCTCATATTATTATTATTCGAAACCCGAACATGCCCAACTCTACTATCATTTTCCGATTTTATTTGCAAAACTTCTAAAACGGGAACATTCTCTATTTTTCAATTTTTTTGGGATTTTTTTTTATATTTTCAAATTTATTGACTCAAGACACAACTTAACCCTACGACACTATATCTGATGCCCACACTTAAGATTTGCATTGTCCATAATGCAAGCATAGAATACCACTCAAAACTACCTAAACTAAAAATAAATAAGTAATAAATAAAATATAAAAAAAATACGGTGGAACGACTTAGCTGATATGCGAGACTATCAATGTGCCAGTCAATTTCAGATATGCTCTCCAATCCGAACACGCTCAGCAAACAATTCCCAAACTCTCTCACGCGAACGGAAGCAGCAACCACTACACCGTACCTATCAAACCAAACAAATATACCAAAACAAAATACATAGATACTAGTGTCTAAAAACATCCATCACAACCAACATCACCAACCCCACCCAACCAAACAACCCGAATGCCAAAAAACGACCCGAATGCTTCCTTGTGCTTCCAACCTTCAACTATTGCTTCTAATGCTCCAAAAATCGCTCCAATGTGAGTTGAGAACTCACCCGTTTTGATGTTGATTCGCAATTAGGGCTGATTTGTGAGTTAATGATGTTTGAATATCAAGTTCTAACACAATCCTTCTGAAACCCAAACATGTCGTGAAGTACAACCCTTTGTGCTACGCGAAGGGCTTTTGCCAACACGCTCGCGCGACGCGGCGCGTTAAAATGGGACTTATTATATTTTATTTTTGCATTTATCCAAGGCCTTTCCAAGATCTGGTCGCGGGACGCCAGGGACCTTTCTTTCCAGATTTTCTCGTTTTCCCGTTCCCGTTCAGCAGCGTCACAACCTGGTTCTCGTTACTAACCCCTTTTCACCATATTTTAAGCGTTTTTTTCCAACTTTTAGCAACCGAGACTTGCAAACAAACAAACTGACGGAAGTAACTAATTCTAACTAAAAACCAAAATAAATGAAACGAAAATTATACGAACTTTACACGATAAAAGGATGTATTTTGCAATACATCACTAATCGAACATGATCATTGGTACAAACAGGCAAATACTATACACAATACTAATTAATCTACTATTGAGATTAAATATACCTTAGTGGTTAAGAATAACGGATTAAGACAATTAGGTAAAACGAACAGATGCTAGAACGAACACGAAGGGAGAGGGCGGCATCTCGTAGCGACTACTGGTCTTTGACCTTGGTCGGTCAACTATCGAAAGGGCAAAGAAGAAAAGTGGGTGGCACCTTTTACAGGTGGTAGCTACCTTGCTGTTGTGACTGTATCAGAAACCTAAAAACGGAACTCTCCTTTTTGTTTTACGGCTGGTTTAGAGGTGGCAACTACCTTGCTGTTGTGACTGTATCGCAAAACTAAAAAGGGAACTCTCCTTTTTGTTTCTGTTTTACGGCTGGAATGATCACACAGTATTAGGATAAATTATATTTGATTTCTTAATACCCTAATAAACATGAGATAATCTTCTCCCGGGACCCAAATTGATAAAATACTTATATGACAAATTATTTGTAACCCGTATAAATAATAAATTATGTTCGTGATCACCAATTAATTAAGTTATGTGGATTTATAACCCGTATTATTTGTAACTGGTATAAATAATGTAGGTCCGGCTAGGAGGATCTAGTCGCCTAATCCTTGTGTACTAACCAACCCGGTTGTGCGGAATCCAACCGGAATGGCAAACCGAGATAGAACACGCACAAAACAACACACACAATATTCACCGATTAACACCACTTGTATTAATACGAATGAAAGGTTCGGTTACAACGCAATGTTTACAAATGTGTTTTGTAAACTCTCTAAAACACTCGTGTGTGTGGGTGCTCTCAACAGAATGCTCTCTCTGCTCTCTGTGTGTTCTATAATGTGTTCTCCTACTTATCTTATCCACAGACAGTGTATTTATAGTCACAGTACAACGAAACAGACTAAGACTTGGCGAATCTGAAACAGTTTGACGAAACAAACCAATACATGACGAATCAGCGACGAAAGGGAACATTTGTTGACGAAACACTTTGTTTCGTCAACTTCTTCTTTGTTTCGCCAACTAATGGGCTTGGGCCCAATGTTGTTTCGTCAAGGCTGTTTAGCCCATGACTTCTTTGTTTACTTTGATTCGCTGAAGATTGAAGCCCAAATAAAGTGCATGCATGAACATATATCAGATATCCACGTGAATTTGTATTTGTTCAAACATGTGACATCATCATGACATCATCATGATGATGTCATGGTGATGTGGCGTCTCAGGAATCCTCGCGGCTCTCCGTGCTTCGCGTGTCGAACTCTGGGGCACACGACGGAGGAATGTCGTGACGTCGGGCTTGAGCCGAACCTAACCAAGTCGAACCGAGCCAAGTCAAACCGAGTCGAGTCGCGTCCACATATATGTATCAACAAACTCCCCCTTGGACGCTACTCGCGAGATTCGCCTTTCATGTCTTCTAAGTCGGAGGATCTTCAAAGTCTTCACGTCTTGAAAGCAGAAAGTGTATCAACAAACTACCCGTTTCATGTAGGAAGTTTGTTGACAAACTCCCCCTTATCATAAGCTCCCGCTTGAGTTATGCTCGTGAATGACTTGTTCTTCAGTGCTTGAGATCCTTGTGGTGTTGATGATGGTCAGCAGCAACTCGATCATCTTCATCACTTGAGTGCCTTCACGTCGTGTCTTCATTCCGAAGCTTGTCATCGACCATGTTCTCCTTGCCTTTAGAATCTGCACATGCAAGAAATCTAAACGCGTAATAAGAACAACTGCCTGGAATATAGTTAATATAAACAAATGACACACGCATGACCATGTCACAATCAAACACCGTCCGACAGTTTGAAAGTTTAATAAAATTTATCAATTTCAGTTTCTAACTTTCAAAACTTGCAAATTTCGACCGTTTATGAAGATTTAGTCAATTCGGTTTTCGTTCAGGTTTCAGGTAATGAAGACTCGAGTTCCAACATCGTACGATCGAAAATAAAATAGAAATAAAATCTTTTTGGCTTTTATAAAGTTTATATTAAAACACACCTAAAATCTTTTTGGTATTTTTGAATATTTGAAATGTAAAGACTGAAAGCAGTAAATAAATATGTACAGACATTCTTTTTGTGAGTTTCGAGGGTAAGAGAATCATATCAGTGTACGGTCATGCCATAACGCTCTTGTTGTTCAGTTAGTTAACATTAAGATAAGCATCCTATAACAATTATCAGTATTGTTGTCCACATAAACTCAACTTATCAGATGTACTCATGGCGAGGGGATACGTTAAGGTATGATTTATACTTACCGACCGGTGTTCATCCACATCACGACACATTCCCGTATCAAGGTATGCACGAGGGTTCATCTTACCGGTGAGTATACCGATTATCATCTGTTTGACCGTATATGATGTGAGATTCTCACTTATTTTGATTTGAAAACAAGTCCTATGTGATAGAATCACTTATTGATGAGGAACTTGATTTTCATATGCATGAGGGCACAGGAGCAAGTCCGTGAACAGGTCAGTACAGCAGAGAGACGAACTTGACTCCCGGATAGATGTGATATTTTATCACTTATTTGAATGGACATGTGATTGTTTATCACTTATTGAGGTCGAATGCAATATGTACACGTATGTATAGTATCATGGAAGATCTAGACTTGCGTCCCCGTTATTTTTCGGTAAAAGATACAACCATGATACGCAGATGATAAGCAGCATAAAGACCGAATATCTCAGAACCTCGACAATCTATCAAACGAAATTTCGGTACTAAGACCATATGCCAATGAATGGTTCCCACCTGGTCTTCAGTCGGTTTAAGATTTATATCACCCTGCACACTTTAAAATGATTGTGAGCCTACCGATACATCTTATATAGAGCTGCTTATCGTTTTTCATTTTAGGTTTAAAGAGGCTTGTATAGACCACTGATGTACTATCACTTTCTCTTTTGCTCGCCAGGAAACTCATTTTTGATTTTCTATTGTTTTTGTGTTTTTGAAATTTTTCGATGTTTTTGGATTTTCATATTTTTGGATTTACTCCCCCTAAAATCAATAAACTAAGACAAATTTAAAAACACAGAGGAATTTACAAAAATGATTTTCCGATGTTGGTTTTACTCTGGCTTGACCTTAATGCCGTTTACCAATAATAAAAAGTCAAATCTTGATTTGTCAAAAGCCTTGGTAAAAAGGTCGGCACGTTGGTCATCGGTGTGGACCATAACAACATTGACGAGTTTCATAAAGAAACAATCACGTGTGAGGTGATATTCGAGATCAACGTGTCAGACCAAAGAGTGCTGTACGAGACGATATAATGCATATAGCAGCCTAAAAATCAACAAGTATAGGAGAGATTAGAAATTTAAAAAACCGTATCCTGCAACTGCTTCGTGCATTGCAAGGAATCTGAGCTCTCTCCCAAACTGGACATCCACTGGATGTGGACTTCAAGGTCGATTTTGTAGCTACTGAAAAATCTCTTCACAACAACACGATCAAAAACCTTTGGTTCCGGCTGGTCTTCCACATTGCACCAGCGAAAGGTCTTTGTCTTTCTCTTTCAGAAGTGGTGTGCGGATGTTCAATCTACACCACGGCATCTGCACATCGTTCATTGTATTCTTTCCTGAGAACCCGATTAAAAACCATAGCAACCAAATTTTGGCGCGTTCTTCATTTGGTCGAATTTTGCAACTTCATTCAACCACATTCTTTCACCAACATATTCTTCTTCTTTTCCTTTTCTTTCCTCTCTCTCTCCATTAATGGCAACAACATTCTCCTAGATATAACAATATTTCGGAGTAATATCTCGCCAATCTTATGCATGGACGTTCCACTATCAACAATCCTAAAACTATCAATAGTTCCTCCTGGAACATCCTGCACACTCACTCAGAGATTAGTTGGAGAGGGGGACCCAAGCCTTCACAGACTTGGGTCGTCCGTCATCATCGAGAATTGTAACATCCATTTCTCGATGATTCGGAATTGATGTAGCTCCCCCTGAAACAGTTACCGGTTTTGGTATGCAAATCTCTTTCTGTTTTTCATGTTTAACATCCAATTTAACAAATTTTGTTTGGATAATCTCCGGTTTTAAAATCTTTTCAACTTCTTTTCTTTGTTTCCTTTTCTGTTTCTTTGCTCGTTGTTTAACAAGACGAGGGTCCTGTTTTGGTGAAACAGATCTTTTATGGTAATTGTTACCATGGGGGGCATCAATTTTTGACTTTCTCTTGGTGAGATATGGACAATTCTTAATGATGTGACCATACTCACAGCATTCAAAGCATGATCTCCGCTCAACAAACCTCGGAGTATCATAACTGTAATAGCTGGATGATGAACTTCGTGATCTTGAGGTACTTGGTCCTACATCACAACCGTTTGTGTGTTGTGTATAGTTGTTTTGACTGTTTCTTTTCAAAATTTTACTTTGTTTAACAAAATCCTTATTGGATTTGCTTTTGAAAGTATCAATTTTATCAGTCCCTCTTGATTCACGAAGTTTATCTTCCGATCCTTTTTCTTGTTTTCGCCCTGTTTGCCTTTTCTATTCTCTTGGGCGGCATGATTTTGTTCACGGGGATCATCAACCTTTGCTTTCAACTTATGAAGATATGGACAATTTCGAATTATATGTCCAATTGTACCACATTCAAAACAATATCTTCGTTCAACAATCCCCGAAGCATCATGTGATCGTCTTGCCGACGATGATGAACTTTGTGATCCCGAGGTACTAGGTTTTGAACAGTTTGGATCATTTCTTTTCGACACTGTTGCTTGTTTAACAAAATCTAAGTTAGATTTGTTCTCAAAAGTTTCGATTTTGTCCGTTCCCTTAGATTTCACAAAGTTCACATTCTTGTTTTTCTTTTGGGTCTGTTTCTTCTGACCCTGAGTCGGTGCCTTTCCCTTAGGTTTGGTATGATTTGGCTGCCTCTTTTCTGTTGGTAATTTTTGATTTCCATATTGTTTTCGAATTTCGGCCTTTGGAATAGGAGGACACTGCGTAACTGTAACATGTGGTCCTGCCTTTCCCAAAAACTTACTTGTCGACTTTTCAAAGACTTCACTTATTAAAGATTGATTAACATTCTTAATAGGAAAATCTTTGTCAGAGTAGATTTTATCATCACCAACAAGAGTGTACAGCAAGTTCACACCCTCCGACACTTGTGCAGACGAGGACTCGATTGCAACAGTCTTAGCGGGTTTTGCAGGAGGATCACATAGAATGTAATTCTCGAGAGGTATGTCCTCATCTTTGACTACCGCATCAGACTTTGCTGGGATGGTATCATCAGAAGAATCAGCATCCTCAATGATGACTGGAGGATCCTGATTCAGGTCAGCAGAAGACACACATGTATCTGCTGAAGTATCTGAATCTGGTGATACATCTTTCTTGTATCCGAGTCCTGCTGCAAACTCCTTTACATCTAGAGGAACAGATGGTTCAAAGAACACTCTATCCTCCTCGTCAGGCATCGCATCATAATTGTGTCTCACAGGTGGTGGACATTTCATGTATCCTATGCATGTGACATCCCGTTTTTCTTTCTGAACGTCAATGATGTGATCCAACACATAGCTAGAGCTCAAATAACTGTCTAGCTTAAGTTGGATCGCATCACTTTCGGTTTTCACACAAGCCATTTCCTTTTGCATTATCTCAAGGCGAGATATATATAAGTTAATATCAGTTTGTTTTCTGGAAACCATTTTTGTTAATTCGGTTTTATCTTTCTTCAGGTTCTCAATTACCGATTTAAACTCTTTTTCATGGTTCTCATAAAACATGTTGGCTTCAGTGCACTTTGAAAGATCCACGGTCAACTTCTGGTTGTGAATAAATGTCACATCATACTTTTCTTGCAAAGCCTCGTGCTTACTTTGCAATTCACACCACTTGGCTTTCAATGAAACATGTTTGTCTTGCAAGTCAAACAAACTAGCTTGTAAAGCATCATGTTTGCCTTGCAACTCAGACATGTTTGCTTCTAAATCAGCACACTTAACTCTTAATCTAGCACAATTATCACAATCTACAGCAGTGGGTTCATCGACACATACCTGACTGGAATCACTCTCAGGTGTTGGCCTTTCTGCATCAGAATTAATAACCTCCCTTGATGATTCACATTCAGATCCATCCTCGCTTGAACTTGAAGTTGTATCACCCTCAACTGAAGTTGAAACATCTTCATCTGAACTTCTATCATGTTCAGAACTGTCGTCATTTCCCGAGGATTCACCATTGCTGGCATCATTGACAATTTCAGCATACAACGCCGTTTTTGTCTGACTACTGTTCGTTGGGTCAAGAGATGATGGTTCTACAATAGAACAATGGTGTTGTAAAGCAACTAGGGGTAATGGATTTCCATACAAGTCTGTGGTCGGAGCTGGCTTTACAGGAGCTTGTATTGGATTGCCATATAAATCTGTTGTCATTTTCGGTTCACTTTGCTTTTGATTAGTAACCGATGCCCACATTTCTGCAGTAATTCGAGGTCGTGTGGGAGATTCGGCCCATGAAGGCAATAGACTTGTAGGCGTGTACTTTCCACTGTCTGGAGCCGGTGTACCCCACCATGAGGGAGTGGAACCTGAACTTGTATATTTTCCACTATCTGGAGCCGGAGTTCCCCACCAACTCGGGTTCATTGTTTTTTTTTTTTTTTTTTTTTTTTTAAATGATCACCTGATAATCACAACTCAAACAAACAGTTAAACAACAATTTGACACCTGTTGAAAATTTACAAGTTGATCGACGAAACACTTTGTTTTCTACGAAACAGATTTGTAAATTTTAACAAGCTAAGGAGTGTTTGACGAAACTGGCCCCCAAATAATTTTTAGAATTGTTAATTTAATGCTTTTATAGATAACGAAATAAAATAAAAATCCACTTTTATGTTCCTAGCTCAACGAAACAGGGAGCCCAAGAATTAACTTAGATTAAAGCCCAAGTTGACAAAGCAAACAAGCCCAAGTAAATTTACGAAACTCAATTTCTGTTTCGTCAAAAAGGGTTTGGCGAAATGGATTTTGTTGGGCTTCTCCTTTGGGCCTTATCTTGGCGAAACAGGGAGAACTTTATGGACTCAAAAGCAAAGCCCGATTTACTTGACGAAACACGAATTCTGTTTCTTCGAAAAGATGCTTGGCGAAACAAAATTGGATTGGTCGACGAGATAGAAGATTCAGTTACGCCAAAGTTTGTTTCGTTGAAAATCTGTCTCGTTGAATATCTATTTCGCCAAAAAGTAACTGGGTTGGTGAAGACTTTTTCTTTACTGACACACACAGAACCTACTTTCAGCTTACCCACCCTGCTTTACACCAAACAAGATATGGGTCTAATATTTTAATCAGTTTACACCTTCCAACAACAAACAACTTTCAAATCTTATCTTCAAGGATCAAAAAGTGTAGAACTTGATGAACACTTTGAATGTCACAAGAACACTTTGAATTTCCGGCAAACTATATGAGTTTTCCGGTGACCCGACACACTTTCCGAACACGAGTAAATGATTAAAACTTCACCAAAAACCCATTTTTAACATGTAAAGATGATAAACAACAAGGTTTTTATATTAATTTTCAGCAAAGAAACAAGATTTAAACCCGATTAAACAATGTTTTTCAGAAAAATATAAATTTTTCAAACCCGAAAAACACAAGAACACCCGGTTTTAACAAGGAGAAGAGCCAAGGCTCTGATACCACTTGTAGGTCCGGCTAGGAGGATCTAGTCGCCTAATCCTTGTGTACTAACCAACCCGGTTGTGCGGAATCCAACCGGAATGGCAAACCGAGATAGAACACGCACAAAACAACACACACAATATTCACCGATTAATACCACTTGTATTAATACGAATGAAAGGTTCGGTTACAACGCAATGTTTACAAATGTGTTTTGTAAACTCTCTAAAACACTCGTGTGTGTGGGTGCTCTCAACAGAATGCTCTCTCTGCTCTCTGTGTGTTCTATAATGTGTTCTCCTACTTATCTTATCCACAGACAGTGTATTTATAGTCACAGTACAACGAAACAGACTAAGACTTGGCGAATCTGAAACAGTTTGACGAAACAAACCAATACATGACGAATCAGCGACGAAAGGGAACATTTGTTGACGAAACACTTTGTTTCGTCAACTTCTTCTTTGTTTCGCCAACTAATGGGCTTGGGCCCAATGTTGTTTCGTCAAGGCTGTTTAGCCCATGACTTCTTTGTTTACTTTGATTCGCTGAAGATTGAAGCCCAAATAAAGTGCATGCATGAACATATATCAGATATCCACGTGAATTTGTATTTGTTCAAGCATGTGACATCATCATGACATCATCTAGTGTTCGTAAATTAGTTATAACTGGTGGAAACTATTAGGCTTTAAATGAATTGAACAAACACGAATGGGTTTGTTCATGTCCATTCATATAACTTTAAACAAACAAGAACAATTAGACCAACTGATTTTCTTATGTTCTTTTTTTATGTTTGTTTGATAGTATTTAAACCAAGGAGACAAAATCCAAATGAACACCACTTAAATTACAAAGGAAATAACAATATGGCAATTCTATTATAAATTTAATCAGCATCACATGTTTCATGTAAACAACAATTGTGTAAATTAAAGGCTACACACCCCAGCAATAAAAAAATTTGAATGAATATGTGAACAAACATAAACGGACGGTCACATATGTAAATGAATGACTGGGACATGTGATAAAGTTCTACGTTTAATTAAATGAAAAAAAAAATCTCGTGATGGTTACGTTTATTAGATGATGTGTTTAGGTTAATATAAAAACGAATCGTGATTTTCAGCTACTCTGCTTTTCACTGATGGGAAGGAGGAGGAAAGCAACGTATAGTGCAGCTGCTCATCACCATGACCACCTCAATCTTTTCCAAATTTTGGGTTATTATGGAGGAATCGGTGATGTTGAACTTGCTGCGTACATGTTACAAAATGCTAATGCACTTGAGAAGATTGTGATTGATCCTCGAACGCAGCTTGACAAGGCAATCAAAGCTACAAAGGATTTCTCAGAGAACAACGAGGAAGCTGCTCGATCTTCGGCTAGGCTTCGGCTTCCACCATTGTTGCCTCAAGGTGTTGAGTTGGTCATACTCTGATCCTCATTTCAACATTTTGTGTAAACTTTACAAGTATGATGCAAAGTATGCATTGTGTGAATTACTAAAGACCTGGTGTGTTAAAGCAATCTCCCTTAGGCTATCTACTTTGGGAGATTTAGTTGATAAATTATACTAGTTGTGTATGTGGAGTAATGAAGTTGGGATAAGGAAGTAAAAGATTATCTTAGGACTTGCTTTTATTAAAGGGTCTAGGCCCACGGATATACTCTTGATAATTCTATCTAGAGTCCAAAGGAATTTGTTATCTGAATGAAAATAATATTAAGTTAACAATCCACATTTAAATGTCCTTTATTCCTCAGGTATACACCAAACTAGTTTTTATGTTTCTCATGATTCAGGTAGCAGAAAATAGTGTTCTTTAAATGTAAATTGTCGTGACTGTTATTTGTGCACAATGAAGATGGCAACAGAATGGAGAACACATAACTAACCTTTTCAATGGTTACCATGCTGTGTATTCATGTTTCGCCTTTTATTTACCTATTCCCAGATGACATTATGAAACTGGTAATATGTATGTAATTGACTGATATACTTTGTTTGACTGAGTCACTATGTGGATCATGCCTCCTTGTGATACGTTCCTTGCTTCAACACAATTATTTAATTAGTCATTTCCTATTAGAGTTTAGGTATTTTGCTATTTTAGAGTAGTGGGTCATATTAGGTAGTTACCATGTTTACATGTTCATGTTTAAGTGTTCATGTTTTAGAGTAGTGGTTTATAGTAGCTTTGTAATCCTATTAAGGTTGTTTTTGATTAAAAAAGATATGCAGAAAAATTGTTTCAAGAATTCTGTCTAATTGCTTTCAATTTTCCTTCTATTTTCTTTGGTCAACAAATAATTGTTGGAACCACATCATTGGTATCAGAACCGTCGTGATCCCCCTGGACCATATTTGCTCAAACTCTAACCAAAATCGAGTTCTATGATTGGATGAATGAATCCCTTGCAAGACATGGTTATTTTGGTGATTTTCCCTTCTGGTCAACTCAAATTTTCCAAAAACGCTTTTTATTAGTATCATAAGTCTTAACAAAAGCAACCATTCACATTTTGCCTAATTTAATAGTAAAATCACCCTCTAGTGATTTTAATTTGAAGATATTGCAAATTGTAGGTCCGTTTTTCTCGGAGGATCCGATACGTAACCTATCTTGTTTATCACAAACACTATCACGGGTGCGGAATCCCCGTAAAGGTGCAAACCAAACAAACGTAAAGCGAGTAGCACAAACAAATAATCAAAGATTCACTTGGATTAAAAGGACGAGAACATTCACAAACATATACACACAATGTTTGTCGATAAACTCTCAGGTTTCAATATGCTCTCATACCTAAACTGTGAAACATGATTTAGTATATATACTGAGCTTTGGACGAAAACACTATGGATGAAATCAGAAGTGATTTCGTCACATATGTGTGGACGAAATCACTTGTGATTTCGTTGACTTTTGTGTTTCCATCACATGCTACACAAGACAGAATATACTAAGTCATGAATGAACAGTCAAGCATGATTACATAACCTCTAAACCTAATGCACACTAGCATTAAGTTAAGATACAATTGCAAAGACAATAAGTCATACCAAGTAGGACAGGAGGATATCCGACTAGGTAGACATGACGGAACATACAGACTCGATAACGAAAGACTGTTTAACATACAACTAAACAAGACAAGCTACAGACATAAAAATGCACTAACAAACTCCCCCTTGTCTGTTGCTTGGTCTTCGTTCTTTGAGTCTTCAATCTTCAGTGTTGTTCGGACCACGAACTGCCCGAATGAATTCCCCGGTAGTAGCAGTAACAAGCAACGCGCTGAAATCGCATCGCTTGATGCTCGTCCTTGTCTTCATAGAAAATGTCGTGCCTATATAACCTTTCAATGTCACCTTCAGACATGTTAACGATCCACATCGGATCTAACATTCTGAAATTTTCATGATCTCCATCAAACACAATCACTGCCTCGTGTGTGTCAGAATCATAACACCACAACCTTATTTCTCCAAGAAAGTCTTGCTTCATCGGCATCAAAGGAATTTTATCTACGACTTTAGCGGGCTGATACACAAGTCTGTAGCGTCCCGTATTCGTTTCAGGATCAAGAGTGAATTTAATCTGCTCGTATATAGGGAACTGCGGCTTGTAAGATTCATCTTTCCAGCCAGTCTTCTTGTTCATCCTTATCAGTCGCTCGAATAAGGTTGCGCCGTCAAAGTTTGGACGATTTATGAGATCCAACTTTGTCAATGCTGCCACATCATAAAAAGGCAAAGAGAGTATGCTCAGCAATGACCTGAAGTATTGAATTCCAAACTCCCGTTTGATGGCGACGCAGTGAATTTCTTTGACAAACATCCAGCAGAGGATTTGACCATTTGGCTTTGCTTTTTCTAACCGTAAGTATTCAACTTGAGTAGCTTCTGGCACCGGTTTGGAAACTCTTGACATGAACTGTTGTCGCCACGTGGTGAATGCATCTCCGGTGTTTTCAGATGTATCACGGTTCTTTAAGTGTTCATCAATGACTTCAACATTTTCTTTTAGCCAGTCTTCATCAAACTGGGGGAATTCAGTTCCGTCTTTACGTACATACGCGGACTTCTGCTCATTTCCCTCGAAGACAATCTCTTCAACGTTTTCCACATCAGTAGAATCAGGTTCACTAGGCATTCTTTCGATCTCAGCGTCATCAATCTTTCTCATAGCTTGTAGAGCAAGCAATTGTTCATGAGAAAAATCCTCTATAAGCTCTCCCTCTTCAAGTAACTCTCCTGTGACTGGATGAATAGCCTGTAAAGCAATATCAGCACTGCTAAGAACAGAAACAGTACCTTCAATCTGTTGAGCTGTTCCAGAAGAGGTTCCCTGAGTAGATTCGACTACTGGAGGTTGAACTACAATGACTGCAGAAGATGTAGCGGCTGGCTGCTTCTGTGATGTACCAGAAGTGTCAGGATTCCCTTGATCTTCGGAATCATCGTCCCTTTTCTTCAGTACTTCTTGTTGTTTACAATGATAATCCCACAGAGCAGCAACCCGAGTTTGAAGTATAGTGTTATTGCTCTCTCTCTCTCTCTTCTTCAGCAGCCTTCAAACGAGCATTCTCAGCTTTGAGTGAATCAATCTCAGCTTGTTGTTGTTCTATCACAGTTTGCTGTTGATCAACAGTGGACTTCAATTTGTTTATTTTCACCAATTGGTTGACTTGATCATTCTTTGTGATCATGATAAATTCAGTTTGCCTCTGTATGCGATCAGCAGCTGCTTCAAGTTGAGAGAATAGGAAGTTGTTCTTCTCTTCTTGAGAATACTCTGAGAATATCCTTTGTCGTTCATCACTAGGTTGAGAAGTAGTTGCTCTAATTACAGCAGCCATAGATCTTTGAGGAACGGCTTGAGAGATTACAATTGGAGTTTCAGGAGTTGAAGAAACCACAGGAGGTGGTTGAATAGTTGTAGATGGTTGTTCTGTCGATCTTGGAGGAGACGATGCCATTGTAGAAGCTTCTTCAGCAGTGAATCCAAGGTTTGGATCCATTGAAGCTTCTTGTATCGGCTCAGAAGGAACAGATTGCAGTGTAGACGATGAAGTACCAATGTTCCTTTTAGCTTTCTTCTTACGAGGGACAGCCTTTTTCTTTTTCTGCACACGTTCACCTTCCGTATCTGATGGAACATAATCAGCATCTTCTTGCTCTTCTCCACCAGCATTACTAGCGCCAGGTGCACTAGCTGCTGTCGCTTCAGCATTACCACCATCACCATCACCACCTTCTTCATCATCATAACTATCAGATGAATCAGTTGAATCGCGCTTTCGCTTGAGCTTTTCTTTCATCCTCTTTGTTAACTCAGGCTCTTCATCATCTGACTGGATGTCATTGTGACGCCATTTGTCATCATCAGGAGCCACGTATGCTTTGTTTACTAAAGCACCAAACATCTTCCTTGGAGGATCAGATTCTTTATATTTCTTAGCCGAGTGGCCCTTGAACAAGTTAAATGAATGAGCCAGCATAGTTTCAATTTTGAGAATGTCAGTGTCGGCTTTGGGAAGATCAGGGTGTTGAGTATTCATGACCACTTGCACGAATCTCGGATACATCCAGAATTTCTTGCCAGTCGTCCGAGATCCACTTCTTTGTAAGTTGTCTTTCATGTATGTAAATAACAACTTTGAGATGTTGAAAGGCTTATTCAGAACAAGTGCGACCATCAAACCAATGAGATCTAATCCAGTCATGTCATAACCTGCACGATTTTTGCCTAAACATTGAATGAGTACATGTAACAGGAACTTGTACCGCATAGGCAATGAAGCTTTGTTGATTTGCCCAGCAAAAATGTCAGCAGTACATTTCATCCTGAGCAGACATCCGCGTGTGCCTTTGATTGGTATAGAGAATGGCGCATCAGCAACGTCTTGAAGTTCCAGAACAGTGTTGAGAATCTCTGGAGTGACATCTACATTCAGTTTATGAACTTGCCCTCGGATCATTTCTTTTCCATCAACTTCAATTAACTGAGCAGTATCCCAAAATGCTTTAACCAATGTCTTGTATACCGGCGTCGAAAAAGTAACGGCCTTGTTTATCCTTGATTCCCGAATCCATTGCGTGATTTCTTTAAAGTCGACAAACTTTCCTTCCGGATCAAGATGTGCAATCATATTGTGTCGCGGCTCAGACATGATTTCTTCTTCTGTTTTGTTGGCTTTCTTTGTCGCACGTTTGCGCGATTTCGGCGCCATTCTGTGTTTGACAAAAACACGTAATGAGATCGAGATGTGTGACAATTATAAAATATATATAAGTATACATATTCAATATCTATTTTGGACATTAACTATGTATACTATATATACTGTATAAAAGTTGCAAACATTCACAGTTCACAAAATGTTTCAAAGTGTTGAATAAGATGGTCCCTGTGACGAAATCAAGAGCAAATTATTAACATATGAAGAAAAACACTTGTGTCTTAAACAGTTGGGCCACACACATGAATGACAAAAACACTTGGGCCTTTAACCTTTAAGCCACACACATGAAAACACTTGGGCCATTAACAGTTAGCCCACACATATGACGAAAACAGGTGATTTCGGCAAAGGTGATTTTGGCAAATCAGTGATTTCGACAAAGGCAAACCAGGGGATTTTAGCAAACAAGTGATTTCGGCAAAGATTGGGGTTTAGACCTTTTGGGATTTCGCTAATTTGGGGGTTTTGGAACACAGGTGATTTCGGCAAAACAATCACACCCAAAAACCCACATCCCCTGTTTTAATAGATAAACCTCATCCCCTGTTTCAAACATCATTCACCTAATAAACATAAACATTAACAAACATCCAAAACCCAAACCCTTGTATGAAAACCCGAACCAAAAACCAAGTTAAATGCATAACACCTACACATAACAACTATTCCATTCAAACATATCATGTGAGAGTTTAAGCAAGAAAATTTTAAGATCATAAGCATATGAAACATCATCAAGTTAATGTGGGTTTTAAACAAACAAAATCAAAATCGGTGGGTTTAGAGGTTCCGATGAAGATGTCGATGAGTTTTAGGTACCTTAGATTTGTTAAAGTCTCCAAGAAATCGAAATGAAAAGGAGGTCGGTTGAGGGATGGCGATGAAGATGATGAACAGTAGGTAGATCTTTTGAGAGTGATGGTTTGAAAAAGTGATGTTTTAAAAAAAATGACATCAAGAATACACAAGGACCCCTTATATGCTTGGTCCCACTTGACGAAAACAGGTGATGAAATCACTTTTGAGAAGACGAAATCGGTTTGGGTACATTGGTTTGGACGAAATCAGTTGGGGAGGGGTTTTGACGAAATCGGTTTGGGATTTCGGCCCTATGAAATCGGTTTTGGGATTTGGCCCTACGAAATCGGTTTTGGGCCTGATTATAAAAACCGTTTTTGGGCTTCAAACAATTTAGTTCGTGGGCCGTTTGGTTTGACGAAATCAGTGGGGAGGGGCCGGTTGGTTTGACGAAATCGCTTGGGCTCAATGATTTTGTTTTGGGCTTTGAACAATTTGTTGGGCTTTAAACAATGAAACCAATTTAAACCAACTTTTTTTTTTTTTTTAAAAAGGGGCTTTAAACAAACTGTTGGGGCCGATGGAACCAGTTTAGTTTTGGGCTTATGAAAACACTTCAGTGAGTCCACGAGACTTGTGTTGACTAAACACTTGAAAACAATTTTTGGATTTCGTTTTGGTTGACAAGTCAAACCACTTTTTCTTTTTCAAACACATATTGAACAGACTTTGAACAATATATTGACTTTGTTAGAAGCATCATCTGCAAAAAGGGCCATTTTATGAAGTAGAAATCACAAGCGAGTCAGTTTCAGGCTTTTCGGCATAAAACTTCGAGTTACCAACGTCGGCTAATCAAAACAAGTTTTACGAATTACACTACAACATAAATTAAAGAGCGGTAAACTAACGAAAGACAATAACATAAGAAATTTGTACAATGAACAACCCTTTTTTTTTTTGCGAGTTTCAAGGTAAGAGAATCATTACTAGCTTACGGTCTTTGTCAAAACGGTTTCTAATTTCTGTTTAAAGCTTTAGATAAGTATTCTACCACAATTATCGGTATTGTTGTCCACCTAAGCTCAACTTATCAGATGTAATCATAATTAGGAGATATGATTTACGGTAAGAATTATACTTACTTGTCGGTGTTCATCCACTCACAACACATTCCCGTATCAAGATATGCACGAGAGTTCATCTTACCGGTGAGTATACTGCTTATCATCCGTTTGACCGTATAAAAAATGTGAGAAACTCACTTATTTTGATTGAAAAACAAGCCCTACGTGATATAATCACTTATTGATGAGGAACTTGATTTTCGATGCATGAAGGGCACAAGAGCAAGTCCGTGAACAGGTCAGTACTTTCGTACAGCAGAGAGACGAACTTGACTCCCGGATAAATGTGATATATTATCACTTATTTGAAGGACATGTGATTGTTGATCACTTATTGAGGTCGAATGCAATATGTACACGTATGTATAGTATCATGGAAGATCTTAGACTTCGTCTCCGTTATTTTTACGGTTTAATACAACCATGATATCCAGATGATAAGACAGCATAAAGACCAAATATTTCAGAACCTCGGCAATCAATCAAACGAAATTTCGGTACTAAGACCATATGCCAATGAATGGTTCCCACCTGACTTGAAGTCTGTTAGGTTTATATCATCCTGCACATTTTAGTCTGATTGTGAGCCTACCGATACATCGTTAGTAAAGCTACTTATCATCTTTCAATTTTTCTTTTGACCATATTGACAGACCACACTAGTGTATATCATCATTTTCCCTTCTTTTCTCCAAGAAACTCATTTTTGGTTTTCTATTGTTTTTGAATTTTTGATTTTTCTAACTTAAAGACAGAAAGTAAAAGACATATTTTTGGATTTTTTTTTTTTTTTAGAATTTTTGATTTTTCTAACTTAAAGACAGAAAGTAAAAGACATATTTTTGGATTTTTTTTTACATGTTTTTGTATTTTCTGAAATTTCTCCCCCTAAAATGCGAAAAGATAAAAAATCTTTTTGGATTTTTGACGCTTAAGAAAATATTTACAAAAACGATCAGCCGACAGAAGTTTACTCTTGTTTCACCTTAACACCATTGACCAACAAAAGATAGTCAAAACGAGATTTGTCAAAAGCTTTTGTAAACAGGTCAGCACGCTGTTCATCAGTGTGGATTTTAACAACATCGATTAATCTTTTGTCAAAACAATCACGTATGAAGTGATACTTAATTTCGATGTGTTTGGTCTTGGAATGCTGCACAGGATTTCTAGTGATCTGTAAGGCAGCATTGTTATCAACAAAAATAGGAGTAGTTAGGAATTCAAAACCGTAGTCGCGCATTTGTTGTTGTATCCACAAGACTTGGGAGCAACAACTGGAGGCAGCAATGTATTCTGCTTCACAGGTTGATGTAGCAACACATGTCTGCTTTTTGCACTGCCACGTCACCAGGCGACTTCCTAAGAACTGACATCCTGCTGTTGTTGATTTGCCGTCAATTTTGCAGCCGCCGAAATCAGAGTCACTGTATGCGGTCAAATCAAGGCTATCATCCCTAGGGTACCAAAGACCAGTGTCTGGACATCCCTTCAAATAGCGAAAAATCCTTTTTGCAGCTGACAAATGGGAGGCCTTCGGATTAGCTTGATATCTTGCGAGCAGGCACGTTGGATACATTATGTCAGGCCTCGAAGCAGTAAGATACATGAGAGATCCGATCATAGCACGATAATAGGAGGAGTTAACGCTTTCACCCTTCAAATCCGGAGTAATCCCGTGATTCTGCGGAAGTGGGGTACCAATGGGCGTTGCATCTGACATCTGGAGCCGGCTCAAGATGTCACCAACATATTTTGTCTGATGGATGAATATCCCAGACTCGGTTTGCTGAACTTGTAAGCCCAAAAAGAAATTCATCTCCCCCATAGCGCTCATCTCGAACTTTTCCTGCATAATATGCTCGAATTCCCTGCACAAAGATTCATTAGTAGAACCAAAAATGATATCATCAACGTATACCTGCACCAGCAGAAGATCTCCATTATGTTCCTTGACGAAGAGGGTGCAGTCAATAAGGCCTCGTCTAAATCCATTCTCCAGAAGATAGTTGGATAGGGTTGCGTACCAAGCTCTAGGTGCTTGATGTAAACCATAAAGAGCTTTGTTGAGCAACCAAACCCGATCGGGATGGATAGGATCTTCGAAACCCGGAGGCTGTTCGACATACACCTCTTCTTGAACTATCCCATGAAGAAAAGCACTTTTCACATCCATCTGGTAGACTTTGAATCCTTTGAATGATGCATAAGCAAGAAAGATCCGAATAGCTTCCAGACGAGCAACTGGTGCATAGACTTCATTATAGTCAATCCCCTCGATTTGACGAAATCCCTGAACGACCAATCTTGCCTTGTTACGAACAACCACTCCACGGTCGTCCTTCTTGCATTTGAAAACCCATCGAGTGCCAATTTTCTTGTAGTTCTCTGGTCTTTCAACAAGCTTCCAAACACCCAGCTTTTGGAACTGTTGTAGTTCCTCTTGCATTGCTTCAACCCAAGCATTATCTTTCAAAGCTTCTTTCCACGATTTTGGTTCTTCTTGTGACACATAACACGCGAAGGACCAATCATTCTGAAGACCAGATTTTCTAATAGCTGAATACAAACCAGCATTCTGGTTGTTTCTCAGCTGATTACGCGTCTGCACACCGCGTTGGACATCTCCTATAATGTTCAGCTGTGGATGGGTATTGTGAATCCTCATTTCAGGATTTTCAGAAACTTGAGCATTGATACCCAAATTGTTAAGATTAAGATCGACAACCAATTCCACACCTGGAATGTGTGTAGAAGTGGATGCATTTCCTTCAGCAGTGTCTACATTCTGCACATGAGGTGTATCAGCAGAGGCACCTTGAACAGGAGCAACTGGAGCTGAAGATCCTTCTGCTGTATCATGATATTCATCATCTTCCGAAGACTCATTGTAATCAGCAGCATCTTCAAATACCTCATTTTGAACTGTATTGTTAACCGATGAAGAACCTTGTGGGTTAACAAGAACAGGTCTAACCAATGGCGAGACAGTAGCACTGTCACTTTCAAACAACATTCTAGCCGCTGCTGATTCTTCGTCAAAGGTTGGCAGATTGAAGGAGTCAAATAGTCCATCATAATCGAACATCCACGGATCACCCGGAGCCCTAACAGGACTCGTGTACCTTTGAACCCTCACCTCACTCCATAGCTCAATCTTTTTGGTAGCCAGATTCCAAACACGAAAATTCGGAGTAGCATATCCAAGGAAGAAACCCTCGATAGCTTTCGCTCCAAACTTTCCATCCGGCTCAATCATAGTACATGGAGCACCAAACGGTTCTAGGTAAGAAAGATCCGGTTTCCTTTTCTGAAGGAGTTCGAAGCAAGTTTTGCCATGTCTCTTTACTGTAAGAACTCGGTTTAATGTATAGCACGCAGTCGATACAGCCTCCCCCCAGAATTGAACAGGGAGTTCCGACTCTACTAACATTGTTCTTGCAGTTTCGATGATCGTCCGATTCTTCCTCTCCGCGACACCATTCTGTTGTGGAGTATAACGAGAACTGTATTCATGAAGAATACCTTTAGAAGTACAGAACTCATCCATAACTTGATTCTTGAATTCGGTTCCATTGTCGCTTCGGATCCTCTTCACTTTCAACGTATAGAGATTCTCCAACATAGTAAGAAGATCCTTGGGGATGCCAGGAGTTTCACTTTTGTGTGCCATGAAGGATACCCAAGAAAATCTAGAGTAGTCATCGGTAACAACTAGACAATAAGCATCTCCGAATGTTGTCTTGTGCTTCATAGGTCCAAAAAGGTCCATATGAAGACGTTCGAGAGGAATGCTGACAGTGTTGATTTTCTTTAAAGGGTGAGACTTCTTCGTTTGCTTCCCCTTTTGGCACGAGACACAGATATCTTGTAAATGAAAACTTCTCACAGGCACACCATTCACAAGATTGTTTTTCACCAATTGGTTCATTTTCCTCAAGTGAATATGCCCCATTCTTCTGTGCCAAGATATAGACTCCTTTTCAGTGGCTTTTGAAACAAAGCAAGTGACTTGTGCAGATGTTGTAATCGCTTGGCTCATGTCGAGAATATAAAGATCATTAACTCTCGGAGCCGATAAGAGAATCCATTCTTGTGGAATTTTGAACCCAGGTTTAAGCACATAACAACCTGCATCATCAAAATACACGGTGAACTTTTTATCGCAGATTTGCGACACACTGAGAAGATTATGATCAATTTGACGAACATAATTGTTCTTATCGAAACACACAATACCATTGGAGATACTTCCCTCTCCAGTGATGTATCCGCCTTTGTCTCCCGCAAATGCGACATAGCCTCCTCTAATATTTCTCACGTCGTACAGGAGCCGTAAGTCGCCAGTCATGTGCCTGGATGCTCCACTATCAACAATCCAATGACTATTAATAGTTCCTCCTGGAACACCCTGCACATGTCGTTCAAAGATCAGTTGAGGATGGGGACCCAAGCCTTAGTGGTCTTGGGTCGTCCCTGAGCATCACGAAACGTGATCTCGATCTGTTGATGATTCTCAAACACATTAACTCCCCCTGAACTATCACCTGTCTTAGGTTTCCAAGTTTCTTTTTGCCTACCAGATTGAGTGTTGTAAATTGTTTTTGAAGATTCTGGTTTTAACGGCTGTGCCATACTTGGTTCCCTTTTAACTGTTTTAACTTCAGGTTTTAAAGCTTTCTCAACAGTTTTTATATTCTTACGTCGCAGTTTCGATTCTTGTTCTTTAATTGTCCGTTTATCACGTTTTGGTGAAACTGACTGACGTTGAGGGTGAACCTTTTCAGGTGGAGCCTTCTCAACAAATTTTTCTTTTGGAGCGTTTGGGCAATTTTTAATGATATGCCCAAATTCCCCACATTTAAAGCATGTTCTCCTTTCAACAAATTTAGGAGAACTTGATTGACCATGGGATGTCGAGCTCGTGGAACCAGAGGTACTAGCCTTTTCATCACACCCATTTGTATGTTGAGTGTAATTGTTATCACTATTACGCTTTAAGATTGTGACATGTTGTACAAAGTCTGTGTTTGATTTGTTCTCAAAAGTTTCAATCTTATCAGTACCCTTGGACGACACGAATTTGACATCTTTTGCTTTCTTTTGAAACCGAACTTCTTTTGTTTCAGATTTCATTTGAGAGACATTAGGCTTTTGGACTCGCTTGATTGGTTGTTTACTGTTAGAAGCACTAGGTTGTTGAGTGGTTGGTGATTTTTGATTACCAAACTGTTTTCTAATCTCAGCCTTAGGAATTGGATCACATTGTGTTACAACAATTCCTGGAAGTGTTTTTCCCAAAAATTTGTTTGTGCTGTCTTCAAAGACTTTATCAATCAAAGATTGATTTACATTTTTAATTGGGAAATCGTGATCTGAGTAGATTTTATTACCACCAACCAAAGTATACAACACATTATTGTTTTTAACAGTAGACACAGATGACTTGTCAACTTTGACAGAATCAATCACTTGTTTCTTAACAGATGGAACAGCTGGAGTATCAGGATCACAAAGGATGTGATTCTCAGGTGGAACAACTACTCCTTTCATCTTGCCAAGTGATTTATCCTGATCACCTACATCCATTTCTGATTCATCATCTGATGACTCATAGTCCTCAATAATTGGAGGACTTTGACTCATGGATGCTGAAGTTTCTTGCTGCTTAGCGGATGTGTTTGAAGAATTGTCCAGTTTGAACCCTAGGCCAGTAGAAAATTCCTCAAAATTCAGAGGCACACTGGGTTCATACCGTGGCATATCTTCCTCATCAGGCATCTTGGTATAGTTATGCCTCAAAGGGGGCGGGCATTTCTTATATCCTATGCCCTTTTGATTTCCCTTCATTTGTTGAACATCAATGATGTGATCAAGCACAAATCGGGAGTTAGAATAACTTTCCAATTTTTGTTTGATCGCATCATGCTCGCATTGGGCAATGGCTAGTTGCTTCTTGGTTTCCTCAACAAGATTTATGTACTCATTTATACTTATTTGTTTATGGTAAACCACTTTGTTAACTTCGGACACGCTTTTCTTTAATGTTTCTATTACAGATTTAAATTCTTTTTCATTCCGAGTTAAAGCCATGTTTGCCTCTTTGCATTTTGAAAGTTCAATAACCAAATTCTGATTATGACTATGAAGCTTTTCTGATTCAAGCTTCATATCTGCACATGATTTACAAACACTAGGAGCAAGAGGTTCAGAATTTACCTGACTCGAAGAGGCTGAGACATTTGCCATAAAGGCAGTTTGTAAAGAAAAAGCTCCATCTTCAGAAAAGAGCTTCTCCATTTCCTTTGATGCAGTAGCAGCCCTCCTGATCAGAATTGATTTCTGACATTTAAGCTCATCAGCTTCATTCAATAGATCTTGAATTTCAGCACCTCCTTCCTCCTTCACATCAGGCTCAGATTGATTATCTCCAGAAATAGAGCCTTCTTCATCAGAACTACCAGAATAACCAGAGCTGTCATCACTCTCAGAAAATTCTTCTTTATGAACATGCTTGATGTGATTGATAATCTTTGCATAACAAGCTGTTCCACCTCCTTGATCACCTTCTCCAAATTGCACAGACCAGTCACATCCTTCATCAGCTTGAACCGTTAAAGCCCGATTGGGATTTGATGGTCCAGATTGACTCTGATTATTGTTGACTGCCACAATCCTCCTGTCACGGTTTTCTTGCTGGGCATTCACATTTGAAGTACTCGTCTGGTTTCTGAAGGGGTTATGATTGCCTTGTTTTGTAGGTCGAGTGCACTCACGTTTGAAGTGCCCTTTCTCGCCACAATTAAAGCATGTGACAGCATTTATATCAAACCCATACTTCGTATCCCTTTTGCCTTCCAACGAAGTTCTTCCAGTTCGAGCCATGAAGTCTTTCGCTCTTCTAACCGCACTAGCAAAAGCCCACTTGATATCCATCAACTCCATTTCATCCTTGTCGATCTGTTGATAATCTTCATTGGTCATATTGATGTTTCCAATTTGACCTGCCACCAATCCACAATAAGCACTGACCATTGTATTAATGATTTCCATATGTTCCTTTGCTACTTCAATGCTAAATTGTGAGAGGTTTGAAGTATCGACTCTAATCGTGTTCGGGTTGTGTGGTGGAGGATTATTGGCATAATGAGCTTGTTGTTGTGGTTGTGACTGAGGTGTGGGTATTGACTGTGACAGATAGGTGCTTTGATCAAACTGTGGTTGAGTCGTTGTAACTTGAGGTGTAGGAATGGTTTGTGAGAGATAGGCACTTTGATCCCATTGTGGTTGTGCTTGATTGAACTGTTGAAACGGAGAAGAGTTTGTATTGGATACAAACGCCGTTTGAAGCTTCGGTTGTTGAACGGAACTAGAACTAGCTGAAGGACCAAAACCAGCCAAATACATTTCTGTATTTTGAGGAGGTGCAGCTGCAATTCTTTTAGCCTTCCTAATTACTTCTTCATTCTTGTGCTCTAACTTCTGAATGAATTCATAGAGACTAGCATTGGCTGCATCCAGTGCACCCGTATGTTTCAGAAGCTCAATGAATGGACTCCATTTAGGAGGTAGAGCATCAGCAAACCGTGCAATCATTTCTTGATGGGTAGCATTAACATTGTAAGAACTCATTTCACTAATCAAATGATAGAAACGTGAAGTCATATCATTTAAGGTTTCATTTTCCAAGAACTGAAATGATTCAAACTCTTTCTTTAACAAATCATGGCGAGTCTTCCTAGACGCTGCATTCCCTTCTCCTCTCGCCACCAACGCATCCCATAGGCTTTTTGTGGTTTTACAATACCTAAACTGATGGTAGATTTCTTTGTGAAGTGCTTGCGTAAGTATGGCAAACGCCTTTTTCTCCAAGTCATAAGCTTTCTTATCATCCTCAAGCATGTTAGCATAACCCGCTGAAGTGGATGCTGCAACTTCAAGATTAGAGTTGAATGCATTGATGAAACACGTCCACAGTTCTGTGCTTTGTCCTTGAACATAGGTATGGAAACGTCCCTTCCATGATGGATAATCATTCATGTGATTTAGCTTTGGCGGGCGATTGTTGCTACTCGTCTCACTCTCGCTCAACAGTAGATTTTGAATACTTTGGTTTTGATTTGAAACCAAAGCCCATTGACTCGCACTTATGGAAGGTTGTTGTTGGGGTATGGAATTTGCTAAGTAAGACGCCATAGATGTCTGATTTGAACTTTGACCAGGTCGTGGGTCCGTACTCCAATCCCACGGACTTGTGCAACTCATATTTGATATTAGAACGATAACACCTATCAAACAATTGAAAATACAAAGTTAGAACAGTTTTGCAAGCTCTCTGTGTAAAATTGACAACAGGTTACGAAATCCAATGGTGATTTCGTCGAAGTTATTTGCGACGAAATCAAAGTGTTTTCGTTGACTGAAACGAGACAAAGTAATAATGTTTTCGTTGGTCCTTGTTTGATTGCGATTTCGTTGAGTAGTAGACGAAATCGAGTGATTTCGTTGAGTTATGTTGGTGAAGTCAGTTGATTTGTTGACTTGAATTGAATTGGACGAAATTGGATTTCGTTGAATTCAATTAAAAAGAAACAGGTGTTTTCGGCTGAAATGTCCTTTGGGTAATGACAGTGAGTTCGGCGCAACTGCTGAAAGACCCAATGTGATTTCGGTGGCCCAGAAGTGATTTCGGCTCAAGACAAAGACAAACTTGGGTGATTTCGACAAGCCTGATGTTATTGACCAAAGTGTTTTTGTTGACTATTGAACAAGAAGATGAAATCAGATTTCGGCTACAAGTGACAAGGAGTTTTCGGCTGGAGAGGTGTTTGTGGTTACCAGCAAAGCTATTAGATATTTTGTAATCTTATCCTCTGACAATATCAGAAGTTGGTGACAACAAATTCAAGAAAGCATGGTTATATGTTTTCGATACTGCTTTTTCTCACCAACTAATGATCACACTACACAATTTTCAAACACACTTTAATATTATATTGATAAACACCTTGATTTAAGTTACAGGCAGATCAAATGTACAAGGATGACAAGAACAGTTTGAATATTGAAGAACACACTCAAGAACAGTTTGAAGATATGAAAATTCTGGACAATTATTTTCCTTAAACTTTTAAAAAAAAAAAACCCAAACGACAACATGTATAGATGCAATATAACGGGTTTTCAATAAAACTATGGAAAACAAACAATATCCAGGCAGATTTCTAAGCACTTTTTCAAGAACAACAACCACAAATACTAGAATTTTGCATAAACTTTCTATGAAAACCAAACTCTAAACATGCATACATGTAATTTTAACAAGGTTTTCAATAAAACTTTAGCAATGAAGCAAATGATCTCAGATTGTTAAGAATACTTTTCCAGAAATATATGAATGACAAGAACAGTTTTCTGAAAATCAAACAACAACACTCGATATAAACCTAACTATGTTTGGTTTAAACAAGGACACGAGCCATAGCTCTGATACCACTTGTAGGTCCGTTTTTCTCAGAGGATCCGATACGTAACCTATCTTGTTTATCACAAACACTATCACGGGTGCGGAATCCCCGTAAAGGTGCAAACCAAACAAACGTAAAGCGAGTAGCACAAACAAATAATCAAAGATTCACTTGGATTAAAAGGACGAGAACATTCACAAACATATACACACAATGTTTGTCGATAAACTCTCAGGTTTCAATATGCTCTCATACCTAAACTGTGAAACATGATTTAGTATATATACTGAGCTTTGGACGAAAACACTATGGATGAAATCAGAAGTGATTTCGTCACATATGTGTGGACGAAATCACTTGTGATTTCGTTGACTTTTGTGTTTCCATCACATGCTACACAAGACAGAATATACTAAGTCATGAATGAACAGTCAAGCATGATTACATAACCTCTAAACCTAATGCACACTAGCATTAAGTTAAGATACAATTGCAAAGACAATAAGTCATACCAAGTAGGACAGGAGGATATCCGACTAGGTAGACACGACGGAACATACAGACTCGATAACGAAAGACTGTTTAACATACAACTAAACAAGACAAGCTACAGACACAAAAATGCACTAACACAAATTTCATTCAATCTCGGGTTTGTATTTGTCTGAGCCTTATAGAAAGAACTATTCCGTGATCCTTGTCGAATTATAGTTACATAGAAGTCCGTCATAACTATATGTGCGTGTTGTTCAAAACTAGAGAATAGTTAGATTAATCTGGTTTTACTAATAATTAAAATAAATCAAAATTATAGAACATTAATCAGTTGACCGAAAATATAAAATATAAAATATAAAATATAAAATCAGGGTCCAATTGGACCATTGATATTCAAGAAAAACAAACCTCGCCTTTAACTTTAGTTAAACACTTGCTTTGGCTTCACTTGTAAGTTTCTTCTTCCATCGCAATGCTTCGAGATGCTCCAATCAACAATTTTTAATCTGATAACTTCAGTTTCTAAGTTAACCGAAGTTAATTGCCTATTGGTGCTTGTTATACCTAACAATTTTTTTCCAATACAACAATTCTTGATATTTAATACGATCTGACCCGACCATTGCCGTAATCCTACGAGTCAAAGTATCCAGAATTATAACCCGATGACGAGGATGTTGACGTGCTTCATGGGTTTAATTATTGTACATGGTTTTTTTTATAATTAAGTATTGTTATTTATTTAGTATTAGTCTAAATTGTTGCTATAATTTTATTTACTAAATCTAAAATTAATAAAATTCAATTAGTAAAATACGAAGCTGAGTAATAATAATAATAATAATAATAATAATAATAATAATAATAATAATAATAATAATAATAATAATAAAGTTTGGTTTATAAAATCTAATATTCCATTATGTGTTCTGGCTATGTATAATATACTGAGAAGAGCGAAAAGCAAACCAAATAATATTGTTAAACGTAAAGTAGGGACCCTAAAAATTTCCTTTCGGCTTTCGTACTTTTTACCTGCATAAAAATTTCCTTACGTCAACAGTTTTCACAAAATGTAATTGGTGGTTCTTTTAAAAAAAAGGTTATAATGAAAATAATAAAGGAAAAACATTAAAATAGTTCTTTTTAATATATGATCTAATATTATTTAAATGTAAAGAAATATTATATAAACAAAAGAAAACTTGAAAATTTTACTCATACGTTTTACGGATACACAAATAAGAGTTTTTAAACTCCAGTTATATAAAACTAAAGATAAAAACTTTAGATATGATTCAATTTAATACCTATGATTCTAATATTTAAACTTCATATAAGACTACATGTTTTAAGTCTTTAACAAATATTTACGGTTCTTTTTATTGTTAAAGATATTTTTATTACAAACTAAGTATTATTTATAAAAGTTCAATATAACAAATAAAGTTTTATAAAAAATATTTGATTTTGTTTTCGTGTGTGTGGTACACTCATTAGTAATAAAAAATGATAATCAAGATATGCTTTAGAATGTAAAATTAAAATTATATTTGGATCCCATAATTGATATACCTTTTTATTCAACCCATGAAATACATGGGTTTGTATACTAGTATATATATACACACACTAACCGCAATGATCCTTAAGGGTTCTCAAATTCTCAGGGATGACCCTATGTAAAAGAATTTTTTAAGGGTCCTTTTTACTAGCCGGACAGGGCCTCTTATAGGCCCTCAGATAATTAGAGACGGGTTGTTTAAGTAATAATTTTGGGATACCCCTCATTTTTTCCTCTAGTTTCGCCACTGAGTAGGGTGAGGATCAAATAGAAAGTCTATTTTGCATAAGAAGGATAGGAAGCAATAGGATTATGACATCTGGTAAAATTTAAAATAAAAAGGAAAGGTATTATAGTCAATCATATCCTTTCTTCTTCTTTCTTCTCCCCAGTAACTTCAAAACCCACCATTTTTAAAACCCACAATCTTCAACCTTTTCTTCACTTACTATCTCAATAATCACTACATTATAGTGTGATTTTCGTCATCAATCAATGATTCAAACACCCGATCTACGTGTTCTTCAGCTTTTTTTTTTTTTTGAAGAAAACCTAGTTTAATTTCATTCAAAATCTCGTTTTTCCCCGTGATTTTGAAGATAATCACTCGATCCGTTCGATTCGATCGCTGATAAGTGGTTCTATGGTTCAAATTTCGTCAATCGTTGAAGAAATCGGCTTCGATCCATGTAAGAAAATTCTTTAATTTCATTTTTACGATCTAGGTTTTTGATTTAGTCATTGCGTTTTACGATCTTGGCGTGGGTCCGGGGGCAGCGCCCCTGGTAGCAGGGTCCAAGGAGCGGCAGCCACTGGCGGGGTCCAAGGAGCGGCAGCCTCTGGCGGAGTCCAAGGGGCAGAGCCCCTGGCTGGAGTCGATTAAATTTAATTTTCTGTAAATTTGCCTCTGTAAAACTGCATTCGTAGACAGTTTCTAACAATTTAATTTCCTGGTTCAGACAATTCACAGACAAAACTATTGTCCTTGTTCAATGCGTTTTAGAGATAACACTTTCTTTGGTGTTTTTAGGCCATTGCGTTTTAGAACTAAGACATTTTTATGTGTTTTCTAGCCATTGCGTTTTAGAAAAAACAACTAGATGAGTACCCCGCCGCAATGCGGCGGGGGCGCGTATTGCGATGAGTTCCGTTAAACCGTACCAAATAGCATAACCATGAATTCTTTAACTTTTCGATATTGATTCTTAGCTGTAAATCGAGATATTTACATGGTAATTCAACATGTTCTAAAAATTGGTTGTCGCTTTGACCACCAAGGCTGCAAACAGGTTGTAAGTAGAGAACCTCACACACATTCCGTCTTTTGATTAGGCAACGCCAGGAAACGAATTGTTTTTTTTTAAGTTGCAGTTGCAGCCACACATTATTTATAAACTGCTTGATTTCCATTGACAGCTGAATCTTATGCAAGCTACTACTCAATCTTGTTTTGCTAACCAACTACAGCAACATAGCCTATTTAAACAACAAAACATGAATCATGTTATAAAGGTGATTTTCCCCACTCAAACATATAATATAGACACCCTTTGTGATTATATTAACCACCCAACCACACCATCATTTCTTTGCCTCTTTTCTTGTCGGGTAAACCACCCCAAAGACCCCAACTTTGTGAATTTTTGGATACACGTACACTCAAACACAACCTAGCACGCATATATTAATAGTCAAACAATTACAAAATTCCAAAGTTAGTAAAATCATTCAACTTATAATTTAAATTATAAAACAAAATAGTATGAAAACAACCCAGCATAGCCTACACCAAATTTAGGGGAGCCTACGCCGGTGGTGTAATAGATAGTGTAATTGTCAGAGTAACACAAAAGACTCACAGCGTAGCAATCCCTCGCGGGCGTATGCTATGTTGAACAACAACCAATCCATCATATAGCCGTCGTCATCTGTGCAAACAACAACCAATCCATCACATACAAAATCACATCAGATCTAATCAGAAACAAACATTCAGAGAGAAAAAAGAAGTGCAAAAAACTTGTTAAAACTGTCACCGACTCACCACCGCAGCTTTAAGCCCAGCAGCTGTTGTTCCAACACCTACATTGTGGAACTACAAACATTAATTTTTAGCAACAGCCAAAGAGAGATAACCATCGGATATCAAAAGAGAAAAGTACACCTTCAATTTAGAGCGATCGATACCATAATAAATTATAAAAGACCATGCCCACGCAAATGAAAGTCAAATAGGCCTGCACATCATGCTCCTCTTTTCTTTATTGTTTATACCCTATGACGCATTATGACCACAACACCATCATTCATCATCACATGGAGGATAAACAAAAGCTTGCACATAACCAGTATGATCAATTAGTCTATTGTATGCCTTCATGAGAATCTCCTTTTCTTGCTGTAAAAACATAAAGAGATAAGTATAGAAATCAAGAAACTTCAAAAGGTTAAAAATTTAAACACTATATACTACACCCAGATATGAAAATTGAATACGAAAAACATCTATAAATCAAAATCCGTACAAAGTAAACACAATCATCAAACTATTCATACAAATTTAATCATAAAAAAACAACAAAAACACCTTTCTCTGTTTTTGTCATCTTGGAAGCAGACATTCCAACACCTTCAAGACTTCATTGTATTTTCTTGTTCTTTCTTTTGCTTTGCACAGGGCCAAAACCAAACTGATTTAAAATTGTTTTGTTTTTCTATTATTCTACATGATATCAGTGATATCATCCTTACAGTTAACCATTTACAACAAACATCAAACAAAGTTCTCATATAAAATGCATGTCATAAAATCATACACTAACCTCAGCGGTTCTGAATCTTCAACATGTGAAATACGACTTACCGGAAAACTCACTGGAACCCTAACTTGGCAGGAACGCAAGTGAGCCGTATTACAAAAAAAAATCTTGATTCGAGATGAGAATCAGGTTCGATTGGGACTTAATTATCCATATTACGATGTTCCTACATGATTGTTTCCGATTTAGGGGCTTAGTAATCCAAATAACAGTTGAACATAAACAAATAGTGCAAAAGAGGGGATAATAAGTTAACAAACCTTGATAATAATCGATGACAGAATTTATAATTCAAGTTGACGACCCTACCTCTGTTACTATTAGACCAATCCGTGTACCCACTTAGTCAAAATTAGCTTCCCCACGGTGTTGATGTCGCCGTCGCAAGGCCGCCTAGAACCATCCCGTCAGAACCCTAAATCAACGACGATCTATCATCCTCATCATCAGCTTTGAAACGACGCCCGTTCGCTCATGAGTCTGTGAGGTGGAGCGCTGAGTTGTTTGTGTTGGGGAGACGTTTCTGTTAGGTAGGTGATAAAGCACACCCTCAGGCCAGGTAGCCCAATAAAAAGAAAAGCAGCCTCAAAACTCACACAACTTATAATGCACATGATACTACTCACAATGCTTTGAACATTAGTCTTGCACAAAGTACAACCCTATTATGCCTTTTAGTGTTACAAATTAAAAGTAAAGTAGAATTAAGCACCTGCGCGTTGCGGCGGGGCGTAAAAGCATGTCAAATAGCGCCAATGCCACATAACCATCAGCAACCATCAACGCTAAAGTTGTGGCGTGTTAAAACGAAGCGATAGACCGAAATGTAGAACATTTAAAAAAATAACTAAGTCGATATAGGACCCATGTGTTGCGACAAACCTGTCAAATAGGAAAAAATAGACGTAAAAATATTGAACAACACATGGGCGTTGCGTCGTGTTAACTCGCAAATTATGAACAAAACGTATAAAGGTTGAATCACACACGCATGTTGCGCCGTGTTAACTCGCATAATTTAGTACGAAACTTAAACGAAAATTTGGGATGGATGAAAAGTATAGGAGATCAAAGTTGAAAGTAAAAACGTTATGAGGTTCAATTCCAAAAGATAAAAAGTTTTGGGTTAAAAGGTAAAAAATCATTTTTGTGAGGTTAAAATTGCAAGAAACCGAAAGATAGAACATATAAAAAAATAACAAAGTCGATCAATGACTCACGCGTTCGACAGACCTATGAAACGAAAAACAATAGACGTAAAACCTTGAACTACACATGGACGTCGCGCCGTGTTAACTAGCAAAATTATGAACGAAACGTAAAAACGTTGAACCACACACACGTTGCTCCATGGTAACTCACAAAATTTAGTACGAAACCTAAAACGAAAATCTGCGAAAGATGAAAAGTATAAGAGACCAAAATTGAATGTAATAAAGTTGTGAAGTTAAATTGTAAAATAAGAAAAGTTTTCACTTTAACGTAAAAGGTTACAATTTTATAGATTTAAAATTATAAAAGATTCAAAGATTTAGGTTAAAACTAAAATTTCAACTTTTTTTTTGAAAAGTACCCAAAGCATATAGTACAACACTATATGCATACAAAAGTTACTTATTTATAGTATATAAATGCATGTTGCATTCTTTCCATTAATTTAGTAATATTGTGAATATTATTAATTAATATCTTAATCCAATTTGTTTTTTTATATTTTATGATGATTTATGGATATCTTTTTAAAATGTCATTGTAATTTTGTTTTACCAATACTAAAATTTGGTCCATTTTTTTAAATAAATTCTTTAAACTTAATTAAATTTACCAATTAATATTTTTTAACACTAAAAATGACGAACATTTTATAGTGTAAGTTGTAAACACATTAACTCTATATATAATAACGATTTTTCCTTAAAATGTTTATACAATTTTTAAAATTTAACTTTCAAACTTATGAATTTATGACAACTGAGTTCAAACTTTAATAAACTTTTTTTTAGAACAACTAAATTCAATTAACTAATACAAAGAAGTTTTTTTCCCTGAAAAAAGGGTAGTTGTTAATTATAATATATTCAAGGGTTTTGAGTTATAATTGATACATTTTTGGTTACGTATTGTTTATTTAACTAATGTAATTTAATTTTACTAAAGGATTCCAATTAGTGGCACATGACATTCTCCCGGTCAATTTAGTAATAATTTTGTTAATATACTAATCTAATATCTAATATGTTTATTAATATATAATAACACATAAATGCTTAGAAATCATATCACATATTTATAGTTGTGCGATAATCAAAATAAAATTTTAGATTAAATTTTGTTTATCAATTTTAGAATTTTCTTATTTCTTTCTCCTAATTAATTCTATTTTTTTATCAATTGATATTTTTAATATTTCATATATTTTAGATAAATATTACATGATAAAACCACCTTCAATATTAGTTGCATTAATATCATTTTAACTATTATTCAATTATACCTAATATGTATTTTTTTCCACAAATAGTACAACAAAGTTCTTTTTTTTTCAAAAACATTTATTGACAACCGTGTGTGTTAATTGATTACATTATATTTATTCAAGTTGTACAAAACACGTGTTCATTTGACTCGTGCAATACACAGGGTTTTAGAGATGTAACTTATTTATTACTTAGTATATAAAATAATATTTATTCATTTGTTGCGTATTTCACCTTACAAAAAAATTTCCGTCCAAATTTCTTCATGACCCTAAATACAGAAATATGTTATAAAGTAAAAAAAAGTAACTTAATCGACCCTAAATAAAGAAATGTTTTACAATACAAAAAATAGTTAATTAATCATATTTTAGTATTAGCAATTTTTTTTCTACAAATTTGTATCATAGTAAATTAACCATTAATAAATTATGAAAATATTTTATTCATCATTTATAAACCATGGAGTAGGATCAAATATAAACCACATTTCGTATACAAACTGTAAGAACCATTTAAAAAGTGTCATGTGACATCCAACCAATTATAGAGAAATGGTAAAATGATAACCTAAATAATATGAATTATCTTGAATTCCTTATAATTATGCGACCAAACAATTAATGTTGGTGCATATTTCATACGTCTGCCACTGTGCGGATAGTTAGATATGTGTTGACTATTGTATAGAATAGGATCAGTTGGACACGATGTTGATACTGTAATGGTCCATTCGGACGGATGGACAAGTCCATCTGGACGAATAGATAACATATAGTCCAAACACCAATCCGAATGTAGGTTGTACAGTGTAATAGTCCATCCGGACGGATGGCCATCCGGACGGATGGACATACGTTCTTACGGATGATAGGCTGTTGCCTATAAATAGGGAGTTGGGGTTTCCATTTGGACAAGCTTTTGGATCCCAGAGGGGACATGCTATCTAACTAGTCTCACGGTGCTGTAACTTGTCAAGATATGAATATAGACCAGATTATAAGTGACTGCTCGGTGTCGTATCTATCTTCTACTCCTTTCTTAGTAATAATAACGAACCGAACACGTCGTATCGGGACCAAAGCTCCGTCAAACTCGTCGGTTCCTGGAATAACAAGTGGTATCAGAGCTACGGTACCTATTTAATCGATCTAACAGTCGGTTAAATCACCCAAGCTCATCAATTTTGGGTTAAACAAGAGTTTTGACGTTAAAACAGAGAAAATCATCAAAATAAAGGTCAATTCACGAATGGATTTTGAAATTGAAGACATCCGTCTGTTCGGAATTGATTCTTGCAAAATCATGTGAAGTTTCTTCATGAAATTCACACAAATAAAGATTCTGGATCGAAAAAACGTAATTTGGAGTGTTTTTGAGTTGTTACAACACAAAGATATAACGTTTAACCGTTGTATATTGATATCGACAGAGTTTTGTTACAGAAAGATATTACAATGAAACACACAAATGAAACTCTCAGTTCTCTCTCTAACTGTTCTGTGTTCTCTACTTGTTTATATAGGCAAACAGTCACAGCGTCGACGAAACTGAACAGAGAGTCCCGGCGAAACCTCAACATCGACCAAACTTGGATGGTCAAATGAAGGGGGCCTTGACGAAACTTCCAAGTCGACGAAACTCTTAAGGTTTCATCAACATGCATGCTGATATTATGGAGGTTTCGGCCCAAAGGAAGATTCGGCCCAAGTAGCATTCTGATCTTCAGTTTAGGCTGGCCCATTTGTAGTGGCCCAACATGCATGCATGTATATATAGTATTTTCTTCCTGAACTTGTATTTGGTCAAAGTTCATGACATCATCATGACATCATCATGATGATGTCATGGTGATTGACATCATCATGACCTCATGATGATGATGTCATGGTGATGTTAGCTTGCGGCTCTCCGTACTTCGCGTCTCGAACTCTAAGGCGCACGACGGAGGAATGTCGTGACTTCGGGCTTGAGCCGAACCTAACCGAGTCGAACAGAACTGAATCGAACCGAACTGAGTCGCGTCCACATAATATGTATCAACACCTTCATATCCCAAACCCTAACCCCACTCTCACATCCCCCCACAACTGCCTCCCATCCCATGTCCCCTCCAAATCCCTAATAGAACACCCAATCTACGTCTCCCTTCAATTAAAATAAAACACACACTCCTTCTTTCTCTGTCAATTCGAATACCGTTTCATCCGATGTCGCAACCCCCGTCCCCTTTTTACCCGGGAACGGGCGGCCGCGACCAGTTTCAGTGGTATCGGTGTTTATCAATTTGGCAGCGGAATTTACATCAGGACCGTAGTTAGGAAATATTTTATCAGAGTAAAATACCACGCTTTTATAATATTAAACACATAGGAAAATCTCAAGTTTCAAGTACACATATTTTTATAGGGATAAACCCTATTTTATTTAAATAAAACATCTATTTATTTTAGGTAACTTTATAGCCACATTTCCAAGCTTTCAGTGCTGTCCAGCTGGCTTCTATTTGGCTTTTCACATTTTGTTACCTGAAACGCGTTTAAAAACATTTTGTCAGTGGGAAATACTGCTGAGTGAATCCCAGTTTAATCAAGACTTGTAAAACCGTTGTACAATATTGAGGGCGGTCGTGCAATTACATTTGTTTCCATCTACTTTATTTATCACCCACGGTACTGTCAACCCGACTTGTGGTCATGTTACTACTCACAATGTAGCAACAAATTTTTTATAAAAACCCTAACATACCGAAGATAATTGAAAAATACAAATACTCAATCACTGTTTAATATATTATTAATTAAGTGAGGTTTTGTAAAGACAGTTTTCAAAAAGGAGATTACTCACATTGCTGTTTTAAGGTTTTCCTTAAGGATTTCCTGGTGATTATCTATTAATTATACAAATGCACACGCGTTAGTATAATAACCCAATATTTACATTAGGGATGCCCTACCCGAGACGGCATTCCAACGACTACGTCGGGTAGAACCACGACAGCCGTTACGAAACCCTAGATCAATCGGGCAACGTATCTAATACGTAACCGGGGGTTATGATACTTACAACGAGGCAGAAGTTCGTTATTTAGGGGGGTATAACGCCCGGGATTATAATAGCTATGCAGAAAATTGAGAGAGAAAGAAAGTTATAAGCGATTTCAAATGAACGGCCAAATGCATCTATTTATAGTTGTGATCGTCAACCTCGTCGCACCCCGCGAAGGAAACCAAGCAGGGCTTCGCGGCCCGCGACCTAGGGGTAGGGCCTAGCGGAGCTGAATCGTCGAGTATAGACATGACACGATTGTGCCACGTGCCGGCACCGGGTTTCTCCTGGTGGCCTATCTGTCGCGGCCCGCGTAAGACCAAGGGGTGGTCTTCGCGGCCCGCCAAGGACTAATAAAAATTGTTTTTATTTTATTTTAAGTTATATAAAGGTATTTAGGGCCAAATTTCGTATTTGGGGTGTATTTTAAGACATATAGGGACATTTTAAATATTTTTAGAGTGTCGGAATTATTTTGGAGGGTTGTAATATCCAAACCCTAATTTCAATCAATCGTACATTTGTATCCGTCAGATCTACACCATTCACATTCACTATCTGTTATAAACTAACTCGAGCAGAAAAGAAACAATGTCTGCTAATCGAACAACCGGTAACAGTTACAGTGGTAGCCTAGTTGATCCGACATAACTTTTTTTTTTAGGAAATATGTAGCAACTTGTCTCAATTTGCTACAAATTTCCGACAAATCTAATATTTTATTTTTCAAAATTATGTTTTCTTTTTAATTTGTTGAATAATAGCCTTTTTTGTAGGAAATTTGTAGCCACTGCTGTAAATTTGCTACAAATTTCCGACAAACTTATCATTTTATTTTTTTAAAATTATCTATTTTTCTAAAATTGATAAATAACAAATAATATAACTTTTTTTTTTGTAGGAAATATGTAGCAACTAGTGTCAATTTGCTACAAATTTCGGACAAATCTAATATTTTATTTTTTAAAATTATGATTTCTTTTTAATTTGTTGAATAATAGCCTTTTTGTAGGAAATTTGTAGCAACTGCTGTCAATTTGCTACAAATTTCCGCCAAACTTATCATTTTATTTTTTAAAACTATCTATTTTTCTAAAATTGATAAATAACAAATAAAATAACTTTTTTTTTAGGAAGTTTGTAGCAACTGGTGTAAATTTGCCACAAATTTCCGACAAATTTAATATTTTATATTTTTTAAATTATTTATTTTGTTGTATTTACAAATAATAAAAAATTTTATAATTTTTGTCGGAATTTTGTCGCAAAGGTTATAAATTTTGTGACGAAATTGCTACAAATGCTTGTTGTGTGGTAATTTTGTAGGAAATTTGTGGAAAAATTTTGGGTCTTTTTTTGTTTTCCTTTTTTGTCATAAAATTGTAGGAAAATTGTAAAAAAAAAATTGAGTTGTAGGAAATTTGTAGGAAACTTTTGTAGGAAAAAATGTAGATTTCTAGTAGTGACAGGTTTATAATCCAGTAATAATAATAAATAATCAACACCAAAACTAACTGATGTAACCTAATGATAGGGATGTTGACGTGCTTCCAGGGTTTTATTATTGTGCATGGGTTTTTTTTATAATTATGTATTGTTATTTTTTTAATATTAGTCTAAATTGTTAATATAGTTGTATTGACTAGATCTACAATTAATAAAATAAGCAGCGGAATAACAATAATAATAATAATAATAATAATAATAATAATAATAATAATAATAATAATAATAATAATAATAATAATAATAATAATAATATTAATAATAATAATAAAAATAAACAAATAATAAAAACCAAAACTAACTGAACAAGATCGTTAATATAAACATGCAAATACTCCGCACAATATTAATTATTCCACTGATAAGATTAAATACCTTAGTGGTTAAAGTTAAAGAGATTGAGACACCTAGATACAACGAACAGATGCTAGAACGAACACGAACGTTCACGTAGCGGTTGTTGGTCGGCAAACTATCGCAAAGGCAAATAAGAAAAGTTGGTGGTGCCTTTTAGAGGTGGCAACTAAGTTGCTGTTGTGACAATATCACAAAACTAAAAAGGGAAGTCTCCTAGTTTTTGTTTTATGTCAGGAATGATCACGTGATATTAGGGTAAATTATATTTGTTCTCCAAATCTAATTATAATAAAAGAGTTTTTCTAATGTCACATCTCATTTAATTATAATAATTGAGTTCATCTAATGGCACATGACATTTTCTCCATCAATTTAGTGATAATATTAATAAATATCTAATAATCTAGTATTTCTAAACATATAATAACAGACAAAAAAAATATCTAATTTAATAAAGAAATTCAAATAATACACATGACATTCTCTACTTCAATTAATGATATTATTAATTCATTAATATCTAATTGTAATTTATGATTAAATAATATATAAATTATCTATGATTTTATTATTTCTTAAAATTGATAAGCATATGGTTTGATTTACTTTATTTGTTTTACGTAAATCAAGTATAAATATAATTAAATGAAATGTTTACCGTTGAAAAAAATTAATTGTTATTATTTAAGAAACATGGTGTGACGTTATTAAAAATATTATATTTTTAATTATATTCATTAATATTTTATTTCAACACCACGAAAAATATGTAAAATAATAACACTCGGATTTGAGTTTATATATTAAAAATAGTGAAGTGATTATTTCAACTAAATGGATGAATTTATCTATTAAATCTATTAACTCAAACAAATTTTAATTAATAGATAATAATATTATGCATGAATTCAAAAAGAGAATATTATATAACATTAACTGAAATCTTTTATTATAATTAGATATACCCATCACAATCCATCTTTTCATCGCCACCAAACCCATCTCAATTAAGATTTAAGAGACTTCTCATTGTCATCTCAAAATTTTAAAGAAACTTTATGTGTTCATCAGTTTTCTTCTACTTCGTTTCATTCCCAAAGATAAAGATGAAATTTAAGAATTAGTTCACATTCTTTACGTATCATAACATAATATATAAATTTAATTATTAAATAAATATATACACACACATATATATATATATTATGTATATCTAATTATTATTACTAAAGTAACAAATAAATATAAAGTATTTGCTTCAATGTGTCATTTAGAGTAATCTTATATTCTCTTTAACTTGGTATGGATAGTTCATGTTAGGGTAATATGTGTTTATATTAAAATTTATATTTAACAATTGCAATATCAAGAATAATTCAAATTTCGTAATTATTTTTTTCTTCGAATACAACCAATCTTATAATTCAACCCGTGTAACACACGAGACTATAAACTATTACCCTAATAAACATGAGTTAATCTTCTCTCGGGACCCAAAGCCGAATACAACTCGTTTAAGCCCAGATGCGATATGAAGCCCGGAAACTTAGTTTAAATTTTAAATTTCAAATTTAGTCATTGGTCACTTAGTTGAGTAGTGGGTAGTTGATTTTGTTGTTTGCATTTTATTGAGTACGTACAAATCATTTTTTGTTAATTGAAAAGATCTGAGAAGTTTTCTATCTCTTATCATATTTTTGGAGCTTAACTCACTCAACGAATTTATTGGGAGACGGACCATCTCGAATCAGTATCTATCATTTGGTGCTTTTATTCTCGATCATCATGATACCTAGCTTATGGTGTGCACATAATTTATATATGTGTGGGCGCTCGAAGGCAAAAATCATACCCACACCGGCGTCAACCGAGTCCTATACACTTCTATAAATACCGTTAAAAAACCCATCCCACCGCTAAGCCAAAAACCAATTAAAGGTGACCCAAAATAAAGAAATCATGGCCAAACGCAGTGGAATTCTCTAATATTTTTTTAAAGGACCCCAGAAGTATAAAACCACCGCTTAAGCTATCAACTTCAGTATTTTCTTGGTCAAGAGTCCAACCACCGCAATGGGGAACCAAAGGCGTCGATGGCCTCCAAACAAGGTGAATTATTAATTTGTCTTCTTAATTTCATGCGATCTGTTAATTACGTTGTTTACTGATCTGATAGTGATTCAGCGATGCAAAATTTCTAGTCTCAGCCTTTTGTTGTTATTCAGATCAATTCGATTTTTAAAGCAGCTGAAGTTAATTGCCGATCAGTACATATGAGTGATCGGAACATATTAATTACTTAAATCTGTCAGTTTGTTTTAGTCTCGATCAACTTTGCTGATTTGACGGTGATTGTCCCTAATAATTCGCTTACCATTGCCACAATCTTTGGTTCAATTACTTCTGACTAGATCGACCTTAAATGTTCTATAATTATTAAATGGAGTAGTGTCATTCTAGGTTGAATTGTTAAGATTACTAATGACCTTCATTTTGTGCAGAGGAACCTCAAAGGATTAAATTCAAATGATTTTATTAGCAGAATGCCAGATGATATTCTCATAATGGTGTTGTCTCGGTTGTCCGTAAAGGAGGCAGTGGTAACCAGCATTCTCTCCACAAGGTGGAGATTCCTCTGGTGTAATCTACAGACATTAAACTTTGATGCCAGGCAAGCTTTAGATAATATAGACAACGATTTTCGGTTTTATCTTTCAGAGCGCTATAAGTACACCAAACAGGTAAATGGTGTCATCCGGAGTTATAATCACCCGACGCTTCATCACTTCCGGATTCGTTTCTATTTGACCTGTGAGTATACTAGCGTCATTGACGAATGGCTTAAGTTTGCCGTAAAAAAGAAAGTAGAGAGTCTTGAACTGGATTTGGAGACAAATCAGAAGAATTATCTTCATAATACTTTTAACTATAGTTTCCCTTCAAGATTATCAGATAAGAGCACATCTATATTTCCATCCGCAAATTTGGAGTCTCTAAAAAAGCTTTACTTGAATAGCGTTAACATGAGGGAATCGGTTCTTGGAGAGTTGCTAACAAAATCTCCACATCTTGAGTCGATTTCCATCCATGGGTCTGGATACTTGACTCATATTCATGTTGGTGGACGAGACCTTAAGTTGAAACACTTTGAAATCGTGGAATGTCCACATGTGGTGTCTGTTTATTTGTCTGATTTTGGAATCGAGTCATTCACCTACGTGGGCCAACCAATAGATTTGCATCTCAGTGGTCTTCCAAACCTTAAAAATGTTGTTATGAGTCAAGGACTTGCAGGGTTGAGTAATACTGTGTTTGGCCAGATATTCTCTTGTGCATCAACCCTACAGACTCTTTCCTTCAAGATATATCATCCTATGGTTAGTAATTCATCTCTAAGAATGTGAATATAACCTTTAACGTTAATTTCTTTTGAGTTTTTCTTGTTTTTTTGCAGAAAATTGCAAAGCCTTATTCCATCCGTCAACTACCAAATATAAGGAAATTAACGCTCACAATTGTTGTTCGAAGAGATAATTGTTTACTCGACTTTGCCTCTTTAGTTAATGTGTTTCCAAATATCCAGACATTTACAATCGAGGTGAGGTATTTACCCTAATTGACGTTGATTATTTACTATAACAACAGCATAACGTGTATCGACGTAATTTTTCAAAATATTTCCCATACCATTTATGAATGCCCGTCCTGAATGTTTCATGGGTTTGGGTTTCTCGCTGGGTCAACTTCTTTTGCCACCTCAGTTTAGGTATTATCGTTGGCAACTATTAGGCTGCAGTAAATGAATGAATCCAACAATCATGAACAGGTTTGTTCATGTCCATTCGTTTAACTACGAATGAACACGCACGACGAAACCCACAGATTTTCTAGTGTTCCTAAATTAGTTATAACTGGTGGAAACTATTAGGCTGTAAATGAATTGAACAAACACGAATGGGTTTGTTCATGTCCATTCATATAACTTTAAACAAACAAGAACAATTAGACCAACTGATTTTCTTATGTTCTTTTTTTATGTTTGTTTGATTGTATTTAAACCAAGGAGACGAAATCCAAATGAACACCACTTAAATTACAAAGGAAATAACAATATGGCAATTTATTATAAATTTAATCAGCATCACATGTTTCATGTAAACAACAATTGTGTAAATTAAAGGCTACACACCCCAGTAATAAAAAAATTTGAATGAATATGTGAACAAACATAAACGGACGGTCACATATGTAAATGAATGACTGGGACATGTGATAAAGTTCTACGTTTAATTAAATGAAAAAAATAAAAATTCTCATGATCGTTACGTTTATTAGATGATGTGTTTAGGTTAATATAAATACGAATCGTGATTTTCAGCTACTCTGCTTTTCACTGATGGGAAGGAGGAGGAAAGCAACGTATAGTGCAGCTGCTCATCACCATGACCACCTCAAGCTTTTCCAAATTTTGGGTTATTATGGAGGAAACGGTGATCTTGAACTTGCTGCGTACATGTTACAAAATGCTAATGCACTTGAGAAGATTGTGATTGATCCTCGAGCACAGCTTGACAAGGCAATCAAAGCTACAAAGGATTTCTCAGAGAACAACGAGGAAGCTGCTCGATCTTCGGCTAGGCTTCGGCTTCCACCATTGTTGCCTCAAGGTGTTGAGTTGGTCATACTCTGATCCTCATTTCAACATTTTCTGTAAACTTTACAAGTATGATGTAAAGTATGCATTGTGCGAATTACTAAAGACCTGGTGTGTTAAAGCAATCTCCCTAAGCCTACCTACTTTGGGAGATTTAGTTGATAAATTATACTAGTTGTGTATGTGGAGTAATGAAGTTGGGATAAGGAAGTAAAAGATTATCTTAGGACTTGCTTTTAATAAAGTGTCTAGGCCCATGGATATACTATTGATAATTCTATCTAGAGTCCAAAGGAATTTGTTATCTGAATGAAAATAACATTAAGATGACAATCCACATTTAAATGTCCTTTATTCCTCAGGTATTACACCAAACTAGTTTTTATGTTTCTCATGATTCAGGTACCAGAAAATAGTATTCTTTAAATGTAAATTGTGGTGACTGTTATTTGCGCACAATGAAGATTGGAAGAGAATTGGAAAACACATAACTAACCTATTCAATGGTTACCATTCTGTGTATTCCTATTTCTCCTTTTATTTACCTATTCCCGGATGACATTATGAAACTGGTAATATGTATGTAACTGACTGATATATTTTGTTTGACTGAGTCACTATGTGGATCATGCCTCCTTGTGATACGTTCCTTGCTTCAACAAAATTATTTAATTAGTCATTTCCTATTAGAGTAGTGGGTCATATTAGGTAGTTACCATGTTTACATGTTCATGTTTAAGTGTTCATGTTTTAGAGTAGTGGTTTATAGTAGCTTTGTAATCCTATTAAGGTTGTTTTTGATAAAAAAAAAAAGATATGCAGAAAAATTGTTTCAAGAATTCTGTCTAATTGCTTTCGGTTTTCCTTCTATTTTCTTTGGTCAACAAATAATTGTTGGAACCACATCATTGGTATCAGAACCGCCGTGATCCCCCTGGACCAGATTTGCTAAACTCTAACCAAAATTGAGTTCTATGAATGGATGAATGAATCCCTTGCAAGACATGGCTATTTTTTGTGATTTTCCCTTCTTAACACAAATTTTCCAAAAACGCTTTTTATTAGTATCATAAGTCCTAACAAAAGCTACCATTCACATTTTGCCTAATTTAATAGTAAAATCACCCTCTAGTGATTTTACTTTGAAGATATTGCAAATTTCATTCAATCTCGGTTTTGTATTTGTCTGAGCCTTATAGAAAGAACTATTCGGTGATCCTTGTCGAATTATAGTTACATAGAAGTCCGTCATAATTGTATGTGCGTGTTGTTCAAAACTAGAGAGTAGTTACATTAATCTGGTTTTACTAATAATTAAAATAAATCAATTATAGAAAATTAATTAGTGGACCGAAAATATAAAATATAAAATCAGGGCCCAATTGGACCATTGATATTCAAGAAAATCAAACCTCGCCTTTAACTTTAGTTAAACACTTGCTTCGGCTTCACTTGTAAGTTTCTTCTTCCATCGCAATGCTTCGAGATGCTCCAATCAACAATTTTTAATCTGATAACTTCAATTTCTAAGTTAACCGAAGTTAATTGCCTATTGGTGCTTGTTATACCTAACAATTTTTTTCCAATAAAAGAATTCTTGATATTTGTTACGATCTAACCCACCATTGCCGTAATCCTACGAGTCAAAGTATACAGAATTATAACCCAATGACGGGGATGTTGACGTGCTTCATGGGTTTTATTATTGTACATGGTCTTTTTTATAATTAAGTATTGTTATTTATTTCGTATTAGTCTAAATTGTTGATATAATTTTATTTACTAGATCTAAAATTAATAAAATTCAATTAATAAAATACATAGCTGAATAATAATAATAATAATAATAATAATAATAATAATAATAATAATAATAATAATAATAATAATAATAATAATAATAATAATAATCATAATAAATATAATATAATAATAATAATCTAAATTTTAATATAAGACTCCATTATCTCTATCAATTCAAACTGGTATGAACAGTGGATATTACAATTTTAGGTTTTTGGCTTTTTTAGTGTATTTTATTTATTATTCTTTTGTAAGTATTTTTTCTAATAAATAAATAACAAATGATTTTTTTAAGTATATGTTTTCTTTTTTTGTTATGAATAATATTTTTGTTTGTCATTCAATTTAACTTTAAATTCTAAATTGGTAACTATATTTTTGCCACTGTGTATTTTGACGGTATGTTATCGCAGACATTGGATCGGTATTGATTTGGTTCGTTACAATACTCGTACGATACATTCACTCGGTATAGAAGTCAACATGTGTTTTACATCGACTAAAAACGATATAAATGGACACTGGAATCAACGCCAATGCTGTTCGAACGGTATCTATCGGTTCAGATTGTCACGACAATTGTACCGATATTCATTTATTGTCACAGACAAAGTTGTATAAATGAAAAACTTTCGAAACCGGAAATCCTAAAAATGAATACGAGTACCATGACCCATCTTGATCGGTACGATACGATAGCAATACGGTGTCAGTTTATCGAAAGAAAAAACAATAAAAATAAATATTGGTATTGCAACTAACGTTGTTCATTTGGTTTCGGTTTGGTACACAACACTAACAACACAATATCTGTCATCAAACAAGAAATCATAAAAATGAATACATATCGGTACCAATGTTGTTCGATTCGGTATGTTATGGTAACGATACGACGTCAGTTTATCGAAAGCAAAAAAGAATAAAAATAAATATTGGTACCGATACATATGTTGTTCAGCCTGTTTCGATTCGATTTAGTACGAGAACAACACAATATTCGTTTTCAATATAATTTATATCGCAATGCCTGAAAAAGATAAACATAGAACGCAAACTAACCGAACCGATACCAACTAAACAACATTGATCCATTTTTATTGTTTCCAACCCATGCAGGGTTTTTCTTTTCAATTACTATATCCAGTGTTGGTATCTAATGAACCGAGCAAATAGCGAATCTATATCAATTAAAAGTGGTTATGAACAGTGGATATTACAATTTTAGGTTTTTGGTTTTTTTAGTTGTATTTTATTTATTATTCTTTTGTAAGTATTTTCTTTAATAAATAAATAACAAATGATTTTTTAAGTATTTGTTTTCTCTTTTTTGTTATGAATAATATTTTTGTTTATCATTCAATTTAACTTTAAATTATAAATTGGTAACTATATTTTTGCCAGTGTAAGTGTATTTTGACAGTATGTTATCGCAGACATTGGATCGGTATTGATTTGGTTCGGTTCGTTACAATACATGTACGATACATGTCACATCCCCCGACCCCATCCTGGGAGCGGGAGCCGCGAACCAGTCATATGGTATCGGTGTTTATTAATTACGCAGCGGAAAATTTTTTTCATCAGGATCGTAGTTAGAAAATAATTTCAAAGTTTATAAAACACCAACTTTTAATATTAAATAAATGGGCTCAAACCCATATTCAATTCAATTGTTTTTTATTGGGATAAACCCAAATAAATAAATAAAACATAAATTTCTTTTTTTATTCAGTTATTTATAGCCACTTTATTTAAGCCTTCAGTGCTCCATAGCTGACTTCTATTATCTTTACAGCAAAGTGCTCCATAGCTGACTTCTATTATCTTTACAGCAAATTTGACCTGAAACACGTTTTGAAAACATTTTTATCAGTAATAAATAATAAATACTGGCGAGTTCATTCCATTTTTTTATAAAGTATATTGTTATACTTTACAGCATTAAGAGTTTTTATATTTGTTTATATTTACCCAACTCAATCAGTATTTGTCACATGATGGAAGTTCCGATGTGACAGTGGTCATATCACTCATTGGCTCACTTTCGTCCAATAGTGAATTTATCTAGTAATTATATCTTACTATTATTCAAAGTATCTGTCACTGTCACTGGGCGATTCCCGTTACGGTGGTCATATCACTGTTGATCATTCTTTCAACTAGTGAACTAGTGAACTAGTGAATGGGGTCATAACACTGTTGATCATTCTCTCAACTAGTGTTTGTGGTCGTATCACTGTTGATCGTTCTCTCAACTAGTGACTATGGTTATAACACTGTTGATCATTCTTTCAACTAGTGCCTGGTCATATCACTGTTGATCATTCTCTCAACTAGTGATGTTTATCAAATAATATATACCAAATCCCACATATCGGGTTTTGAAATAATGTATAACCGATATATATATATCTTAGTTAAATATATAATTGACATATACGGTTAAATTTTATTATGATATACATTAAGGTTTAGGGTTTATGGTTTATAATATACTATTTTAAATATTAAATATAATATTTAAACCATATTTAACTATTAAGTATAATACTATTTTTAAATAACAAAGCCATAATCTATTTTAATATATTTAATATATTATTATTTGTTCAAAATGTAGATTGAAAGTAACGTTTGCAATATACAACTTAGAATTATATATTATATTTTATATACATATTTGATATGTATATTTTAATTTCTGTTGGAAACTACGAAGAACACAGGTATTTAAGTTGTTCTTAAGATCACCATGTGTTTTTGATTTTATTGTTCCTAGATAACCTTCACTATTAAGTGATGGATTGCATATAGTGTTTTACATTTACCTATAGAAAATGTATTTAAACATTTTTAGCTTGCACAAATTCTATATTTGGTGCTTTTAGTGTGATAATTGTTGGATCGTTGTATGACCCTAAATAGTCAGTTAAGGCAGTTCATCTTTGTGTACAAAGGCGGAATCAGTGTAAACAAAGTAACAACAGTTTTTCCTCTTTAATTCCTCTTTATATTACTGAAATCCAAGCTTTTACAATGATTTCTGACAAAAATCCGGCAGCACCTCAGCTTAGATTTCGCTCCAACCGATACCAACTGAAATCACACAACAAGGTATATATAGTACATCTGATTTCACTCCAAACAGCCAGGAGCGAAACCACTTGTGTGAACTTCGGGCGAAATCATCCTAACATGTGCACCAGGAGCGAAATTAACAGGCTATCTGATTTCGCTCAGAATGACATAAATGTCATCTTGAGCGAAATCTCACTCTAAACATACAAATCCTATTTTTCGACTCCGTACAACTTATCTAGACCTAAGACTCGATACAGACGTAGTTAACAGACATTCAGTGCACCAACAGACTCCCCCTTGGATGTTGACGAAGTCTTCAGCTCCGAGTCTTCAGTGTTGGTCTTTTCTTCAACTCTATCTTCACATCGTAAAAACTCTATCTTCACAGGTTCAGGTTCTTGACCTAGCCCATCTTCAAACTCCCCTTTGACTGTTGATCCAGACTCCCCCTTTCACAGACTCCCCCTCTCAGTATGCTGGAATCTGAGATCTAGATCTGGTTCAATCGTTAACACTTTGTTGCCGTGGGAATGATAAGTCCAAAACCTGTGTCTCAAACATCAAACATTACAAACTTATCTTTTCACAAAAACACACAGTCTATCAGTTCTAGAAATCCACTCAAGTATTCAGGTCCAAGTTAATGACCCTGATTACTTAATTAATCTACCAAGTCCAACTTAATGACCTTGGTTGATCTTTTGACAACACAGACTGATTTTGTTAAACATTTTCAAACATTTTCTGAAAAATGTAACAAGCATCAAATTAATGAACTTGTTTTAACTTGTAAGTCACTCAAACTCTGTCAAAGTAAGCTCTCCTCATTCTTCAGCTCAGAACTTTTCCTGCATCCGCCTTAATCTTTGAGAATCCAACGATTAACTCTCCACTTTGATTTGTCAAAAATAACGCAGAAATGAAAAATCTTTTTGGATTTTAATAAAGTGTTCTAAACTAGGAAATGAAATACAGAAACTTAAATTGCAGAATGTAAAGAAATTAAACTATTTACAAACATATTTTTGGCGAGCGTGTCAGGGAATCATATCAGCTTATTAGACAAATTACAAGTACCGTTAAGCTTCATTTCATGCTCAGAATTAAACAATTCACGTCGATTGTCGATATACTGATCCAATTTAAATTCTCACACAAATTTCAATCTATTTAGGATACGATTTAGATGTTTTATGAACTTAGCTCATTCATGTGTCCCACCCCTTGAATATACTCTCGTATCCAGAATCTCAAATATTCAGTCTTACAGGTGAGTATACCACAGATGATATCTGTCAGGGGTTAAATGCGAGGGCCGTGAGAGCTCAGGTCGTTACTTCCGTATACGCAAAGAGATGACGGCTTCGACTTTTCGGTGTGTCCCCTTTAGAGGATCTTTTAGTCACCAAGCCCGACGTGTATCCAACCTACCTAGGACACGTGGCGACACGCAGAGGAAGCAGGTCTCCTCCCGCGACGCGGGAGAGGTCCACCTGGCCTATATAAGGGTCGGGTCTCGGACAGAAACATTCGCTCACTTTCGAACTTTTTTTGAATTGATCCTCTGATCCCTTGTTACTCTGTTTCTCTATATTCTCGTGTAATACCCTAATCACTGAAATGATACCCTATCCGTAGCGGATGTCAAAGTGCTGCCTGGATAAGGCTATATTTTGTTAACTATGTTGTGGTTTTGATCTCGTGATTATCGTTAAAGTTTGAGTTGGGTTTATACATTAATACGGATTACCTTCCGCGAAATTAGGGGTTAGAATCAGAAGGCTTAAATTCACTGATATAGTAGCTGCTTAATTATAAGAAGTCTTGAAGCAATAAAATCAAGAGGCTTAGAACCAGGACAATTGACTTACAAGAAGGTTAAGGCTCGAGAATTATAAGCTAGCAAGGTGAGTTCGCCTGAACCGTATCTAGAACAGGATGTGTTGTTCCATCTGATTGGTGATAATTAACTATGGAATCGACTATTTATAGCATATGTGATATTTGGCAATGATTGATAGGTTGATTGAGGGTTGATTGTATGTATCAGATTTAGCCACTAGAGTTTGTATACATAACCTGGTTATGTGAACATACTGTGCTTACTCTGTTCTTATCTATTTGCCATGATTTTATCAGATTGATGTTATAGTCGATAAATGCATGTTTTGAATAAACTCATTTGTGTTCATGAACAAACCAGTTTATACTAAGTCCCAAATATTTTTCGGGCACACATCCCAGGTGCCATCTGTTTGCAGGAATTGCAGACATTGATACTAGCATATGAAGAGATAGAAGTCTAGAGGGCTGCTGAAAAGTTAGATCGTTGTTATAGTTAAACTGGTGTAATACTATTGTGTAATATGAGAGACGCATAATACTCTTTAATATTTAAATAAAATTTAAAAATTCCGTTGTAAATGCTCTGATTACTATGTGTTTTATGTATCTGACGCATAACACTCTCCAGAGCTTATCATGGGATACTGGTGTTAGAAGTTGGTATCAGAGCCATAGTTTAAATGAACCAGGTACAAGGATAGTATCTAGACTTAAACTAGGAGAAGCGGTTTAAAGATAAGCTTTGAGATAAGTAATTTGTCCGCATAAGTTTAGGGTAATAGGTGTTAGTATCATGTGGGGGGAAATGACTAGAACATTGCAAGTAAATTGATAAGTAGTAACACCTGGCCATTGTTGTTTCTTGTTTATCTGTACTATTTTGTTCTAGATCATAATCCATCATCTGAATACTAATTCCTTGTTCCCTTATGTAGGATTTAACTATGGCAAGTGGAGGAAGTACTCAGGGTTGGGGTCGTCGTAGACCGCGTAGACAAATTAGGTCACCCGTGAACAACGATGATGATATTGGACCCGAGGCACAACAGTTTACTGCACCACAATTTCAGGCAGCTGTGGCTAGCATCATTAAAGATGATTTACCTGAAATTATAGCTGAAGTTATAAACACCACTAGAGGTCATGCAAACCACAACAATGATGACGATGGACAGAACGAACTTCTTAATAACACTAATGAAAACGGAAACGTCGTCATAGAAACTGAACCTAAGGAGGGATGTTCATACAAAGCCTTCATGAGATGTGATCCCCCAATATTTGATGGTAAAAAGGATGCCATGGCCACTTTTCAGTGGGTCCATGAGATGGAAGTTGTTACTAACATCAGTTGATGCACACCCACGCAAGCAGTCGTGTATGCCACTCACTCATTCAGGCCTGAGGCATTATTCTGGTGGGATAATGTCAAACAAGCTAAAGGACCTGGAGTTTCAGCTGCTTTAACTTGGAATGAGTTAAATCAACTTATTATGGAGAAATTATCGCAACCCCGTCCCCTAATTACCCGGAAACGGGAGGCTACAGCCATTTTCGGTGGTATCGGTGTTTTTCATTTTGGCAGCGGAATTTACATCGGGACCGTAGTTAGGAAATATTTTATCAGAGTAAAATACTACGCTTTTATAATATTAAACACATGGGAAAATCCCAAGTTTCAATTACACACATTTTATAGGGATAAACCCTATTTTTTTTAAATAAAACATCTCTTTATTTTAGGTAACTTTATAGCCACTTTTCCAAGCCTTCAGTTCTGTCCAGCTGGCTTCAATTTGGCTTTCACATGTTGTTACCTGAAACGCGTTTAAAAACTTTTGTCAGTGGGAAATACTGGTGAGTGAATCCCAGTTTAATCAAGATAAGTAAAACCATTGTACAGTATTAAGGGCGGTCGCGCAATTACATTTGTTTCCATCTACTTTTATTACCACCGATGGTACTGTCAACCCGACTTGTGGTCATGCTACTACTCACAATGTAGTAACAAATTTTGTATACAAAAACCCCAACATACCGTCGATAATTGTAGAATACAAATACTCAATCACTGTTTAATATGATGTTAATCATATGAGGTTTTGTAAAAACAGTTTGCAAAAAGGAGATTACTCACATTGCTGTCTTAGGGTTTTCCATAAGGATTTCCCGGTGATTATCTATTAATTACACAAATGCACACGCGTTAGTATAATAACCCAATGTTTACATTAGTAATACCCTCCCTGAGACGACATTCCAACGACTACGTCGGGCAGAACCACGACAGCCGTTACGGAACCTTGGATCAATTGGGAAGCGTATCTAATACGTAACCGGGGTTATGATACTTACAACGCGGCAGAACTTCATTATTTAGGGGGGTATTATGCCCGAGAATAGTGCCTACACTATAGAATTTTGAGAGAGAAAGTTAATTGTGGGACGAACTGTGAACTAAGGCCTGCGTAAGCCGAAGGGTGATCCTTCGCGGCCCGCGACACAGGGTTGTAGGGACTAGCTATGATGTGACAACCCCATATTTCAAGGTCTTTCTCCTACGCATCACTCGTTTTACAATTTGTTTTACGTGGTGTCATATGTAGTCTAGTTGGGTGATTAAGTATTGTTACGTTTGGATGTTTGGGGTGCACAACACACCTGACTTGAAAGAGACGGGATGAAGAACAAATACTAGTGGCCCAATTATTTAACAGCTTTCAATAGCTTGTATGTCGGCCCATGTATTAGCGGCCCAATCAAGCTACTAAAATTCATATTGCATGTGATAATGAATAAGGTGGTCAGCCAGTTATCTCTTGGCTCAATAAAGCAGCCATGTGCTAATGACCAACAATTGAGATCAGACCAGTATTACTTCGTCACATTGGTATTTGATCTAATTACATGGTTCCATAATATCACTCGGCCCAAGAAATTGCATGTGAATAGTTCTTGAATTTGTTTAATGTTTTAACTATCAAGATGGCTATCAAGACAGTCAATGGATAGCCATGTGAATATTTGGTGGGCGGCCCCATAATTGTGGTTTGTAGTCACGTGATAATTGTTTGGTCCAATAACCTTCGCCGCAAACTATCTTCAATGAAAGAGAGTGAGAGTTCGTCGGAAGGGGGCTTTCGGCCCAACCCTTTGATATTAAGGGCATAACCCTTGGCAATCAGTTACATATAGTACCGAAACCCCATCATTACGCGGCCCAAGTAAAGCCCGAAGATCTGGCCCGAAACACTATATGTCTCGCACACCCTCATGCCCTCATAATCTTCCTGAACGTAAAACTTAAGAAAACCCTATCCCCTCCTTTCTATTCGGTGATCGACGGCAGCAGGGAGGATTGTCGATGGCAGCTTGGAAGACTCCTTTTCCCTTCTAAAGCTCTCCCTCGTTCTAGCATGATCTTCCCTCCTCACTTTACATATCGCGGTTAGTCTACGATCGTTGTCTAGTCTCGTTATTTACTGATTTAATGTGTGAATGAATCATGGCTGTGTTTTCTGTCGTAGGATGAAACTGATAGCATAGGGGTTAGACGTGATGACTAGTGGAATCGGTATTGTATGTGTGTTACGTATATGATTGAATCATGTGCCTTGTAAAGATTGATAGATGTTCAAGAAAGAGTGCATGAGATTAACTTGGCTGTGTTGTATATTTGCAATGGGTATTTATATTGTTAACTGATGAACAATGGTGTTACGTACATGAGAATGATCATGACTATGTGAATAGTCATGAAGCCTAGATTGTTTATATGAAACTTGGATCTGAATGATAGGCATTGTGTTAATCGAATGATTATTACCATACTGATTACATGATTATGATGAATGATTAGGATCTTAGTGGGTGTTGACTGTGATGATTTGATTCAAATAAATGCTTAATCTAAATTTTGTTAATAAACTATTGATGAGTAGAGGTTTCGTGAACGATTGGAAAGTGGCTTTGGGAATGTAACTGATTCGTATTGGGTATTGGAAGGGATCACCTTCAAACTGTTTCGGGCTTTTGGGATGAGAGGGTAATGCACAAAGGTAACTTGGGCCTTACATTTTAATCGGGCCATATTATATTTTAATTCCACACTTAAAATTTGGCTGGACGTTAACTGAAAGAAAAGCCACAACTGACCGATTACATATTTGGGCTTTGTGAGCACAGTGATCGGCAATACGTGTATGCTCATATTTATGCCTTGGTTTATGACTTTATATAAGTTTTGTTTGTTAAATTGACACATGATGGCTGCGTTTAGACTAATAGAATGGGTCCGTTTGTGAGGGATTAAAACTGGGCGTGGGGTTAGGGAATTAATATTCCCCACTCCAAAGTGATAATGTGTATAACTTAACTTGTTCTACATAAACATAGGATAGGTGTGCATGATTCATTTTCGAACATGAGTGCTGCTAGTATGGGCCGAAGTTTAGTGGCTGGTATGACTTAAAGTCCTAAATGAGTACTAACAATGGGCTGTAAAATGGATTATGGGACGATGAGTGGTCGTGGATAGTGCAAAACTTAAGTGAATTATTAACATGATTAATAATGTATTCTTGTGTCGCTAGATTGATTGTATGACCTGAACTACGTGCTACATGTACAGTAATTGTGTGGTATGTGAACAAATTGTAGACGAAACATAAAACTGATTACTATTGGTAACCATGTTAGGACGTGAGTAATCAACTGTTAGCAAGTAGCTAGTCTTGCCGAGCAAACCAAAGGTGAGTTCACTACATTCGAGCATGCGTCCCAGTGGTTGGGGACAGTCAGTAGATATCCCGTGGAGGGATAAGTCTTTTGGGTAAAAACGGGTATATTGGTTAATATTCTCACCTATCATTCTTGTAAGTCCCTTATTATGTTACCTGGAGGGTAACGGGTATTAGTTGGTAGCGCTACTTAGGTTTGGCACCCTCACACCGCTCCTAGGTAGGACGGATGTGAACTAATGACCCAGTCGTGGCCCAGTACTAGATAGGAGTACGTGGGAAGGGCAGTCATGTATTTCAGGAGCCGTCTTGTTCGGAATTGAGATATTAACAATATTACTTGCATTGGTTATTGAACTGTTTTACATACAACTGGTAACAAACGCTTTCTAAAACTGTGAACTCGCCAGCTTTGTCTGATACACTTGTTGCATGCTCGCAGGTCGTTAGATTTCTTGGATGTGGAACTTGCTGTTTGGAGCGGTTTGAGTGGTCATGGGTCGTGCTGATTGGATACACTTATTGGAATATTGGTTTTCATGTAATTGTGTTGAGAATATTTAAATTATGGTTTTGATAACGCTTCCGCTGAACACATTGGTTTTTCGTATAAACTCATGTTGGAATTTTATAATTAAATAGAGAGAGTTTTATTTTGAAACTTGTGGGCTCAATGTAATTAGTGGCTCATTGTCAGTTCGTCACACGCCTATCAGGGACACTCCCTAGGTGGTATTTTGGGGGTGTGACAGTTTGGTATCAGAGCCACTGGTTATAGTGAACTTGGTTTTAAAACGTTTTTGTAAAACCAGTCTATAACCGAACAGTTCTGAATACGTGAATACGACCATGACACTCAGCTCCAGATTGCAAGGTTCGTCTTTCTCACTTGTTGCAAACATTACATGACTAGTACACATTTGTTTATGATGTAACATATGAACACACACTTATCACTATAACATGATGGCATGGATTGCTTGCTTACTTTATGATGTATGGATAGTATGCCTTAGTCCCTGGAATTTTGTGATCATGTTACTGTGACAACCTTCGTTCGACATCTGAGTTTGAGGAACCATTTGACATGAGTTAGGAGGAGCTGAGATGGGCATGCAAATCACAATATTATTGTGGGTGCACACATAATAATAACGTGGGGTGCATGCGAGTCCCAGTGAGGCTTAACGAGTGAAAAAGGGGTTCTGTCCCGTTATTTGATCGATGTGAAACACAACAGTCTATAGGAGTCATAGCAGTGATTGTCTCCTACTCGAACATGATCTTATCACTCCTTTCCGAATCCTTACGAATCTCGATGCTAGCAAGTATTACCTGAACACCCATCTGAACACCTAGCGAACTGTGTAGAATGTTAGGTGCTTGTACGAACGTCCCTGAGATGGATGCCTCCGTGTCAAATGATTGGTCTATACCTTCCTCACCTATCTTTGTTTGTTAGAACCTAGCGCGTTAACGTCTTAGACCCTGAAGTGCGATCACTTCTGCAACGGTCTGGAATCATACCGTGTATTACTCAGTCAACTCGCAAGAACGATGGAGAAGAGGATGAGCGTAATACCTTACCAACCTTAATATTGGACGACCCTGATTACCAGCAACGGACATCAGCAGTTTGACGCTAATCGAATCTTTAACCCTGGTAGGCGACTTATGGGAGTCGACTCTTACAAATCAATTGAGGCATAAGCGGTGACAACTGATTACAGTGTGGAATGTGTGACTACCAGCACAGTGATTAGCACTTTAGGGCGTGGCACAGAATGTGTAAAGATGGACTTGGTTGGTGAAAGATCGTAGGGTTCCGTTTCAAGCAACGACATTAGAGGCAACAATCATGGCAACACCAGGGTACTTGTAATAGTGGCCTACAGTATGGAAATGAAGGTGCCTACAGCATGGATTGGCCGTTGATAATTCAAAACGACAACAACCAAGGGAACGACGGCAGTACTCGTAACGAAAACAACACTGGAAAGGATGCTCAAGGAAGGACATTTAGTATTGGCATAGGCGATGCCAGGCATAATAACAACACGATAGCTTGGATGGATAGCTATTCGCTTCGTCTCTGATCTGTTTGCCCCGATGCTTCTTGATGCCGAACCTGTTGTGAAATTGACTGATCGAAAGACAATTGAATCCTCATATGTTTGCTGGGTTGCAAACTCGACCTTGTGGGACAAGTGTACGACATTGACCTTCCTTCTGCTATCCTTGATGGGCTCGATGCAGTAGTTGTGTAGATTGGTTATCTAGATATCGCGTAGATATACCTTGTGGGAAGGAATTTTGTGTCACATTATACTTTGAAGTATTAGAGTAGTGTAAAGGTTAGCATCGTTCCGCAATGAAAGCTCAGAAGTGTCTACGGAGGGATTACCCCGCTATGTTAGCAATCGTTACTGATGTTAAGGCTAAGGAAAAGAGGATCGAGGATCCACCAATTGTTCGTGACTCCTCTCGGTGTGCTACTCGAAGAACTTTCAGGTTTACTTTCACCACTATTAGTCGGAATCTCAGTTGATCTCACGACAGAGGCAGCTCTGAATACTCGTACTCTTTCCATCTTGCACCAGGAGGTTGCAAGAGCTGTCTAATCAACTACAGGAACTATAGAACAGGGTTTGGTCAGACCTAGTTTTTTTTTCGCTTTGAGGAGCCCCAGTGATATCTGTGAAGATAAGCCTTTTCGTATGTGTACTGACTATCGAGAACTCAACAAAGTGACAGACAAGAACCGTTTGCCTCGACCATGTATTGACAACCTGTTGACTAGTTGCAAGGGTTAAGCTCCTATTCGAAGTTTGATTGATGAACGAACCAACATCGAATGGAAGTCCAATGGGAGAATGTTCCTAAAACGGCGTACCAAACGTAATGCGGCCATTGCGACTTTGTATTCCGTGACCTTTGGGTTAACTAACACACTAGCAGTTTTATGGATCACATAAATCGACCGTGTTTATTGAGGACATTCTGATTCATTACCAGGAGAAAGGGACATCATGGACGACACCTGTATCTTATCTTAGAGCTCCTTAGGGAGGAGTCATTACGTGTGAATTCTTGTTTAATGTAACATCCAGATTCGAGAGATGCATTTTGATCATGTAACCAACGAAGTGGGGATACGCGTGGGTCATGCTAGGAGCCATTTTGTTAGAAGCTGATTGACACCAAAGATTCCTTCGGGGGTACAACAATTTCTTGGTTTCGTTGGATGCTGTTGTAGATTCAGCACAGAATATTCGAAGATCGCGCAGCTTAACTCCCTTAAGCACAACAGGGTGCTATGTTCGTGGGAGACAAAACAGGAGAGCGTCTTTTAAGCTTTCGAATCCCAACTCTGCAATGCTCTGTGCATCGTCTTCGCCCGAGGGTGCGAGTGACCTACTGGTATACCTTAAGGGTTCGAATCAGAGTCCCAGCTACACATTGATGCAACACGAGAAAATGATGGCTTACGTAGTGGATTTACAAGAAGAGTTACACGAGACCCAACCTGTGGTGGAATCCATGGTCTTTGGATTTATGTTGGAGGCATTACTTGGACGGTACCAAATGCACTACTTAGACCGATCACAAGAGCCTCCTGTGTACCCTTGTTTAGGAAGAGCTAATCATGTAATAGCATCACTGGATGGAACTTTTGAATGATTACGACTGTGAAACCTGAACGTGCACGAGCTTGCAGCTCACTTTTGACTCTAACTTACCTGATTAGACTCGCTCTGTTCAAACTGGAAAACTGAAGGAAGAGAATTTTCAAGTTGAACCTATGCGGGGCATAGAGAAGCAACCTTTGACAGGTCGAACGAAACTCGCTACCTCATGGAACGAATATGGATCTCATTACGCGGCAACTGTAGGGAATTTGTGTTGAGCGAAGCACACCGGCCTCGACATTCTAGTCGTCTGGGTTTTGATGAGAGACACTAGAATCCATTAACCTTGTACCGGTGATCGGGCAAGAAGGCCCACCCAGCAATGCATGTGAATGATGTTTGACTTGTGGGAACGTCAAGGTGGAGTATCAGCAACCAGCAACACCCATATGGAAGTGAGAACACACTGTCCTAGATTTTGTCGCTAGTCTACTTACAACTTGAGATGGAACCAGCACACTTTATCGCAATCAAGGAAACTGACGAGTCTTCACAGCTTGTGGATATTCCTCTGTGAGAGGTGGCTATTTAGGCACGAGGTGCCAACTCCTATTATCGCTGACTTTGAGCTATACCCGATTTATGACAGGCAATACACAACACCCTTGGCTCCTGTCTAGACATGAGCATTGCTTATCACCGTCGGGTAAACGGTCATAGTAAACGACCCCCCCCCCCGACATACGAAGACATGCTGTGAGCATGTGCGTGATTGACTTTAGTAAGCATTTGGGAAGGACACTTATCCTTGGGTGAGCTTTATTGCAGCCGTTACTGTATTAGTATGCATGCAGCTCTGTTTGAGGAGTCGCATGGACAGTAACGCTAACCTCCTTGTTGGATTAAGGTGGGTGACAACGTAATCGCGGGCCAAGGACTTATATTTGAAACTCTTAGGAAGATTGTTTGGATCAGAAATCGTTTGGCGGCAACGAGTGACCGTCAACAAAGTTGATAAGCTTGGGAAACACTGGGAATTCGTTGTAGGCGACCGTATCATGCTGAAAATCTCACCCTGGGAGGGTGTAATACGCTTGGGAAGCGTGACAAGTTTAATTTACGTACGATGAGTTATTCAGAATTCTGGAAGGAATCGACAACATGGTTTACAAACTCGAATTACCTGACGAATTAGGAACATTTATGATGTCATTCATGGCCCGAACCTGAAGAAGCGTTTGTTCAATAAAACGCCTACGGTACCATGGTTGAGGAACCCATCGTTAACACAGTCGACTTTCAATCGTGAGAGTTCGCTGGTACTCAAGACGTGGACCGGAGTTTATGTAGGAACGCAATGGTCGGAGTAAGCTCTATTATCCTCGATTGTACAAACAGTTGAATCTACTTCTGATGTCATTGGCGAATTTCGGGACGAAATTCCCTTTCAAGTTGGGGATGATGTGGCACCCGAGGAAATTCCACAGTCATCCTGATCTATCACCTCACTACTTTTGGGTTACTTTTCAAATTTCGGGACGAAATTTCTTTCAAGTTGGGGATGATGTGACAACCCCATATTTCAAGGTCTTTCTCCTACGCATCACTCGTTTTACAATTTGTTTTACGTGGTGTCATATGTAGTCTAGTTGGGTGATTAAGTATTGTTACGTTTGGATGTTTGGGGTGCACAACACACCTGACTTGAAAGAGACGGGATGAAGAACAAATACTAGTGGCCCAGTAATTTAACAGCTTTCAATAGCTTGTATGTCGGCCCATGTATTAGCGGCCCAATCAAGCTACTAAAATTCATATTGCATGTGATAATGAATAAGGTGGTCAGCCAGTTATCTCTTGGCTCAATAAAGCAGCCATGTGCTAATGACCAACAATTGAGATCAGACCGGTATTACTTCGTCACATTGGTATTTGATCTAATTACATGGTTCCATAATATCACGCGGCCCAAGAAATTGCATGTGAATAGTTCTTGAATTTGTTTAATGTTTTAACTATCAAGATGGCTATCAAGACAGTCAATGGATAGCCATGTGAATATTTGGTGGGCGGCCCCATAATTGTGGTTTGTAGTCACGTGATAATTGTTTGGTCCAATAACCTTCGCCGCAAACTATCTTCAATGAAAGAGAGTGAGAGTTCGTCGGAAGGGGGCTTTCGGCCCAACCCTTTGATATTAAGGGCATAACCCTTGGCAATTAGTTACATATAGTACCGAAACCCCATCATTACGCGGCCCAAGTAAAGCCCGAAGATCTGGCCCGAAACACTATATGTCTCGCACACCCTCATGCCCTCATAATCTTCCTGAACGTAAAACTTAAGAAAACCCTATCCCCTCCTTTCTATTCGGTGATCGACGGCAGCAGGGAGGATTGTCGATGGCAGCTTGGAAGACTCCTTTTCCCTTCTAAAGCTCTCCCTCGTTCTAGCATGATCTTCCCTCCTCACTTTACATATCGCGGTTAGTCTACGATCGTTGTCTAGTCTCGTTATTTACTAATTTAATGTGTGAATCATGGCTGTGTTTTCTGTCGTAGGATGAAACTGATAGCATAGGGGTTAGACGTGATGACTAGTGGAATCGGTATTGTATGTGTGTTACGTATATGATTGAATCATGTGCCTTGTAAAGATTAATAGATGTTCAAGAAAGAGTGCATGAGATTAACTTGGCTGTGTTGTATATTTGCAATGGGTATTTATATTGTTAACTGATGAACAATGGTGTTACGTACATGAGAATGATCATGACTATGTGAATAGTCATGAAGCCTAGATTGTTTATATGAAACTTGGATCTGAATGATAGGCATTGTGTTAATCGAATGATTATTACCATACTGATTACATGATTATGATGAATGATTAGGATCTTAGTGGGTGTTGACTGTGATGATTTGATTCAAATAAATGCTTAATCTAAATTTTGTTAATAAACTATTGATGAGTAGAGGTTTCGTGAACGATTGGAAAGTGGCTTTGGGAATGTAACTGATTCGTATTGGGTATTGGAAGGGATCACCTTCAAACTGTTTCGGGCTTTTGGGATGAGAGGGTAATGCACAAAGGTAACTTGGGCCTTACATTTTAATCGGGCCATATTATATTTTAATTCCACACTTAAAATTTGGCTGGACGTTAACTGAAAGAAAAGCCATATTTGGGCTTTGTGAGCACAGTGATCGGCAATACGTGTATGCTCATATTTAGGCCTTGGTTTATGACTTTATATAAGGTTTGTTTGTTAAATTGACACATGATGGCTGCGTTTAGACTAATAGAATGGGTCCGTTTGTGAGGGATTAAAACTGGGCGTGGGGTTAGGGAATTAATATTCCCCACTCCAAAGTGATAATGTGTATAACTTAACTTGTTCTACGTAAACATAGGATAGGTGTGCATGATTCATTTTCGAACATGAGTGCTGCTAGTATGGGCCGAAGTTTAGTGGCTGGTATGACTTAAAGTCCTAAATGAGTACTAACAATGGGCTGTAAAATGGATTATGGGACGATGAGTGGTCGTGGATAGTGCAAAACTTAAGTGAATTATTAACATGATTAATAATGTATTCTTGTGTCGCTAGATTGATTGTATGACCTGAACTACATGCTACATGTACAGTAATTGTGTGGTATGTGAACAAATTGTAGACGAAATATATGGTTCATTTGCACATAAAACTGATTACTATTGGTAACCATGTTAGGACGTGAGTAATCAACTGTTAGCAAGTAGCTAGTCTTGCCGAGCAAACCAAAGGTGAGTTCACTACATTCGAGCATGCGTCCCAGTGGTTGGGGACAGTCAGTAGATATCCCGTGGAGGGATAAGTCTTTTGGGTAAAAACGGGTATATTGGTTAATATTCTCACCTATCATTCTTGTAAGTCCCTTATTATGTTACCTGGAGGGTAACGGGTATTAGTTGGTAGCGCTACTTAGGTTTGGCACCCTCACACCGCTCCTAGGTAGGACGGATGTGAACTAATGACCCAGTCGTGGCCCAGTACTAGATAGGAGTACGTGGGAAGGGCAGTCATGTATTTCAGGAGCCGTCTTGTTCGGAATTGAGATATTAACAATATTACTTGCATTGGTTATTGAACTGTTTTACATACAACTGGTAACAAACGCTTTCTAAAACTGTGAACTCGCCAGCTTTGTCTGATACACTTGCTGCATGCTCGCAGGTCGTTAGATTTCTTGGATGTGGAACTTGCTGTTTGGAGCGGTTTGAGTGGTCATGGGTCGTGCTGATTGGATACACTTATTGGAATATTGGTTTTCATGTAATTGTGTTGAGAATATTTAAATTATGGTTTTGATAACGCTTCCGCTGAACACATTGGTTTTTCGTATAAACTCATGTTGGAATTTTATAATTAAATAGAGAGAGTTTTATTTCGAAACTTGTGGGTTCAATGTAATTAGTGGCTCATTGTCAGTTCGTCACACGCCTATCAGGGACACTCCCTAGGTGGTATTTTGGGGGTGTGACATATGACCGGTCATCACTTATAGGCTCGACACGGATGGTGACACGTGGCAGCCTGGGGGCTCGCCCTGGTGGCTGGCTGTCGCGCGGCAAAGCCTTCGCCGCCTGCGAGCGACCCCATTTTCTTGTTTTTATTTAATTTTTAATTATATAAGGTATTTAGGGCTCGGTTTTCGCATATGGGGTGTATTTTAAGACATATAGGGACACTTTAAATATTTTAGGGGTGTCAGAAAAATTTTGGAGGGTTGTTATATCCTCCCCACCTTGTTTTAGAACTCGTCCTCAAGGTCTACTGAATAGGTGTGGATATTTTCTTTCCATTTCTGATTCAATCTCCCAAGTGTATTCTCGTACTCTTTTGGAGTCCCATTTCACTTTGACTAAAACCAACCTTTTGTGTTTGAGATTCTTGACTTTCTTGTCTTCAATCTGTAGAGGCCTCTCTACAAATTTAAGTTGTTCATTTACCTCTATGTCCTTAAGAGGTACTATTAGGGATTCATCGGCCAAGCACTTTTTGATATTGCATACATGAAATACATCATGTATTCCTGCCATTTCCTCTGGCAGTTGTAGCTGATACGCTACAGGTCCTATTCTTCTAATAATCTCAAAGGGTCCAACATACCTGGGGCTTAGCTTTCCCCTTTTGATGAAACTTACAACTCCTTTCCAGGGAGAAACTTTCAATAATACCTTGTCTCCTACCTGAAATTCCAGCGGCTTTCGCCTGTTATCAGCATAACTCTTTTGTCGGTCACGTGCTGCTTTCAGTCGTTCCTTGACTTGGATAATCTTGTCAGTTGTTTCTTGTACTATTTCTGGTCCAGAAAGTTGCTTTTCTCCGATCTCTGCCCAACAGACTGGGGTTCGACACCTTCGTCCATAAAGTGCTTCGAATGGTGCAGCATTGATACTTGTGTGATAACTATTATTGTAAGAAAATTCTATTAATGGTAAGTGATCATCCCAATTACCTCCGAAATCAATTACACAAGCTCTAAGCATATCCTCCATAGTCTGAATTGTCCTTTCGCTTTGTCCGTCCGTTTGAGGATGATAAGCTGTGCTTAGATTTAACTTGGTTCCCATTGCTTTTTGGAAACTTGTCCAAAAATGAGAGGTAAAACGGCTATCTCTATCAGAAACAATTGATAAAGGAATTCCATGTAATGAAACTATTTCAGTTACATACAACTTAGCTAATTGTTCCATACTAAAGGGTTCTTTCATTGGTGGGAAATGAGCTGATTTGGTTAACCTGTCTACAATCACCCAGATTATATCATTACCTTTCCTTGTTTTGGGTAATTTGGTAACAAAATCCATTGTTATCCACACACTGGCATTTCGAGTTGCTACAATAAACATGAGGGTTTCTGATGATCAGCTTTAACTTGCAAACAGGTTAAACACTTAGAAACATAAGCTGCTATATCCTTCTTCATTCCTATCCACCAGAAATTCTTTCTTAAATCCTGATACATTTTATCATTTCCAGGATGCATCGTATATTTAGACTTATGGGCTTCTTCTAATATACAGTGGCGTAGGTTTCCTAATTTGGGTATCCACATTCTTTTCTTGTGGAATCTCCAAATTCCATATGTTCCTTGTTCTAATTCCTTAATCATTCCTTTCAAATTCTCAATATCATCCTTGATTACTGATTCTTTTGCTTTTCTAATCCGTTCATTTAAATCTACTTATAGATTTAATTTAAGAGAACGTATTCTTTTTGGCTTTTCATGATACTTTCGACTTAAAGTATCAGCCACTACATTTGTCTTTCCTGCATGATACTGGATATTACAATCATAATCACTAAGTATTTCCATCCAGCGTCTCTGCGTCATATTCAACTCCTTTTGTCCAAAGACATACCTTAAACTCTTATGGTCGGTGAAAATGGTAAACTTACTACCGTAAAGGTAATGTCTCCAAATCTTAAGGGCAAAAATTATAGCTCCTAATTCTAAATCATGGGTTGAATAATTCTCTTCATGATTCTTAAGTTGTCATGCATAAGCTATAACCTTTTGTCGTTGCATCAACACACATCCATAACCTAACTTAGAGGTGTCACAATAGACTACAAAGTCTTCAGTTCCTTATGGTAACGCTAGTATGGGTGCATTGGATAGTCTTTGCTTAAGTTTTCTAAAGGCTTCTTCTTGTTTCGGTCCCCACTCAAACTTAACAGATTTACAGGTTAGCTTAGTTTAGGGAATGCCTATTCTAGAAAAGTCTCGAATAAACCTCCTATAATAACCGGCCAATCCTAAGAAACTTCAAACCTCGATTGGTGACTCGGGGGTTTTCCATTTAGTAATTGCCTCGATCTTGATGGGATCCACATGAATTCCTTCATGATTGACTAAATGTCCAAGAAACTGTACCTGTTCTAACCAAAACTCGCACTTTGAAAACCTAGCATAAAGCTTTTCTTTCATTAATAAACTTAGAAGTGGGTGCAAATGCTTTGCATGTTCCTCTTTACTCTTAGAGTAAATGAGAATATCATGTATAAAGACAGTTATGAATTTATCCAAATATTGCTTACATATTCTATTCATCATGTCCATAAATGCAGCCGGGGCATTGGTTAAACCAAATGGCATGACAGTAAATTCATAATGGCCATACCTTGTTCTAAATGCGGTCTTAGGAATGTCCTCTTCCTGTACCTTTAATTGATGATATCCTGAGTGTAAATCGATCTTTGAGAAAAATCGAGCTCCATGCAACTGATCGAATAGATCATCGATTCTTGGTAATGGATACCGATTTTTAATCGTGACCTTGTTCAATTCGCGGTAGTCAATGTACATACGCATCGATCCGTCTTTCTTTTTAACGAATAAGATTGACGCTCCCCATGGCGATGAACTCGGCTGTATGAATCCTTTTTCCAACAATTCGTCTAATTGTTTCTTCAATTCTTGCATTTTTGCAGGTGCCAAAAGGTAAGGTGCTTTGGCAATCAATGTTGTTCCTGGTAGTAGGTGGATTGTAAATTCAACTTTCCTGTCTGGCGGTAGTCCTGGTAATTCTGCTGGAAATACATCTGGAAATTGAGATACTACTGAAATATCTTTTAGTTCTCTTACTTTAGTGTTAGTGATTATGGAAATTAAATACACTAATGATCCTTTTCTTTCATAACTGGTTGTTTTCATCACAGAGATGAATTTCGTGGATCTAGATGGCTTATCTCCTTTAATTGTGATATTTTCACCCCTTGGTGAATTTACTTGGATTGACTTTTGATCACATAAAATATTGGCTTTATTGGCTATTAACCAATCCATTCCTAATACAACATCAAATCCTGCCAGTTTCATTGGATAATGGTTCGCAATAAACTTTTGATTTAAAAATTCTATTCTTGCTCCCTGCAAGATTTCAGAAATCTTAATGGTTTCTCCATTTGCTGTTTCTACTAAACATTCTTGTGGGAGCTTAGTTAATGGTCGATTAAGAATTTTGCAAAATGAAGTATTAATAAAACTTTGGTTTGCACCAGTGTCAAATTATACTTTAGCAAAAACATCATTAACTAAAAACGTATCGGCGATTACATCCGAAATCATCTTAGCTTCTTCTGCTGTCAGAACAAATGCCCTAGCATTTTTGGTTGTCTTATTGCCCATGGCTGGAACTAGTTTCGGACAGTTTGGCTTGATGTGACCCTTTTCTCCACAGTTGAAGCACATCCCATTATTAGGTTTCTTCCTACAATCTTTTTCCTTGTGTCCTAGTATCTTGCGAAAATTGCAATAGGTAGCGCATCTTCCTAAATGCTTCTTCTTGCAGGCCTTACAATAAGGTGTAGAGGTAGAACCTACATTTTTCCAACGGCTGGAATTACCGTAGCGAAATTCTTGGGTAAGCCTTTGAGCTAGGTTCCTTCTCTGGTCCTCCTCTCGTGTACGCACTAACTCGTCTGTCAAGGTGTTTGCTAGTTCACGGCTTCTTCTATAGTTTGAGGTCTAGCTGCCTTGACTACATGCCTAATCTCACTGATTAATCCCCAGACGTAACGGGAGATTAAGATTGGTTCAGGTGATGCAAGGGTTGGCACTATTCTAGCATATTCAAAGAATGTAGTTGTATATCCCTTACTATCCACTCCAGTCATCCTAAGGTTTAGGAACTTATTTGCTATCTGTTCTTTTTCATTGGGAGGGCATAATTTCCTTTCCATCATGTTCTTAAATTCCTCCCATTCCATATTATAAACCCTATCACTTCCCCTGGATTGGAGGATAGTATTCCATCATTCTAGTGTTGAGTTCTTAAACAGATTGGAAGGAAACATTATCTTGTCCTCTTCCGCACACTTGCTTATTCTTAAGACAGCCTCAGTCTTTTCTATCCAGCGTAGAGCTGCAACGGCCCCTTCATTGCCCGAGAATTCCATTGGTTTACAAGACCATAATTCTTTATAAGAACAACCATAAGACATTGGTTCTTCTTCTTTTGTGAATGGACACTTGAAGTATGGGTCCATTGTTTACGCTGTGTTCTGGTTCAGTGGGTCGTTTACTACCATGATCACTTTTATTATCCGCTTCCTTAACCGTTTTAATAATATATGGCATCGCATCTATTATTCCTTGTGCCACTATATGTTGAATGGCACTGTTTTCCACTTGGTTTCCATTGTTATTGTTGTTCAGGTTATCGTTATTCTGGTTATTATCATTCTGGTTTTCCTGGTTCACTTTGTTGTCCATCTGAATTTTAAACATGTGCCACATATTAATATCACAAGATAATATTTAATACAATCAATCACACAACACGCATATTGATCAAAATCGTCGAACATTGCGAGTTACTCTTTCTTATACTATGCATCCATATATATTACAGTACAACTGAAATTGAAATTACACTACTATTAGGCATCCATAGCTATTGTCTAGATTTTTCTTTTTTTTTTCAAACATACACACATATTATATCATTATTATTATTATTATTATTATTATTATTATTATTATTATTATTATTATTATTATTATTATTATTGTTATTATTATTACTACTATCACCATTACTGATATGGGTTCATCCAGAACTCCATATTACGCTCGTCATACTTCCTGACGAGTCGTTCTCCGATCTGCCTCATCCTCTCACTACCTTCTAAAATCTCCTCACCAAAGGTTCGGAGTTCTTGCACATTCTCTGTGTTCATTGGGGGTGCAGGGGCTGGTATTGGGTTTGGGAACTGGGGCATGGGTTCCTAATAAGGGTAAGGATTCTCTAGCATTTGCCTAATGTATTGGTCGTTATCATAGTAGCGATCTAGAGGGTCCAGATCTAGGTAGGCTGCTATGTTTGGCATGGGTTCGTCTTCTGGTATTGGGTAGCGTTGCTGGTAATCCTTATGGTCGTCAAACCACGGGTCGTAGTTTGGGTCTAAGGGAATGGGTGCTGGTACTCTAGGTATCTCTGCTAGGTCAAAGTAAGGCATTGGGATTTGGTTTTCTAGGTTGTTTTCAATTTCCATTGGCTGTGTGGGAAACAGTGGTAAGGGTTGGGGTGCTATAAGTTGCTCCAGGTTAGGGTCTGCAGCTGTAGTTGCTAGGATATGGAAATTTGCTAGACTCCTATTGAGCATATCCTGGATGTGAGCATCTATTTTTCTCTTAACGGCTGCTAGAGCACGCTGTTGTTGTAACTTTTTCATCCTTTTCCTACGTTCATGCACTCCTCTACTGAACCATCCTCTCTTCTTAGTAGGGAATGGCTCTTCAGACTGAGCCTTAAACACGAATATCCCATCTTAATTGTCAGCTGAATACCCTGAAAGGGTAGGCTGTGAAGAGGTGCCTTCGCTCCTAGGTGAGCTGGACAACTGACGGTAGGCTCGGAAGGTTCTTGGTCGCTCATACTGTAAACTAACAAATACTCAAATAACACACAATGATAATATACAGATATGCATTTGTTTCCATAATATATTTCCTAACAATTTGAATAATATTTTGGTGTCAACAGAACACTTATGTGGCTGAATCAGTGGCTTAGCTCTGATACCACCTTCTGTCGCAACCCCCGTCCCCTAATAACCCAGGAACGGGCGGCAGCGGCGATCTTCGGTGGTATCGGTGTTTATCATTTTGGCAGCGGAATTTACATCTGGACCGTAGTTAGGAAATATTTTATCAGAGTAAAATACCACGCTTTTATAATATTAAACACATGGAAAAATCCCAAAATTTCAATTACGCACATTTTATATGGATAAACCCTATTTTATTTAAATAAAACATCTCTTTATTTTAGGTAACTTTATAGCCACTTTTCCCAGCCTTCAGTGCTGTCCAGCTGGCTTCAATTTGACTTTCACATTTTATTACCTGAAACGTGTTTCGAAACATTTTTTCAGTGGGAAATACTGGTGAGTGAATCCTAGTTTAATCAAGATAAGTAAAACCATTGTACAGTATTGAGGGCGGTCGCGCAATTACATTTGTTTACATTTACTTTAATTACCACCCACGGTACTGTCAACCCGACTTGTGGTCATGCTACTACTCACAATGTAGTAACAAATTTTGTATACAAACCCCAACATACCAATGATAATTATAGAATACAAATACTCAATCACTGTTTAATATAATGTTAATCATATGAGGATTTGTAAAAACAGTTTGCAAAAAGGAGATTACTCACATTGCTGTCTTAGGGTTTTCCTTAAGGATTTCCTGGTAATTATCTATTAGTTACACAAATGCACACGCGTTATTATAATAACCCAATATTTACATTAGTAATACCCTCCCCGAGACGGCATTCCAACGACTACGTCGGGCAGAACCACGACAGCCGTTACGGAACCCTGGATCAATCGCGCAACGTATCTAATACGTAACCGGGGTTATGAAACTTACAACGGGGCAGAACTTCGTTATTTAGGGGGGTATTATGCCCGAGAATAGTGCCTACACTATAGAATTTCGAAAGAGAAAGTTGATTGTGGGACGAATAGTGAACTAAGGCCAACGACCTCTATATATAGTGCTGATCTCGGACTCCCTCGCGGCCCCCGTAGCCGAAGGGTGTTCCTTCGGGCCCCGTGACATAGGGTTGTAGGGCCTAGCTATGACCGGTCATCACTTATAGGCTCGACACAGATGGTGACACGTGGTAGCCTGGGGGCTCGCCCTGGTGGCTGGCTGTCGCAAAGCCCGAAGGCAAAGCCTTCGCGGCCCGCGAGCGACCCTATTTTCTTGTTTTGATTTAATTTTTAATTATATAAGGTGTTTAGGGCTCGGTTTTCGCATATGGGGTGTATTTTAACGCATATAGGGACAATTTGAATATTTTAGGGGTGTCAGAAAAATTTTGGAGGGTTGTTATATCCTCCCCACTTTGTTTTATAACTCGTCCTCAACGGTGAACGTACGTGTTAAAAGAAGCCGGAGACGGAGCCATAGCTGGTATGTTCCTCGTTAACAATACATATATATATATATATATATATATATATATATATATATATATATATATATATATATATGGTAAGGTTCATGCGAGAACCACCCTTATTGCGAGAACCGCGAGAACCAATGTGAACACAAAATGAAATCTAAAAAAAATCAAAAAAGCACTCAAAATTTTTTTTTTATTTTTTTTAATATTTTTTAACAAAAAATCGTTATATTTCGTTCCATAAAAAAAAAAAAAAAAAACTTTTTTTTTCGAGTAACAGTTATCCATGCACATGTGCATATGTATCATTACTTCAACAAATTCGGTAATACATTATCAGGAATAGACAATTGCACTTTAATTTACAATACCATTAGTAATACACTACTTTTTACATTACCAATATTCAAAATGCACATGTGCATAATTAGGTATAACCATGATATAACGTGTTTTGGTACAAAAAGTTTGTGATTTTGAATGGAGAAGTAGACCCATATACATGTTTTTTGGTTAGTTATATCTAGTGGTTGATGGTTTGGTTATAGTTGTCAATTTTTTATGTAATATGTTGATTGGATGGTATAAATGGTGTTTACATACATGTAATAAAGTGAAAATATTGTTAATGGTATTGTATTATGGATGGTAGGAGGTAATGGTATTGTATTATGGATGGTAGGAGGTAATGGTAGTGTATTATGGATGGTATGATAGATGAAAGGGAAAGTTTATTCAAAGTGGTGTACCAAAACACCATATTTCATGTTGATACATATAATGCACATGTGCATTTCTAATATTGGTAATGTAAAAAGTAGTGTATTACATATGGTAGTGTAAATGAAAGTGCAATTGTCTAATATATGTAATGAATTACGGAATTTGTCAAAGAAATGACAGAAATGCACATGTGCATGCTTGTGTATTATGGATGGAATGATAGATGAAAGAGAAAGCAGTGTACCAAAACACCTTATTTCCTGTTGATACATATAGATGCACATGTGCATTTCTAACATTGGTAATGTAAAAGATAGTGTATTACACGTAGTAGTGTAAATGAAAGTGCAATTGACTATTATTTGTAATGAATTACGGAATTTGACAAAGAAACGACACATATGCACATGTGCATGGATAACTGTTACTCGAAATTTTTTTTTTTTTTTGAAATTTTTTTTATTTTTTTTATTAACAAAATATAGCGATTTTTTCAAAAAAAATAGTAAAAAAAATAAAAAAAAATTTTTTGGGTGTTTTTTAGATTTTTTTAGGAATTACTGTTTGTGTTCACACTGGTTCTCGCGGTTCTCGCAATAAGGGGTGGTTCCTAACGGATCTTTGTCCTATATATATATATATATAGGGGACCGCTAAAATGAGAACCACCTCGAGTTGTAAGAACCGTGAGAACTACACCGTACGGGGCGAGGTGGACCAAAATTTTTTTTCATAAATGTAGATGCGTGTATTATAAACACATTTGTAAAAAAAATTCAAAAAAAAATGTCGTGTGTGTAGTTTTGAGCACCACAAGTTTGTGTTTACGGGTACCGTAAATCTTACCGGAAAATTTACGGTACCTGTAAACACAAACTTGTGGTGCTCAAAACTACACACACGACATTTTTTTTTTTAAATTTTTTTTACAAATGTGTTTATAATACACGCATCTATGTTTATGAAAAAAAAAATTTGGTCCACCTCGCCGCAGATCAACAAGTTCTCGCCGTTCTTACAACTCGAGATGGTTCTTATTTTAGCGCAATTATATATATATATATATATATATATATATATATATATATATATATATATATATATATAGGGTAAGATTCATTTGAGAACCGCCTTTATTGCGAGAACCACGAGAACCAATGTGAACACAAAATAAAATCTAAAAAAAAATAAAAAAAGCACTAAAAATTTTTTTTATCAAAAACCGGTATATTTAGTTACCAAAAAAAAAAAAAAAAACTAATTTTTTTGAGTAATAGTTATCCATGCACATGTGCATATGTATCATTACTTCGACAAATTCCGTAATACATTATCAGTAATAGACAATTGCACTTTAGTTTACAATACCATCCGTAATACACTACTTTTTACATTACCAATATTCAAAATGCACATGTGCATCATTAGGAATAACCATGATATAACATGTTTTGGTACAAAAAGCTTGTGATTTTGAATGGAGAAGTAGGCCCATATACATGTTTTTTGGTTAGTTATATCTAGTGGTTGATGGTTTGGCTGTAGTTGTTACTTTATGATGTAATATGATGATTGGATCGTATAAATGGTGTTGATATACATGTGATAAAGTGAAAATATTGCTAATGGTGTTGTATTATGGATGGTAGGAGGTAATGATATTGTATTATGGATGGTAGGAGGTAATGGTAGTGTATTATGGATGGTATGATAGATGAAAGGGAAAGTGTATTCAAAGTAGTATACCAAAACACCTTATTTCATGTTGATACATATAGATGCACATGTGCATTTCTAATATTAGTAATGTAAAAAGTAGTGTACTACATATGGTAGTGTAAATGAAAGTGCAATTGTCTAATATTTGTAATGAATTACGGAATTTGTCAAAGACATGACAAAAAATGCACATGTGCATGTTTGTGTATTATGGATGGAATGATAGATGAAAGAGAAACTAGTGTACCAACACACCTTATTTCATGTTGATACATATAGATGCACATGTGCATTTCTAATATTGTTAACGTAAAAAGTAGTGTATTACACATGGTAGTGTAAATAAAAGTGCAATTGTCTAATATTTGTAATGAATTACGGAATTTGTCAAAGAAATGATATAAATGCACATGTGCATGGATAACTGTGACTCGAAAAATTTTTTTTTTTTTGAATGTTTTTTTATTATAAACGAAATATAGCGATTTTCCAAAAGAAATAGTAAAAAAAAAATTTTTTTTGGGTGTTTTAGATTTTTTTTAGGTATTACTGTTTGTGTTCACACCGGTTCTCGCGGTTCTCGCAATAAAGAGTGGTTCCTAATGGATCCTTCTCCTATATATATGTATATATATATATATATATGTATATTCAAAAGTGTTATTTGATACTTGAGCAAATAGAAGCTTCATTTCGATTGCCTTAGTGCCCTACTTGAACTTAGTACCACAAACCCTTGAAAATGCATATATAGTCAAGACTGCCAGCGGGGAGCAAGACAGTATCACCCACATCTTTAGGGATTGTGATATTAGTCTAGTTAACAATGATTTCCCTGTAAACTTAATGCCGACCACGCTGAGTGGTTATGACATTGTTGTCGTGAAGGATTGGTTAAATAAGAATTGTGCTCACCTTGATTGTGAACACAAAACGGTGATATTGCGTAAGCCAGATGGAGGAGTGTTGATACACGAAATGTCTGTTGCCTACATCTTAGCATCGAGTCATGTATTGTATAGGAATGTCGAAAGTGTCAAGTTTGTAAAGTCAGGACCCCTTTGCACGAAGGGACCTTCCGTGCAAATGAGTCAGTTCAGTCATCCAAAGGCCTTTCACATGAGAGAACCACTCGCTCAATGATCTTTCGCACGGTTGGTGTCTAGTATAAATAGTTGAGTGTGTGAGTTCATTTGTAACGTTTTAGATTTTCACAACGAAGCTCTGTCGGTTTGGTTTCTCATATTTGTATCATCTAACCATGAATAGAAACCAATGTTTATAAGTTTCTTCTATTTGTCATCACTTTGAATGGATTTCGCACATTACAAAGTGATATCTGATAAGGAGTGAAACGGTCCTCACAAGTGGTATCAGAGCTTGGTGGCCGATTTCAGCGAGAAAGAGCATAAGAATCCAACAGAATTTCATCGAATTGAAGAATTTTCACATCTTTTTTCTACATTTTCTTCTTATTCATCAAATTGACAACAAATTCATGGAGAAAAATGGACTAATTTTGGGCGTAACATGCGAAATTGACTAATAATCAAACCTTGAACAAATTAGACCATAATTCAATAAAAATCAGTGAAAAATTGTAAAAGATGTCAAAAAACGTAACTTGATCTTCGAGAGGAAGGTCTATGCGTACGAAAGAACACTCCTTTTCCCACGTAATGAATATCCTTTTGTATGAAAGTACTGAATTTCATCTCTTTTTTTGGAATTTGAACCATTTGCAAGAACAACATTACCTTTCACACGGGTGGTATCATCCATTCGCACGAAAGGCAGATTCTCCCATTCACTTGAATGTTTGTTTGACCAAGTTTTTGACCTTTTCAGGTATTCTTTATGTACTTCAAAGAGTTGGACAATGGATTCTGAATTTTACAACGCTTTTGCAACAACTCCAAGTTGGGTGGCTCAGAGTTTGAAGTTAGAGAATGAACTTAGAACACAACAGAAACCACCAAGATTGATGAGATTAATGACTGGGAAGAATGCTTCTGTAACTGGGTTTGCGCATATCATACAGACTGTTGGTACTCAATCATACGTGAGTATTCAGAACCAATAGCAGATGATGGCTAAAAGAAATCATATGAAATTTGTTGAAAGTGAAACAACTAAAGTCATACATGAAAAGAAAATGATAAAAGTTTGTGCAACAATCAATAAAAGATGACATTCTCACACTATTACAACATAAAGGAACTTCATTTCCAATTTGGAACGCGCTTAAACTTAAATATGAAGGTGGTCAACAAATATTAAATAATAAGAGAGCGTTACTTGAAAAAAGTGTTTGAAATTTTTGCAAGCTTAAAGGGTGAATCGTTGAAACAGTTGATTGAGAGATACTGTTATTTGGTGAAAGAATTGAAAAGATTGGGAATTGAAAAAGGGAAAGAGGAAATGGTTGATAGGTTGGCTGATGCATTGCCTCAAGATGGTGATTGGCCAACATATCCGATGGTTTTGAAAAATGGTGGAGATTATTATGGTTTTACTCTTGAAATGTTTAGTGAAAAGCTGGAAGGACACGAGTTAGAGGTAAGAAAAGCAGCTAAAATGCAGAGCTCTAGCATGCATCAAGAAGTGAATCTGTACTACAAGAACAGTAGTGTTTCGAACATCCAAAGCCCAAAGATTCAAATAGCATACAGTGCAGATAACTCAACGCGATTTTCTTGATTTTCTTCTAACAGTTCAAGCAACAGTAGTGGATCCTTAACATTTTCAACTCTGAATGAAATTCTTCAATGCCAAGTTCAAAGTCATCACAAGGCATCAGTTCATATTCGAATCAAAGCAATTCAAATGCTCACGTGCTTCCATGCAGTATAGCGGTAAATCTGCAAAATGCTCAAGGTTTCAGTGAATCCATAGTGAAACAACATATGGGATTTCTGGCATCAGTTCTTGAGTCATATGATAGTCTAGTTGCTGGAATAATCGAGAATTATAATATAACAAAAGAGGACTAAGATCAGATAGATCAAGAGGAGTTAGAGCTGATGGATATCATGTGGAACATGGCAAGTATACATCAACAGATGCAGATTTACTAAAATCACAGGAAGACAGTGCTTGGTTGGATCTGATTCTAAACTTGTTTTTGACAAATCAAAGGTCACTTGTTTTAAATGCAAACGCGAGGACATTTTAAAAGAGAATGCTCAAATCAAGAAAATCAGGGCAATGTCAATCCTTTTCATAGTGATTACTATAAACAAGCAATATATATCACAAGCCTTCGCCACAACCAAGACCTCAACTTGAAGCCGGATCTTCATAATTGAAAAGCAGAGCATTAATCATTACTCAAGAAAACGAGGGTTTCAGTTGCGATAATTACATCCCTAAAAAGGAAAGTCAAGCAATACTTGCTGAAATTATTGAAGAACCAAAACAGATGGTCAAAGAAATGTTTGAAAAAGAAGAAGCAATTTGTTCAGAAGAAACTTATCCTATATTTGTGGAGATTTATAAGGCTTTTGCAGATATGTATTACAGCAGCATCAAAATGAGTAGAATGCAGAGAAAAGAAGAGAAGATAGAAATTGAGGAGAAGATCATTGAAGCATTGAGAGAAATGAACATAAAGCTATGATGGCTCAAGTTGGAGAGAAAGATGAGTCGGTTGGTGAACCAATGAAAAGTGAGAAGATTGAGAAAGACGAAAGTGAAAAAGTTGAAAAAGAAAAAGATGATATGAAAAATGACTTTGAATGCGAGAATTGCACTGGACCATTCGAGTTCTGTGCAGAAAAAGATGAGTTTTTAAGACATAAGTGCACAGAACTTGCCGGAACAAAAAAAAATTAAACCAAAAATGTGCAGAACTAGCTGCAAAAGATGAGTTTTTAAAACAAAAGTGCACAGAACTAGCTGAAAAGGAAGGATTTTTAAGACAAAAGCTCATTTGTACTGAATGTTTTGAAAAGGAGGTTAAATTTTTTCAAAGAGAGAACGAAATTCAAGAACTGAGAAAACACAATGATCATTTGAAATATGATTACAATCAAATGAAAGAAGCATATGATACTTTGAATAACAAAACTAAACAATATGTTGATCTTACCCGTGAACTTGATGGTACAAACAATTTGCTTAAAGCTACATTGATGGATAAGTAAACTGCAATCAACATTCATCTTGACAAAATTGCAGAGCTTAAGCATGAATTAGAAAAAGAAAGAATTGAAAATGAATGGGTAAACAAGAAATTGATTAGTTATTCAACTTCTTCATATGTACTTAATCACATTTTCCCAAAACGGACAGAAAAGAATGAAGTTAGAGAGAAAGTTGATGAAAAAGGGAACAAAGGGTTAGGGTATCATCTTGTTCCACCTCCTATGAGGGAAGGATAATGTCCGAAAAATCCGAAGGGGGATGAAAAGGTGCTGAATATTAAACTAAAATCTGTTCAAAACCAAATTGACCAGCTGCCCGATGATATTAATGTGACATACACTAAAGCTAACGATGCTTGTGAGTCAGATTTAGTTAAAAATGTGCTTGAAAAGGTTTTTGAAGATGAACATCAAAGTGATTCCACAAAAAATGAAAGTACAAAATCACAGTTTAAAGATGAAGAAAGTTTTCATAAGAATTATCTTCCAAAATCTGATTTTAAAATGAATGATGATCCAAAAATCGTGATGTACAAGATGTTTGGATCTGACAAATTGTTTTCAGATGATGAATTTCCGATTCAACACATGAATTTGAAAAAGCTCGAAAAGGTGTTAAAACTGGTGGAAATTGAAATGTCTGAGATTGAGAATCTTGCAACAAATGCAAGATATTTGAATTTCAAGAGAGATAAATCTTTTCATACTAAACCATGAAACTCGTACTATCAAAAGAAAAATTTTTAAAATGAAAGAGCTGGTTTAGGTTATAAAAAGAAAAATCAAAACAAAAGGTTTCAAAACTCCTTATCTTCCATGCCATCATCCACATGAAACTCCTCATCTTCACCCACCTCGTTTCATATCCCCACATACACCACGCCTACCTCAGTAACACCATCTCCTACTATCCTCCAACCTACCTACACACTCCTCCCAACCACGTCAACGAAAACTAAATCCCAAATATTTCAACAATCAATTTATAAATACCACCACATTTCATCCTCTACTTCCTACACTTGAATCATCTATCTATCATCAAGCGTTAAAGGATACGAAGTGGTGACAGGCCATGGACTTAGAGTTCAATGCTCTTATCCAAAATCAAACTCAGGATCTCATTCCGCCCACTTCTCAAACATCCATCAGTTGGGCAAATGGGTGTTTCACATTAAACGACATCCCGATGGCTCCATTTCTAAATATGAGGCTCACCTCATAGCCAAAGGTTTCATTAAAGAATACGGAAAGGACTACTTTGATACCTTCAATCCTGTCATAAAACCCATCACCATTGGCACCATACTCTCAATTTCTCTTTCCAAATATTGGCTTCTTCGCCAACTCGATGTTAATAATGCATATCTTCACGGGAGACTACATGAGGATTTCTTTATAATGCAACCATGCCGCTATGAACATTCCAAATTTCTGAAGCACATTTGTAAACTCAAAAAGTTGTTATATGGTTTAAAACAAGCTCCTCGTGCTTGGTATCTTGAGCTTACAAACTTTCTTCTACAATTTGGATTCAAATAATCATTTGCTAATGCCTCTCTTTTCATTACCAACACTCTGACATCACATACTACTTCAAGGTCTATGTAGAAGACATACTCCTCACCGGTAACAATCCTGCCCCTCTTGACAAATTTATTATAGCCCTAAGTAATAAGTTTTCGATCAAGGACCTTGGACCCATAAATCATTTCTTTGGTCTCGAAGTCATACCCACCTCTATGGGTCTTTTTATGTCCCAACATCGACACATTCAAGATGTTCTAAATCAATTTAATATGGTAGGTGCCAACGATGTTATGACATCACCACATAGTGCCACAGATCCGTTAGTCCTTAACGATCCATCACCCTTGATCGATGCCAATCAATACCGTCGACTTGTTCGATCCCTTTAATACTTAGCCTTCACTCGTCCTGGCATTTCTTTTGCAATCAATAAACTCTCTCAATTCATGCACGCTCCACATCAAACTCATTGGCAAGCTCTCAAGCTTGTAATCCGGTATCTAAATGGTACAATCCATCATGGTCTTTTTCTTACTCGCCACTCTCCTCTTACACTATCGGCTTTCTCATATTCAGATTGGGGTGGTGTTAATGATGTCGGACGATCTACTACAGCCTACCTACTATACCTCAGCACCAATGTTGTCTCTTGAAAGTCCATAAAACAAAAGTTTCTCTCTCATTCTTCAACCGAGGTCGCGTACAAAGTAATCGCAAATCCCTCAGCGAAATTACTTTGGCTTAAACATATATTGTAGGAGCTCGGGATAGGGGTCTCCGCCACACCTACTCTATTTTGTGACAACATAGGAGCCACGTATTTGTGTGCGAACCTAGTTTACCTTTCCCGCATGCAACACGTCACACTAGTTGTCAGATCCCAACCGATAACGGAAACATCAGGGCGGACAAAATAGATTGGTGCGATATTTCATAACGCTAATTTGCGACAAGTATTTAATAATCAAAAGATTTCTCGCTAGCATAATCGTATCGCTAGCATAATCGTATCAAAAGATTTCATAACGCTAGCATGCGACTATAAATGTCAACCCAAAGATTTCTCGCTAGCATAATCGTATCATAGAAACGATAAGACCGTTTTGTTTAACTTTACATGATCTCAAGAATACGGGCAGTGCATTACTCCTATTACACTATACATGTTAAGGGAGGCTTGTATGAAGTTAATGACAAGTACAAAGCATTAGAATAGTCTAGCATATGCGAATTCAAGTATAATGTATTAAGCATGTATATTGGGGATATGAAACACGGATGTCGACTAAAATGATATGAACTCTCTCATCAGCTTCCTTATCAAGAATAACAAAGTGTATGGGAAAGCGAAAATTATCGACCTTAACTGATAGATTTTCGATAATGCCATGAGGATACTTGACTGACCTATCGGCTAATGACAAGGATATGCGGGTAGGAGACAGCTCTCCTAGGTCCAGCTTTTGGTAAAGTGAGTAGGGCATGAGGTTGATACTAGCACCTAAATCAGCTAAGACTCTACAGTCGGTGTCACTCCGGAAGAGGCATGGAATGGTAAAAAGGCCTGGATCCGTCAACTTTTCTTGGACCTTTTTCAAGACAACGGCGGAACACCCACCATTCAATGGAATGTTTGAAATCTCCCCTAACCTATCTTTACGTTTAAGAAGGCCCTTTAAGAATTTTGCATATTTTGGCATTGATTGAAGGGCCTCGATGAACGGAAGATTGATTTTCAATTGTTTGAACATGTCTAAGAATTGCCCAATTTCCTTAGCATATTTCTGTTGATTAAGGCGGGCGGGGTATGGGATACGTGAAAGATCTAAGATAGGAAATGGTCTAACCTCTACGATTCTCTTTTCTACGCTCCTCTCAACTAAGGGTTCCTTAGCGTGTGCGTTACTTACTGGGTGTAACCTAGATTGCACCTTACCTGGAGCCTCCATCTCAATCTCCTCATCAACTAACTCCTCTTCCTTCTCCTCAACTACCTCATGTCTAACTACTACTCCTAGGGTTTTACCACTACGGGTTCAAATGGCCTTCCATTGGGCTGCCGAGTTTTGTTGAGTGTTGCTTGATAATTGACCATGTGGTCTTTCTTGCAACTGACGAAAGATGTCACCGACAGTCCTTTGAAGGTCTAGGAAGCTGGATTGTTGGTTCTGTAGCAAGATTGCATGTTCTTCTATGATTTTTTATGTGTTTTGGTCATTAACAAGTCTTGGTTGTTTGAACCTTAACTGTTTGATCCCCCACTATTGAACTACCTATTTGAACGCCTTGAGTTATACTGACCCTGCGAATCCCCACCAGAAAACTGACCTTGATTGTTTGAACCCTCACTATAGAATTGACCCTGCCCCCTGTTTGGCAAACAGGGGGTTACCGGAAAACGGAAGTTGTTATTATTATTATTATTATTATTATTATTATTATTATTATTATTATTATTATTATTATTATTATTATTATTACGCCAAATCGAATTATAGTTTGAGTTATTATTATTAAAAGGTTTAGTGGGCGCTAGGTTTTGACGAGTAATGTAATCGACTTGCTCTTGAGTGAGCAATGGACACTCTATTGTATCATGACCTCCCCTACAAACCTCACATTTATCTACCTTATTTCTCAATTCTTGAATTTCCTTTCTAACCTCTCTCTTAAAGCTGTCAAAAGCAGCGACTATCGTCGTTCCCAAGCTAACTTGGTGTATTCCTCGAGCAACTAAGGAAGTATGAGACACAGGAATGGAATTCCTGGTAGTAGATCCCTATTCATGATCAGAATGAGCAAAACTTTCAAACAGGTCGTTGCACTCGGCCACTATTTTCTTACCCATTAAGTGGCCCCCTATAGAGGTGTCTAACCGAGCTCAGGTCTCAGGAGTGAGACCACTGTAGAATTTCTCTACAAGTGTCCAGTCTGACACACCATGTTAAGAGCAGCGAGAAAGTAAGCTTTAGAATCTCTCCAAGGCTAGGTAGAATGCTCGTCAGGCTCCATCCAAAATGAATGGATCTGTTCGCGAAGACGAGATGCTTTGGCGGGTGGGAAATACTTAGCAAGAAAAGCATCTCTAAGGGCAGCACGGGTGGTGAAAGGACCTGCTGGCTGCGAATCAAGGCATGTGGCTGTGCGTCCAGCAAGTGAAAATAGGAAGAGCGGAGGTAATGGGCGTTAAGATTTGCACCTTCGATAATGAAGGTGCTGCAAATTCGGTAAGGCGGTTGATGTGGGCAGGGGCATCCTCGTCATCATGACCGTAAAATTGGTAGGAATTGATGATAGCGGTCATGATATAGGATGGGATCTGCCAAGATTTATCATTGTTAATTGTAGGAGGGGTGATGGGCTAGTTCACACCGGTGAAACTGGTGGTGGATTGTTAGTGGACGGTTTCACGGATCATGTTTGGTCTAAAGGGTTGTGGACTAGTAGGACTAGAAGGTGGTGGGGAATTATAGGGTGATGACTTCGGTGTGAAGTCAAAGCTAGGTGGTTTAGATTGGAGTGTAGAGTCAGAACGAGCGGAAGATGAAGAAATAGAAGTACTTACCTTAGGGGTTGAAGAAAAGAAGGTGGCTTGTCCGTTGACAACTGCGGCAGTGGTCCATGAGAACGTGTATAGGGCATCCACTTCAAAACTGAAAATTAAACAAGTAAGACGACTCAAATGACTCAATAAAATAAACATAAAAAACAATGTAAAAATAAATATTTAGACTCCTACGACTCAAACAAACAATTAGCATGTATGATGTCAAATAAGTCCAAATAAAGTAATCAACGCAATTGACAAAGAGTCCACGGCAACGACGCCAAAAACTTGATGTGCTAAAAGTAGTTTAATAAAAATAAACTAAGTTAACCTAATCTAGACACAAAGTAATACTCTAGACTCTCTAAACTCAACTAAACTACTAACCGACAAATGAACTGTTCGACTCTAGTAAAGTTAAGTAAGTCCGGATATCGAACCCACAGGACCTTATTTGATTACGTCAATTAGACTCTATCTAGACCTAGACTAACATGGACACGACACTAACCATTATTATATTTGGGGGGGGGGGTTTCTAAATTTCCTGAAATTGCGATTTAAAGGTAAATTAGTTAACTAAATTAACGAAGCACGAATTAACGTGGATTTTAATCAATTGATCGAAACGACTACTTAGACTAGAATGCTGGATTATAACAGTAATGATTTATTATGTTTGTTAATTATATGGAACCAGGATCTTTATATTCTAAACCTATCGAGACACCGAACAAGACCCTCGACCCTTCTCGTGAAGACACTTATGGAACTCTAAAGGCTGTTATGGTCACTGGTTAACTAGACTCCCTCACGAGTTATCTAATTTTACAAAAGTACCCTAATGCGATTCACTCCCTCACGGGTTATAAACGTAGGATAGATTTGGAATTTCAGTTTGACTTGTTAGACAACAGTCACTAAGGAAACTGGTTCAGACTCCTCACGAAGACCCTACCTATCAATTTAATGATGAAAACATACCAAAATTTCGCACATCACAGCTATTGAAATTAGTAGAACACTAAAAGTTATTAAATTACAAATTATTACTTCTAAGATGTATTGGAGAATTAACCCAAAAGATTATAAATTTAATTTATAACCTAGCATGAACCTATTCCGTGAAAGATATCCACCAAAATTCATACGAAGCAACGGAAGATAATAAAACAACTTAAAGTATGCAAACACATCAAACAAATAAACCAAATCGACTACTGTTGTAAAAATCCATATTTAATTAAATAAACATAATAAAAATGAAAACACTATAATCCCATCATCCAAGTCTAGGCAGAAAAAGAAATCTAGCCAACAATAGTCATTGAAACAAACACGGAAGAAGTATTTTTAACAACTAGAAACATGATTATAAAAGAAGAAACCAAGAATAAAGACACCCGAAAAGTGAAAAGACGACTCGGATGAATTCCTAAGCTTCCAACCTTCGACCAGCTGCTTCAAGCCTTCAAACCGCTCCAAAAGTGCTAAAGTTTTCCGGCTGAGTTTCGTCCAGTTCAAGCAAATTCGTAACTAGGGTTTAGACATGAGTTAATGATGATTATATACCAAGTTCTAACACAATCCTGCTCAAATAATGATTCTACCGCGACAATTAACCCCTTCGCGCTACGCGAAGGGGATTCACCATAGCGCTCGCGCGACGTGGCGTGTAAGAATTCAAGTTTATTATATTTAATCTTGAAGCTTGTCCAAGGCAGTTCCACTTTTCTGTCGCGTGACGCCATGGGGTAAATTCCACTTTTCTCGTTTTCTGTTCCCGTTCAGCTATGTCACGACTCGTTTCCAAGTTCTTTATCAACAGAATTTAGGCATTTTTTCAACTTTTAGCAGCCGAAACCTGAATACAAAGAATCTAACAAAAGTAACTAATTCTAAGTAAAAAAACGAAATAAATAAAACCAAAAATGTACAAACATTAAACGAATATAAGATGTATTTTGCAATATATCAAATATTCAAATGCTACGTAAATGAGGAACAGAAAGAATATTATTAACATATTATGAACAAGTAGATATGGATAATGTATGATAGCCCAGGACAGGATGTGCAGCGAATTCTTCATATGAATTCGACATTGTAATTGCAGCGGATTGATAATTGAGAGAAAATGGACAATTATTCAGTTGTGATAAATTGTCTTGGTAACGAGAATGTCTCCCGCCAAGTTCTATATATACATTGAAAAGTGGCGGTTTCTCCGGTTGAACAAATGGCGGGAGTAACTGCCATTTAAAACGTTTCAACCATAAACCAACACACCGGTTCATATTGTCACACATACATATACATATAAAATCCATAATCTTACATAAACCTAGATATTTATACGAATTATGTTTATAATATATCTAATACCCTCCCCTAAACATGATTCTGTTTTCGAGAGTATTTCAGCACACTTGCATTTGCGTCGTCCATTGCTGCCTTCGCCCTATTGAAATCAAACTTTCGTCTTGCTTGTCTTCTCTTGTTTTCAGTCCATTCGTTGTTGACGAACAATGCATAGTGCTCTGATGAGTCTCTCACGGTTCCTTGAACATCTCCAGCCCTTCCTTCTCGATCTGCATCATGTATAGCAGCATCACCTTCACTACGGCTGCCTCTCGGATTTGCACTCTTTTCCAGCATTGTCTCCTCTTCAGTTACCTCCTTGTCTTGAACGTTGGATTGAATGGACTTGACTTTGTAATAATACACGAGGACGTCTAAATACATGGTATACACTAACCGCATTAATTCTCCTTCAGCATATTCGAAACCCATTTCTTTGGCTATCATTGGCCACATATTGTTCTCAGTAATGCATCGTTGACCTCCCTCTCTTTCTACTATTAGATATAAATCTAACAGAAATATTCTTCGGTTGTTAGAGGCATAGGCTGGAATGGGTCTTGTTGTTACCCCTAATTTTTCGATTATGAACCACTCCACCATTTCATCAAACTTTGCTTGTAGAATGAACTTGTATTTTCGGATGTAATTGTCGTCATCCATCATGTCAAGTAGTGCCTTGCAATCTAAGAAATCCTTGAATTTCATAGTTTGAAGTATTATTAAATTCCAGTCCGATTCCGTGGATGATATTTCAAGTTTTTCGAAATAATCATTCAAGAAATTCGTCTTATACTTCATGAATTCTGATTCCTTATCCACTAGAATTTGTTTTTCCATTTGAACCAGTTCTTCTTCTTTGGTCACTCCACTTATCCTACTTCTGATGTTTATTAACGGAACACTGAACGTTGGAAACAATTTACACTTGTCTCCGGTAAATTTCACCGTAAACCCTTGTATTATTAATTGATCATAACTTAAGACATTCCTGTCAATGTCTTGAGTATAGAACACACTTTGTATACGGGTTTTCTCTATTCCATTATTAACATCAACTACACCCATCCCTTTAATAAAGTAAAACTGATTTTCACCGGTTTCAGTTTCAACATCATTCATATATTTGATACGTTTAAACATATCTAGATTTCCTGAGAAATGATGCTTAAGGGATTTACTTACATACCACATGTTCGACCAGAAACCCCCATCGGTTCCTGTCACGAGATATTCTGACTTCTGTCCGCTACACCGTTTGTCATCATCATCTGTTGGTTGTTGTTGTGTTCCTTTGTTTATCGCTAGACGTAATAACTGAGACTCTTCATCATCTTCCTTCTTTTTGCAGTTTGTGATTTTGTGTCCCTTTTGGTTGCAATAATAACATCGTCTTGCAATCCAATTATGTTCCCTCATGTTGTGTGTATAATGATGACGCGGTATGACTGTGAAATTTGCCCGGTGATCAGAATTTCCTGTTGCTCTGATACCAATTTGATAGCCCAGGACAGGATGTGCAGCGAATTCTTCATATGAATTCGACATTGTAATTGCAGCGGATTGATAATTGAGAGAAAATGGACAATTATTCAGTTGTGATAAATTGTCTTGGTAACGAGAATGTCTCCCGCCAAGTTCTATATATACATTGAAAAGTGGCGGTTTCTCCGGTTGAACAAATGGCGGGAGTAACTGCCATTTAAAACGTTTCAACCATAAACCAACACACCGGTTCATATTGTCACACATACATATACATATAAAATCCATAATCTTACATAAACCTAGATATTTATACGAATTATGTTTATAATATATCTAATAATGTAGATAGACCAGTGTGAGTGATAGGAAGAGTTTTACCATTTCGTAACACGATTTGATCGGCTCCTCCATAGTCGGATAGAGTGTTTAATGCCGAACAATCCAAGGCCACATGGTTAGAAGCACCAGTGTCAAACATCCATTCTTGTGGTGGACAGGTAGAATGAGCCGAAGAAGTGTTAACAATTGGAGTTGTTGGTGAAGCCATGGAAATACTGATGTTTTCTTTGAGAAACCGAGCTAGCTTCCTTCAATCTCTAGTATTGTGCCCTGGTGTAGAACAATATTGACAAAAAATGAATTACGGTTACCGCACCGGGAAATTAAAATCCCAGTTTGTTATCATGAAGCTCGAGCAGTACGTACGTGAGCCATTGGAAGGAAAACGATTTGGACCCCTTGCATCAGAGATGGGCCTGCTGGTATTGGGCCTAGAGTTTGTCTTCTGGAAATGATTCACAGACGATAATGGGGTTATTGGGAGTGTCTTTGTCTCTTTGAGGGATCTCTCATGGTGAACTAATTTATCAAATAAATCCGGGAATGTGGGAGTATCACGCGTCTTTAGAGCGGCAGAGACATGCGTAAAATCATCCACAAGCTGACGAAGAATGTGAACCACAAGGTCTTCATTAGTAACGTGACTTTGGGTTAAGGCTAGGTCGGCGGTAATGGTCTTCATCTCTTGTAAAAATTCAGCAACCGGTTGGGTACCTTTAGGATTATGAGCCAAGCGGGATTTCAAAGAGATAATGTGCTGAATTTTATCCGAGCAACTGCCAAGTAGTGCCCCGAGTAGAGTTTGATCCTGATGGAACCAAACAAGGTATGACGGATACCGTTCAAGTATGAATCAAGACCGAGGCCGATAAGGGTGGCCATGACTTGTTTGCGCCACGCAGAGAAGTTATTTGGGGTGAGTTTGATGGGAAAGTGAGTGTGGGAGGTGAGTTCAATAATGGATTGAGACATGGTGATCGGATGGTTATGGGAACAGTGAGAATGTAAGGCTGATGGATTGGAACCCAGAGGAGTTTATGGGCTCTGAATACCATATGAAAGTGTTGATATGCTATGCAAAGCTTGAGAATATTATTGATTTACATGCCATATATATATATATATATATATATATATATATATATATATATATATATATATATATATATAGGGGACTGCTAGAATGAGAACCACCCCGAGTTGTAAGAACCGCGAGAACTACACCCCACGGAGCGCCGTTCGCCATGATTTTTTTTTTACAAGTAGATGTGTGTATTATAAACACAGCCATAAAAAATCATGGCGAACGGCGCTCCGTGGGGTGTAGTTTTTTACACCACAAGTTTGGTGTTTTTTAATTTTTTTTCTTTTTTCTTTTTTTTTTTCACCAAACTTGTGGTGTAAAAAACTACACCCCACGGAGCGCCGTTCGCCATGATTTTTTACGGCTGTGTTTATAATATACACATCTACTTGTAAAAAAAAAAATCATGGCGAACGGCGCTCCGTGGGGTGTAGTTCTCGCGGTTCTTACAACTCGAGGTGGTTCTCATTCTAGCGGCTCCCTATATATATATAGTGGGGTTCATTGGGGAACACTAAAAAAGTGGGGAACCGGGGAACCCCCTTCTAAACCATTGGATCTAAAAATTAAGCGGCTGAGATTAGATTTGACGTTTAAGACTAAATAGAAAAGAGAAAACACGGAAGGGTATATTTGGAATAATTGAAAAACTAGGTTACGAAGTGAAACCAATTCTTCCGATATCATTTTTATTCCACCAGGACAACAGATCTCCGCCCAAGTCTATCGCCAGAGAAATCAATATCGTCGGAGAAATCATTAAGAGGTGCCAGAGAAATCAATATCGTCGGAGAAATCATTGAGAGGTGCCAGAGAAATCAATTGAGAGGTGCGTTTCACTCTTTTCGATCTCAGTTTCACCACAAAACCTACTTGTTCTTATTACATTAATCTGATATCGTGATATGTGTTGTTTCTAGGGTTTCTCAGACATTTGCATTTGTTCCGGTAGTTTTTGAATACGAATACACATCGTAATGGTAATACGTCTGACTGGATGGTTCAAATTTGTAATCGTTAACTTCAAATCTGAAAATAAATTGTAGTTTCGGCATCGATTGTGATCGGTTGATTTCTGGAACTTAAATTCGGTTTCTATTTAATTTATTTTGCTATGTAGGTTGTTCATGATTTATGCACTAATTTTCATCTCACACTCGTTTTCACATTGTATGAAGATCGGTGATGGTTTAGGATTTTTCTTTGGTTTTGATTTGAATTCAGGACGACTGAGATTCTGAAAATTGAAGAGTTTTTAATTGTGTATAAATTGTATTCAGATCTGAATCATTGACATCAATGGTGGATGCAATTTCATGTGTTCTTTGCTTTAAGTAGTGCATTTCTCAATTATTTTTGTTGCTTAGTTCTGTTTTTACTCAATAAAGAAGATGTGTGCATGAAAATAAGTTTTTCTACATGTAACAATAAGTTTTTTTTATAAGTTAATATAAGTTTTTACATGTAAAATTATGTAATAATGGCATCTTTAGCGAGTAGGCCAATCAATTTACCCTATTCCGCCATCAAGAGTCATCTAATTACATCCTTGAAAGCAAATCTCCATGGCTGATTTGTACATACAGAGATGTTGTTTCTTTGGCATTATCGTTTCTTTACAAATCTGAGCTCATAATCGTTTTATCACATCGGTAACAGTACCGGTCTATGCAGTTAATATTGGTGATATATCGGTTATTGGCTCTCATGTAAAATATCGGTGTCAAATATCAGTACCAATATTATCGGCGATATTGACCGATGTATCACCGATATAGATATATCACTGAATTGTTATTATTAAATTGCTATATATAGAAATTTTGCATGATATTAAAATTACCGATATCTATATCCGATATTTTACCGCATTAACTGCATAGGTACTGGTATACTCGGTCATGTTTTTGGTTTTGGTACTTTCAATGATGCTAGTACTGAACCCACAATATCAGTAAGATTGCCGGTTGATTTTACGTACGTTGGCCGAAACCGAGCCGGTTTCGCTCAAAATTTGGTTTGTGCACCTCTACAATCAACCATCACTTTATATTATGGTGAACATCATAATCCGATTACCAATATAAACGTTCTGGACTATCATAAGGCCTATATAACCCAGTCGTCATGATGTAAATAAGAAACAAGAGTTTTCGTGATTTAAAAGGCTATGAAGTTTTAGTGATTTCTCTCGTGATTTGAACAATTTTGAGATTATCTGCATCTTGGCAGGGCAACTTGGATGGTTATGTGAAACAAAGATCTCTATGTCACGGTTTTGCGTTACATCTAGTAAGTCTGCAGCCATGGCAGTGCATCCATTTTGTTCGATTTGCTACCCTACCGATCTGAGCCTCATGAATGTTCAAAAGAATGATGCAAAACACTGCATCAGTGTTTATCTCCAACGACACCCAAGGAACACCGGTGCCACTTCTTCCCATCCGACGATAATACACAGATTAAACTAAGAGGTACTCCGATCTACATACTTCCATGCTTCTAGATCTGCAACAACCTACAAGTTCAACGGAGCCGATGATGGATGGACGGTGGTTCTTCATTTTTCCAATTTCCGCCCCAAATCGTTCTTCCACAATTTCATGTTTCATCGTTGTAGCATGGATTGACAGGTACCTTTTTGTTGTTTCATTTCAGTCACAACACACTACTTTTGTTCCTAATTTGAAATTAGCCATCTGATGTTATATTTTTTTCATGCTTCCCATGCCTTCATAACCACGGGTTCAAATTTATAAAGTGTTAATAAATTTTGTTGCTACTTGTCTTTTACTGTAACAAAATATCATGAATTACATGAAAAAAGATGCTAGGTTCAGTACCACTAATGATCTAAAAACACCAACGACAAATACTAGGTTTTGAGCTGGGAATGACAGAGGGTTCAGCTTACCACTGCTGAGTCCAACGAGTTATTCGAGCTAGGTTCTGAGCTTTGTTTCGCTTGGGATGGGGCTGGACAGGTGGGAGTGGGAACATGATAGCAACAGGGTCTTTACGTTGAAGAATGTAAAAAAAGGGCCACGGGCGAGAATTCAGGGTAGGATACTTTTCGGTTTTGTTGGAATAGTTGGTTGTCGAAGAAGGTGGGTATAGTCGCCCGGAGTCTATGCGGGCTCAAAATATTAAAATAAATAAATTTAACATGTTAAATGAGCGTTTACATTTATCAACTAAACTTGATTCGACTTTATTTGACCAAACATGTTAAAATAAGTTTTGGACCATAAACTTTAACATCTTAAATGAGAGTTTGCATTGATCAACTAGGTTCAAGTCAACTTTATTTGACCAAATTATATATTGATTTTCGGATTAGAGTTCGAAATATTTAATTAAAGTTTTGCTTGAAGTCTAGGCGGGCTCAAAATGTTTAAAAAAATAAATTTAACATGTTAAATAAATGTTGCATATATCAAGTAAACTCGATTCGACTTTATTTTACCAAACATGCAAAAATAAATTTATATTAGAGTTTGACATATTAAATTAAAGTTTTGTTTTTAATCTACACGGGCTCAAAATGTTAAAATAAATAAATTTAACATGTTAAATAATTGTTTGCATTGATCAATTAAGCACGATTCGACTTTATTTAACCAAACATGTAAAAATAAATTTTGTATAATAAATTTTAACATGATAAATGAGATTTTGCATTGATCAACTAGGTTCAAGTCAACTTTATTTGACCAAATTATATATTGAATTTCGGATTAGAGTTCGAAATATTTAATTAAAGTTTTGCTTGAAGTCTATGCGGGCTCAAAATGTTTAATAAATTAATTTAACATGTTAAATAAATGTTGCATTTATCAAGTAAACTTTATTTGACCAAAATATACATTGAATTTCATATTAGAGTTTGAAATATTAAATTAAAGTTTTGTTTGTAATCTACACAGGCTCAAAATGTTAAAATAAATAAATTTAACATGTTAAATAATTGTTTGCACTGATCAATTAAGCACGATTCGACTTTATTTGACCAAACATGAAACATGTAAAAATAAATTTTGAATAATAATAAATTTTAACATGTTAAATGAGATTTTGCATTGATCAACTAGGTTCAAGTCAACTTTATTTGACCAAATTATATATTGAATTTCGGATTAGAGTTCGAAATATTTAATTAAAGTTTTGCTTGAAGTCTATGCGGGCTCAAAATGTTTAAAAAAAATTAGTTTAACATGTTAAATAAATGTTGCATTTATCAAGTAAACTCGATTCGACTTTATTTTACCAAACATGTAAAAATAAATTTATATTAGAGTTTGAAATATTAAATTAAAGTTTCGTTTGTAATCTACACGAGCTCAAAATGTTAAAATAAATAAATTTAACATGTTAAATAATTGTTTGCATTGATCAATTGAGTACGATTCAACTTTATTTGACCAAACATGTAAAAATAAATTTTGTATTTTTAACATGTTAAATCAGATTTTGCATTGATCAACTTATATATTGAATTTTGGATTAGAGTTCGAAATATTTAATTAAAGTTTAGCTTGAAGTCAATGCAAGCTCAAAATGTTTCATAAATTAACTTAACAAGTTAAATAAATGTTGCATTTATCAAGAAAACTTTATTTGACCAAATTATACATTGAATTTCATATTAGAGTTTGAAATCTTAAATTAAAGTTTTGTTTATAATCTACACGGGCTCAAAATGTTAAAATAAATAAATTTAACATGTTAAATAATTGTTTGCATTGATCAATTAAGCACGATTCGACTTTATTTGACCAAACATGTAAAGATAAATTTTGTATAATAAATTTTAACATGTTAAATGAGAGTTTGTATTGATCAACTAGGTTCAAGTCAACTTTATTTGACCAAATTATATATTGAATTTCGGATTAGAGTTCGAAATATTTAATTAGAGTTTTGCTTGAAGTCTATGCGTGCTCAAAATGTTTAATAAATTAATTTAACATGTTAAATAAATGTTGCATTTATCTAGTAAACTTTATTTGACCAAATTATACATTGAATTTCATATTAAAGTTTGAAATATTAAATTAAAGTTTTTTTTTTGTAATCTACACGGGCTCAAAATGTTAAAATAAATAAATTTAACATGTTAAATAATTGTTTGCATTGATCAATTAAGCACGATTCGACTTTATTTGACCAAACATGTAAAAATAAATTTTGTATAATAAATTTTAGCATGTTAAATGAGATTTTGCATTGATTAACTAGGTTCAAGTCAACTTTATTTGACCAAATTATATATTGAATTTCGGATTAGAGTTTGAAATATTTAATAAAAGTTTTGCTTGAAGTCTATGCGGGCTCAAAATGTTTAATAAATTAATTTAACATGTTAAATAAATGTTGCATTTATCAAGTAAACTTTATTTGACCAAATTATACATTGAATTTCATATTAGAATTTGAAATATTAAATTAAAGTTTTGTTTGTAATCTACACGGGCTCGAAATGTTAAAATAAATAAATTTAACATGTTAAATAATTGTTTGCATTGATCAACTAGGTTCAAGTCAACTTTATTTGACCAAATTATATATTGAATATCGGATTAGAGTTCGAAATATTTAATTAAAGTTTTGCTTGAAGTCTATGCGGGCTCAAAATGTTTAAAAAAATTAATTTAACATGTTAAATAAATGTTGCATTTATCAAGTAAACTCGATTCGACTTTAATTTATCAAACATGTAAAAATAAATTTATATTAAAATTTGAAATATTAAATTAAAGTTTTGTTTGTGATCTACACGGGCTCAAAATGTTAAAATAAATAAATTTAACATGTTAAATAATTGTTTGCATTGAGCAATTAAGCACGATTCGACTTTATTTGACCAAACATGTAAAAATAAATTTTTATAATAAAATTTAACATGTTAAATCAGATTTTGCATTGATCAACTTATATATTGAATTTCGGATTAGAGTTCGAAATATTTAATTAAAGTTTTGCTTGAAGTCAATGCGGGCTCAAAATGTTTAATAAGTTAATTTAACATGTTAAATAAATGTTGCATTTATCAAGAAAACTTTATTTCTGACCAAATTATACATTGATTTTCATATTAGAGTTTGAAATATTAAATTAAAGTTTTGTTTGTAATCTACACGGGCTCAAAATGTTAAAATAAATAAATTTAACATGTTAAATAATTGTTTGCATTGATCAATTAAGCACGATTCAACTTTATTTGACCAAACATGTAAAAATAAATTTTGTATAATAAATTTTAACATGTTAAATGAGAGTTTGCATTGATCAACTAGTTTTAAGTCAACATTATTTGACCAAATTATATATTGAATTTCGGATTAGAGTTTGAAATATTTAATTAAAGTTTTGCTTGAAGTCTATGCGGGCTCAAAATGTTTAAAAAAATAAATTTAACTTGTTAAATGAATGTTGCATTTATCAAGTAAATTCGATTCGACTTTATTTTACTAAACATGTTAAGGCAAGTTTTGTATGATAAACTTTAACATGTTCAAAGAGAGTTTTCATTATTCAACTAGATGCGATTCAACTTTATTTGACCAAATTATACATTGAATTTCATATTAGAGTTTGAAATATTGAATTAAAGTTTTGTTTGTAATCTATACGGGCTCAAAATGTTAAAATAAATAAATTTAACATGTTAAATAATTATTTGCATTGATCAATTAAGCACAATTCGACTTTATTTGACCAAACATGTAAAAATAAATTTTGTATAATAAATTTTAACATGTTAAATGAGAGTTTGTATTGATCAACTATGTTCAAGTCAACTTTATTTGACCAAATTATATATTGAATTTCGGATTAGAGTTCAAAATATTTAATTAAAGTTTTGCTTGAAGTCTATGCGGGCTCAAAATGTTTAAAAAAATAATTTAACATGTTAAATAAATGTTGCATTTATCAAGTAAACTCGATTCGACTTTATTTTACCAAACATGTAAAAATAAGTTTTGTATGATAAACTTTAGCATGTTCAATGAGAGTTTGCATTGATCAACTAGGTATTGATTAAATTAAAGCAATAAACAATCAACATACAAAAGAACAACTTACAAAATGGTAAAAGTGAAACACAAAAGTCCTTGCTGCCGTAGAATCACCTTCAGCTTGCTATCTAAAACCACTAACATTCATTAGGGGATGGTAGAGAGCAAAAGGTGATAAATCCATAATCTTTTCTTTTCGCAGCAGGCATGTTATGGGCAAGCTCAACTTTTTCCACACTCCCGTATTTCTTGAGAAGATTATGCACTCGATCCTCATCCCAAGAAGCATGCAGTCCATCCACAAAAAAACAATCTTAAACAGGTGAAAACATAACAAATATAAGCCTAAACTATGGCATTCTGAAAAGAAACAGAACCAAACAATATTGTGAAAACCAAAACAACAAAAGAAAATAGGAATTAAAACGTTGTTTGTCATAATCAAACTTAAATAAAGGTGGCAAAACGAGCAAGCCAAGTAACAATTTGGATAAATTTAAAGTTGAAACGGAAAATATGCAAGGTTGGTCAAAACACATTTGGGTACCCACACGACACGTTTTTGGTCCATTTTCTGAATTTTCCAAATATATAATGCGCAATGCAATCACAAAAACTATATTGTTGCAAAAAGTCTATCATCTTTTAAATAAAGCAATTCTATAGAAAGAGTGTGTGTATTATCGCATAACGTGTTAAAAACTATTACGATAATTATAGTTTTAAAAAAGAAAACATGAACAACCTAATGGTTTCCTTCACTCCATTAGTGGGCCATCTTGGTTTAGATTTATGAGTAGCTCATATAAAAATTACTTATCTTATGTTCCATGTATGACAGATTAACAGGGAATAGAAAGATATTCAAAACTCAAAAGATATTTACCATTTCATGCCCACTTAAAATTCTTGATCAGAGAGATGAAACAAATCCCAACATTTTACCTAGGACATGATTATATCACTAGGTGCAATGAAAGAATCTGCAAAAGAAACCTTAGCTGGCCGATCAACACCAAATGTCACATCTCTCTTTTTGTAGACACGTAAAAGCATCCATAGCATCTGAACGAGATGAGAACTCCAAAAAGGCAAAGCCTCGATTATTTCTATCAGTCTTATTTTCTTCAACCAAAGTCAATTCCTCCACGTATCTATTCCATAGTTTTTCGACTTCTCTTTTTAACTATAAGCACATTTGATATCAGTGAAAGACATCTATCATTTAACTTTTACTAGTCAATGAGAATTGATGAAGTCTATGTCTTGCATATATTATCCAAAAACATTGTATCCCATAAGCATCCCGTGAGTTGTGAAATCAATTTGAAATTTTGTAAGTATGAACTTAATTTGTTTGTTGTTATCACTGCTGATATATCTCCCAACAAGTAATATACCACACCGCTTGGACCATCTTTCAGTTCTCTTTTAACAGTTTCAGTTTGTCAACATATTGCATCACTTCCAGTATTGTCTTGTCTGGGTGCTTCTTCCAACTGGTATTTTGAGCCATATAGAAGATTGTCTGCAATATCTGTATTATACCCATAGTTAGGACATAGATCATCAACTACAATTAACCACCATTTAGCAAGTCGTCTTTAGTAGAAATCCTTTTTGATAATGCTCGCTACATAAACATACAAACCTTTGGTACGACCCAGCCGGCCGTTCCAACTGAAGTATACCCTCGTTGCATATGTGTCGGTGTTTCCATAATCCATGATGTGTAGCTTGACCGTTTTTACCGAGAATTTATTTTCTGATGTATTCTTCCATATCCACCTGCCTTCATTCTCCTTCTGATGTATTCGTTCAATAATGAGTTGAATAATGAATTAGATGGTGACGATTCAATGGTTGGTGCAGTGTTAAGCTGACGCACACACCCACGAATGAAATGACACACGAAAAGACAAGCCGACAAGGTTGGTACTACAAGATGTCCTTTAAGTATTTAACCCAGATAATTCACATACCACCCCATTCCCCTAAATCACACTTTTCTGCCCTTTATCTTGTGGCACTACCCTACAAAACTGGCTTCAACTTTATTATAAAAATTGGGCTTTATACAGTGTCCAAACTTCATCATTTTCTTTCCTTTTACCAATGCTAGACAACTTTCCCCCAAGCATGAAGGTCCAAAAATTTCATATAAGCACCCGTTCTTTTTTTTACAGAAATATATTATACATGGGAGAAAGACCCCTATTATATGAAAATGCGAAAGTCCATATTGATTAACAAACATAAAATGAACTAACAAATATTCCTCAAATAACATGATTCTTAGGTGAATGATCAAAATTCAGAATACTCCTTTTTGAATTTGACCAATCAATAGGCTATAAAAGTATTATGAAACAGTTTTGATTAACTTTTTGTAAGTAACTTAAGCTGACTAAATCCTAAAGTATAACTACCGGTTCAGATGTAAAATTTAACCTAAATAACCAATCCTCTCATTTTAACCTAATTAACATGTAAAATTTGCCCTAATATTAAAATTTTGATACAAAACATTCTTAACATGTAAAACTTGAGAAGAGAATGTACAATTAAATCAAACTTTAACATGTAAAATTTTCCATAATATTAAAATTTTGACATAAAAATTACAGCATGAAGTCAGATTTCATGTTACCAGAATAAGAATTAAGCTATAAAAGCCTTAATGTGCGATTGTTGCACCGTCGGAAATTAAACGGAACAAGGTTGATCGGAGCGTCTGGTAAGGTGAAGCGAGGGGGACTGCTAGGGTTTTGATGATGGAGATTGTTGGTAGGGTGGAAGGATGAGGAGGATGTGATGCAGAAGATTGTTTTGCGAGGTTTAGCGGTGGTGGAGATGGTGAGGACGACGGCGATGACGGAGAATAAGAGGGCAGTAGTGCTTGCAGTGGTGGTTGTCGGAGATGCCATTGAGGGAGAGACGGAAAAGCTATTCACGGATAATAACACAGATTGTGGAATGGAAGAAGAAATATGATTGGACAAAAATAACCCTGTTCCCATGTTCCCCACTTTTTTAGTGTTCCCTAATGAACCTTCCCCTATATATATATATATATATATATATATATATATATATATATATATATATATATATATATATATATATATATATATATATAACACAGATTGTGGAATGGAAGAAGAAATATGATTGGACAAAAATAACCCTGTTCCCCTGTTCCTCACTTTTTTAGTGTTCCCCAATAAACCTTCCCCTATATATATATATATATATATATATATATATATATATATATATATATATATATATGGGAAGGTTCAAATGAAAACCACTAGTTATTGTGAAAATTCGAAAACTAATTAAAAAAGACAAAAAACATACAAAATTTTTTTTATTTTTATTTTTTTGCAAACCAAATTTCGCAGGTTTTTTTATATAAAAAAAATTAAAAAAAAAAAAATTTTGTGTAGTGCATATGTGTAATACTACACGTGTATGTGTATTTGTGTATTATTACACATGTGTACTACAAAAAAAAATTTCTTTTTTTTGAAAAAAAGTTTTTTTTTATATATAAAAATTAGCGATTTTTATAAAAAAATTAAAAAAAAAATTTGTGTGTCTTTTAGTCTTTTTTTACTTAGTTTTCGAGTTTTCACAATAAAAGTGGTTTTCATTTAAACCATCCTCTATATATATATATATATATATATATAATGGCTCAGGAGCTAAAAGTGGATCTACAACAAATTATAGGTTGAGTAATCTTTTTTGAATATATTTAAACTATAAACTGAAATAAAATTCCCTCCAAGGAATAGTCCCATTTGGCTTACTTCCAGATTTCCACTCCAGATCACTTATAAAAATCCTACATGAAACCTAGCGTGGTTCGGTTTTCATTCCATATTCCTAGTTACGATTGACGGCTTGAAGTGGTCTTGAATTTCCTTCTGTAGGTTCGTTTTTTTCATTGTTTTGCTATTCATTTTGTAGTCGATGATTGAAAATTTGTAATAGTCAATGAATGCTTGAATTTGCTGGTCTCATTTGGAGCTGAATGCTCCACTGAGACGCAGTCAACTTGAATGCTTGACACCTTGTGTATGTATAATAGAATTATGCATTTTAAAATAGTAATAGTCCATGTAAATTTGTAGATCCTTTCAAAGTTTCAATTTCCATTCAGAAGTAGTACATCAACTATTCAATTTCAATTAAAAGGTTTGAAAGAATATTTATAAACAAATTATATATTTTATATTTGATTATCAGATTCTATATTTTATTCATTCGAATTGCTCACAAACATTAGCTTTTTATAATCTACTGAAATACAAACCACTTGTTTTATCATCAACTGCCGCACTTAATTTGCATTTTCTGGGTGTTCTTCGCTAGGGGCTATTGAAAGGTTTATGAAACAAGCATAAGAAAAACACCACCCAAAACACCACCCATTTTTTCTCATCATTTACTCATTTTTTCTAGTTTTTGGAGAAAAACACCACCCAAAAAATGGGTATAAAAAACATGTCTCATAATTAGAAAAACATGAACATATGCCACATAGACATATAAAAACATGAAAAAATAGCTTATTGGAGATGCTCTTAGGATCCTTATGGTGAAACATAGAATTCGAATTCGATGCTCCAACCCTTGGGAGCCAAATAATATATATCTATATATCTAATCTAATCTAATATACTAATAAAGAAACACAACTAATGCCATTTGGCATTCTTTCATTTCATTTATATCCATCGAAGGCTGGAGGGTGTGGGGGCGCCACCCAAGCCAACTGGGACTCTATAGCGCCCCACGGCACTATCCGACCACACCCCCGGCGCTATGCCGGGGCGCCATACAACCTTCGCCAAGATGATAACGGGCTTGGAAACGCGTTTAACGAGGAAGAATGGTCAAAATGACCATTGTCAAACGGTTGATTATTATAAAAAAAAAAAAAAAAAAAAAAAAAAAAAAAAAACCTTTTCTTATTTTATTATATATATTAACCTATCCTAAACTAAAAAACTCACCAATCACAACCAAAACGCACACCAATCACAACTAAAACACATACCAATCACAACTAAAAAATGTATTCTTCGAGCTCCTCATCCGCCGGTATTCTTGACGATATGGTTATCGCCATGACGCAGGAGGCAATTAATTATTTGCGAGAAGAAGCCGAATCCTCTGCATCGCGTACCAGACAACTGCCTATTGAACGGAATCGGTTAGCTGCTCATGAACGTCTAGTGCAAGATTATTTTTGTGAAACTCCTTTGTACGATGATATTCAGTTTAAGCGTAGGTTTCGTATGAGCCGACGACTATTCGTTAAAATTTCCAATGATCTTGCGGGCGAATCCCTTTTTTTCACGCAAAGGGTAAGTGAAAGTCGCAAAGTTGGTTTCTCTGGACTACAAAAGTGTACAGCAGCAATCAGACAACTAGCCTACGACACATCGAGTGATGCGTGGGATGAGTATTTAAGGATGTCGTTGCTGTTTTAATGTCCTTGAATCTATTCGACGATGTCATAGACGGTGTTGTACCAGATACTTCATTCTTTGCAAACGACGTGCAGTATAAGTATGGCTACTATCTCACAGACGGTATTTATCCCAAGTGGGCGACGTTGGTAAAAAGTCTTTCGTGTCCAGATGACGAAAAAATATTGTAATTCAAGAAAAAATAAGAGTCAGCAAGAAAAGATATCGAGCGGGCTTTCGGTGTGTTAAAGAAAAGATGGTCTATCATCGCTCAGCCGTCGAGGATACTTGAAAAAAGTAAAATGAGAAACGTCATGTATACGTGTATCGTTTTGCATAACATGATATTGGAGGATTCGGGTAAAGCGTTTTGTGGAGAAAGCTACGAAGAAACTATCCAACCGACGAACCCAATACTAACATACGCTGAGAAAGAATATATCCGAGCGAAGATACGGGCTAGGCACACTGATACGGGTAAAATACACATATTTGTCCCATGTAGATTATATATTTTTTGTGTAGTTTTTATTTGTTTTTATTTAGTTTTAGTATTATATTACATTATTTTGTGTTTTGACAGGTCTTGGTGCAAATGGAGTAAAAATGAGTAATATAGAAATAACCAGCCAGTTGGGCAGAGTAGAACGCCAGTAACCGTAGTAAAATTGCCGCTATTTTTTGTGAGTAAGCCGAGCGCGCTATCTCTATGTTATCTATTAGTGGCTGCCACATATAACTAATAGTGCATATTATTAATGTTGAAAGTTGAATTAAATCCTGATACAAAACAGAAAAGAGAAAGGTGTGTGCATATTATTTTGTGATGGAAATTAATTAAAGACATAACTCACAATTGATTCTTGGATGGTAATTAATTAAATAGAAGTGGACGCCTCCACTGTCTTTGTTTTGGGGCCTGTTGGAAATAAGGAGTAGCGGCCCACCATTTGACTTTCATGACCCGCTGGATGAAGTCCAATCCGTGAGAGTTTGTGCTAGACACCAGTTATAAAACAAACATCAGCCGCACGAATTCAGGGGTGATTGTTAGTAGCAGATGAAGAACAGAAGGAACGATTTGGAGCAGGGGTTCATACGGTTCAAATTTCAAGGCCACGATTCAAGATTCGATTATGGGTTTACAAATAATTAATTTATTGATTCGATATACTTTTTGTTTATTGAATTCATGAATATGATTTATTATTTTAAGACTTGTATTGCATTCTTGGTTATGGTTCTTGGCTAAATTTATGGAACTACCTTAGGTTAAGATGAATATTTAATAAAGTTTAGATTCTTATTCGTTGATTATCGTGTGTATGGGTTTTTCTTAAAAAGTAAAGAATTTTGGAATCTTTAATTTAGTGCGTATGCGTATCCTGATTTGATTATTGATTGTTTATTCGTTTCACATGAACCTTGGTGAATGTCTTTCATAGGATATGTTTGTGTTGATTGTTCGAGTCTTTGCGGGTTCGGGTAGTCTTTGGGTGAATTGGCCAATAGCCTTAGAAACGGTAAATAAAATATTTTTAGAACTTGATATTCTGCTAATCTTGTCGCTGAGAGGCTCGAGGTTATTAATAGGTCTCGGTTTGGTATATAGCTAGGATTAGGTTTTGAGAGAAATCGGTCTTAGTTCCCTAATCTTATTCGTGTCTATTAAACTAAATTAAAATCCATAGTTGCCTTAGACTTTCGCGCTGAGAGGTAGATTGTCGGATTAAGGCACTTTTAAAGAAGTTAGAGGACTGAGAGGAAGTCTAACCAACCGGTAGTCATAACATCCCTGTAGAGTCTCACATGTTTCTTCCTGAGAAGGGTCGGGAGGTCTTAGTAGGGATTTCTTAGGGTTTAGCACACAAAGATCCCGGTTCCATAACACTTTAGTTTCGAATAGAAATCCATTCCTAGTTAAATAGGATTCTAACCTAGGTAGTTATTCGTCATCTCTGGTCTCAATCTTTGTCTAAGTCGCGTCTTAGTTATTTAGTTAATTAGTATTTAATTTTAATTGCAATTTTAGGATTGTTAGAAAACCCCCCAAAACAATAAAAAACAAGAAAAACAGTTAAGTCAGTTAGGTTAGAGTCAGTCTAGTAAACGTAGTCAGTAGAGTCTCGTGGGTTCGACACTCGTACTTACTTCGGCTATACTACATTGACCGGTACACTTGCCGGTTGTGTGTTATAGGTTTAGAGAGTCTTAGTTGTAAATTTAAAACTTAGAGAGTCTAGGTTAGGGTTTAATTTAGTTAGTTTTAATTGACCACTTTTAGCACATCACACACACACCATAACCTTCGAGCCGATCTGACAGAGCACATATGGTTTTATGGTGAACAAGGAGGAGTCGACACAGACGACGAGTAGTGTTTCTATTTTTTTAATGAAATTATATAGTGTTTTTATTTTTTTAATGAAATTATGTAGTGTTTTTATTTTTTTATTGAAATTATGTAATGTTTTTATTTTCTAGTTAAAAAATAAATATTTAAATAAATAAATAATTAGATAATCATGACATGTGGCTCCATCCACACGCTGCAATTTAAAGGGGGGCATGATAAAGCCCCTGTGTTGACATGGCGCTGACGTGGAGCTTAGGTGGCATGATAAAGCCCCATGGGGCTCCAACCACACCCTGTAGCCTAATAATGTCACTTAACATTCTCTTTATGGGGCTCCCTTCATTTTTAAATATTAAATTAATACTATTAATGTATTAGATTAATCTCTAGTATTATTAATATATAATGTAATATAATATATCCAATAATATATAAATAGGGTAAATTACTTTTTGAGTCCCTATGTTTTATGGGTTTTAACTAGTTGAGTCTAAAAGCAAAAAGTTTAACGACCTGAGTCCCTATAAGCATTTTCCTTAACCATTTGAGTCCAAATTTCTAACACCATCCATATTTTTTGTTAGTTTTCTATTAAAAGACTAAAATGCCCATGTATCTTCTTCTTTACCCTTATAAAACCCTAAAAGTTCTCTTTCTCTCCCAAACTTACAGCCCACACAAACCCAGTCTCTGTTTTCTAGCCCACACAAACCCAGTCTCTGTTTTCTCTCGAGTACACACCGGAGATCGGAGCTTCGGCTATCTTCTCCGACAAGTGCCACCCTTACAACCCGTTCACCTTAACCAAAAAATTCTAACAATGTTAGAAATTTAGACTCAAATGGTTAAAGAAAATGCTTATAGGGACTCAGGTCGTGAAACTTTTTACTTTTGGACTCAACTAGTTAAAACCCAAAAAACACAGGGACTCAAAGAGTAATTTACTGATGCGTGTGTAGTGTAATATATTTTAGATGTATATTTTAAGCCCTTTTTACACTTTTAGTCAAGTTTTAAATTTATAAAACACGATATTTAGTAACATTAAACACACATATGGGTAAGTGCACCCATCGTGGACTTAGTATAGTGTTGGTAAGATACCGAGGTCGTCCAAGGACACAAGAGCTTTTAGTACCGGTTTATCCTCAACGTCTAATCAAATCAAAATGTTAGAAAAAAGATTTTAAACTAAGAAAATAAAACTAACTAAATGCTGAAAAATAAAATAAAAATAAAAACAGATAGACAAGATGAATCACTTGGATCCGACTCGTGTATTAGTATAACCTTTAATTATTTTCGCACTTTTGCACTTGTTTAAGAGATTATCTTAGTTATTGTAGTAGGCCCCTCTTTTGAAGGCGAGGTTACCCTCAACCCAGTAATCTGAGTCAGCAAGGATACAATCCTAAAGGGTCGGATTATTGAAAGATAATGAATTAAGTTATTAATGCAAATTATGGTAGGCCCCTCTTTTGGAGGTGACGTTACCCTCGACTAAGTAGTCTGAGTCAGCAGGGATACAGTCCTGAATAGCCGGGTTATAGTATTAATAGTAGTTAACTTATGAGGGGGTCAAAGAGTTTGGATCCCTGCCATCCAATACCTTTGAGTATTGAAGAAGATCCTACTAAATTTGACCCAGGTCCCTTGCAGGACCTCTCAACGCTGAAGAAGGGCAAGACCCTTACCAAACCGTTCCCTTAACCCCCGACCAGGTAGCCAACATACCTCCATATAGACAGTGGAGATATGAATGGTGAAAATCTTTTATTTTATATAGACAGTAAAATAATGCCAAGACACCACGGACAAACGATAACGAAAAGTCACCTTCAACATAAGCAACTAGTTATTAAAGTCATTAACACAAAACCAAATAAAAAGTGCAAAAGATTAAAAATATAAAGTATTATACTAAACTCTTGTCTTCACCAAGTGATGTAAGAGACTTAGGCAAACATGGCCTTGATTGTCAAGAACTCTTACGATCAATCTTGGATCCCGAGATGACTCACACACTCTATGATGGACAATGGATGATGGTGGTGGATGATGGTGTTGTGATGGTGGTGGGTGGTGGATGAAGTGTGAGAGAGGTGGTGTGCCAAGGGATGAGTTGCAATGAAGCCAAGCACTCCTATTTATAGGCTGAACAGAAGCCTGAGCACGGCCCTGTGTCCGCTGGGCACGGCCCGTGTCTGTCTGACAATCTCTCTCTTCATTAATTGTAATTCGCAATTACAATTAATGCGCCTGCAGTACTTTCGCCACGCCCCCCGTGTTCACTGGGCACGGCCCCGTGGTGGGCAATAGAAGCTTCTATAGGTTTGTCTTATCTGCTGCTTCTTGGGCACGGCCCCGTGCTCGCTGAGCACGGGGCGTGTTCAGTCTTCTGCCTTCTCTGTTTTGCTTGGGAGGATGCTGTCGAGGGGTCGGGCAATCCACTTATGTTCCTTTTCTTGTATTTATGTTAGAGTTAGCTGTCTTTTTGCTTCTTTTGTTAATTTGAGCTCATTAATCCTTAAAATACAAAAGGAAGACAAAAACACTCTTTTTCCAACATTAGTACTTAAAAAGGGTTAGTTTTATGCCTCATTTGATGTAATTTATATGTTGCATTTTACACATATCAAATATCCCCACACTTGAATTTTGCTTGTCCTCAAGCAAAACTCCTTAATATGTGGCTTACACTCCCAAATGGAATGAGTAGAAGAGAAGGTTTTGGCTTGTCATAGAGTGTCGGGAATCCAAGATCTTTATTGGGTTTTATTTTATTTATCTACAATCCTATTCGTTATGATTTATTAGAATGTTTCATAAGAGAAATTACTTATTTGGGCATAACATGCCTTTTTAAAATTCCATTTATATACAAGTTCACATACCTCACGGGAGAAATCACTCACACTCGGCCGAAGGTGTCTTTTTTAGTGAATCACTCGAGAGCTGCATGGAACTTATTCCTACCATAGGCTTGCCAAGCAATCAATCCTCCTCCTTTTTAACTTTTTACCTTTGTAAATATCAAGAGGACTTTTTGGGTAAAGGCTTGGGCTA